>NC_058403.1:167820588-167988073 GCF_002201575.2 Neomonachus schauinslandi
TCATTGTCTCTCTCGCAAATAAATAAAATCTTAAAAAAAAAAAAAAAAGAGTTGACCACTTAACTGACTGAGCCAACCAGACACCCCAAGAATAGTCTTTTTTTTTTTTTTAAGTCCTAGGTAAACTATTAGGAAAGAGAACCCAGCAACACATTTAAAAATACTCAAAGAGCACCTGGTTGGCTCAGTCGGTTAAGCGTCTGCCTTTGGCTCAGCTCATGATAGCAGGGTCCTAGGATCAAGCTCCACATCAGGCTCCCTGCTTAGCGGGGAGTCTGCTTCTCCCTCTCCCTCTGCCCCTCCCACCCTCCTGCTCTCTCTCTCTCTCAATTAAAAAAATAAAATCTTTATTTTAAAAAAAAGTAGAAATCGTACTATTAAATTTTTTTAAAAAAATAAGTGTACTTGTAAAAAAATCAACAACTCATTGAAGAAAATCCAATAATATAAAAAAGCTGGATATATTCTTAAAATATGTATCTCAGCCCCAAAGCTGTTATCATGCTTAACAATGAAACACTAGAGGCATTTTAATATACCTCCAGAATAGAACAAGGATGCCTACCACACCATCTTGATTTGACTTTGTACTAGCCAATGAAGTTAGACAAGAAAAAAGTTGGAATAATGGAAACTCACTATTTTTAAATAATATGAGTGCATACATGGAAAATCCAAACTACTATAAGCAATAAGAAAATTCAGTAAGTTAAAAGCATGTAAAACTTAGAAACTGCCTTCATATATAAAGACAACAATTTGTTAGAAGGTATTATGGAAGAAAACACTCCACTCACAAGAGCAGCAAAAAGGATAAAATGCCTAGCAGTAAATTCAACATAAAATATATCAAAACTGATAAAACAAAAACTTTTAAATGCAGGTGCTTCCATTCATCATGGGTGGGACCATAAATTGATACCATGTGTAAGGAGGGTAAACCAACAATACCCACCCAAATTGCAAATCCATATACCCTCTGAGTCGCCAATTCCACTTCTGGAAATTTATCCTATAGATACACTTGAACATGTAGGAAATGATGCAAGATAAAATTCATTTGTTGCATCATTGCTGTAATAGCTGAAGATTAAGAGAAACCAATTATAGGAAAATGGTTTCGTGTAATTCATATGAGGCAGTAACATGCAGTTGTATGCATATGACAAAACTTTCTACACATTGATAAGATCTCCAAATTATTATTTAGGTAAAAAAACAAAATGTGCAGAAGTTTATAGAATACTCTACCTTTTGTATAAAAAGAAAAAATATATAAACCTTTTGTTAAAGAAAAATTAAATAAAAACCTTAAGAACGCCTAAGAAACAAATTATGAGTGTGGAACACACAGGTGAAGTGAGCAGATGAAGACAAACTTGGAGAGGCATCTAGGCACAGTAACCTTGCAGATCACTTACTAATCACACATACATAATACCTAGTTATGTGGTTTATATGTAGTTTATATTTTAAAATGTTCCTAGCAGCATTATAAATTATAGTACCATTCTAGTAGTCAAGATAAGGTAGGTTACACTGCAGTACCTAACCCTAAATTTCAGTGATTTTTCATAACAAGTTTATCCCTCCCCATACTCCATGTCCATCATGAGTCAATTGGCTGGGTTTGCATTCTACATGGTTCTTTATTCAGCACCCAGGCTGACAGAGAAACATTGTCAGTCCCCATGCAGAACAAAAAAAGTATCCTAGAGCTTCTCATACTGGCCATTAAATCCTCCATCCCAGAAATATTATGTCCCTTTGGCTAGAACATTAGGACCCTCACAAAGCAAAGAGAGGGCTGTAAGGAGAGCAGGAACATCTTCTGGTGAGCTGTGATAATGATCACCATGACCATTTGAGAGAACAACTTTACAAGAGGTCTTAAAAAGAAAGGCCATTTTAAGACTATAGATTGTAACCTGGAAATTACATTTCTGAGAACCTAGTCTAAGGAAATATCCTTAAGTGTTAATAAATAAATGGCGAGCAATATTTACCTCTGGACACAACACTAACTGTTCCTTATTCCTTCCTGAAGCAGCTAAATGCCCCCAACTACCACCCCACTGCCCACAAAAAGCAAGTTATAAATGAGCTGTAAACAAAAGAGCAAGCAAGCCCAATGGAAATGCAGTGGTTTGCCTTTAATGCCTGGGACATTGATCAGCTTTCTTATGTACTCCAATTGTGAAATATAAGTTGAAAATCCTCCACAATGAAGTAATGTAAGATATTCATATCGATGGTTTCATCTCCAGCCCTGAGGTAGGAGCTATGCCATAATTTTAACCTAAGCTTATTTTAATTTCAGTAGCAACAAATGTCTTCATTTAGCCAGGTCTTCACTAACAATGGAAAGTAGATAATTACAGTAGATGGAGATATTTAAGATTTTTTTTAAAGGGAGCCTAATCTCACTGTAATTACAGGAATATATATATACTTCTTTTAACAGAAAGGTCATTTAGCTAATTTGAGGTAAAGCAGCACTTACCATGATTTTGAAAGCCACTATAATGGATGGCTTAAGTGCTTAGACCCTGGAGTCTAATAGACCATGGAGTTTGATAGGCCCAGGTTTGAATCCTAGTTTTGTTCTTTAAAAGTTGTTTGAATTTGGATAAATTGCTCAGAGGTGGGAACTACTCTATTCAATTGTGAGAATACTGGCAAATATTCATGGAAGAAGCAGTATCCCCACAGGTCAAGAAGAATGGGTAGGATTTCCATGGCGAAGGCTACCAAAGAACAAAAAGATGATTTCAAGTGGAAGGAAGATTATTACAAAGGCCCCATAAAAGTGTGCATTCCGAACAATGGGAACAATGAGCAGTGCAGCCTAGAGACATGTTCAGGAGTAGTGGGAAGTCAGACTGGCAAGATGGGGGCGGGGGGGGGCAAGCAGGCGGGACTGAGGAGACCCCCAAATGTCAGGGCAGAAGGCCACATCTTGTTAGGTAGATCCAGGTGCAAAAGTAGGCTGGAGTGAGGTTGACATGTTTACTCTGATAACATTCCAGGACAGGAAAAATAAAAATGGAAATGTGAAGAGAAAAATGAGGTATGTGATGTGAATGTACACGGAAGAAAGTATTTGGCAGAAGGAGAGAACAAGAAGCCTGGACCAGAAGAATAGGGAATTCTTCTTGGAGGATGGACTGATAGGTTGGTGATGATGATGATGATGATGGTGACGATGATGATAGCTCATTTAATGAGCACTTGCCATATATTAGACTCTGCGCTGAGGGCTTTACATACATTTCTAATTTAATTCTCAGAACATTCTAGAGGTTTTTTTTCATTTCACCATGAAAATCTCATGATGAAACCAAGGTTCAAGAAGTTAAATGATTAGCCCAGAATCTTCCAGCAGGGAAAAGGTGGAGTCAGAGCCTGGTGATGGGTATTAAGGAGGGCATGTATTGCATGGAGCACTGGGTGTTATACGCAAACAATGAATCATGGAACATTACATCAAAAACTAATGATGTACTGTATGGTGACTAACATAACATCATAAAATTAAATTAAATTAAATTAAAAATAATAGAGGGGAGGGGGTGGGGGGATGGGTTAGCCTGGTGATGGGTATTAAAGAGGGCATGTTCTGCATGGAGCACTGGGTGTTATACGCAAACAATGAATCATGGAACACTGCATCAAAAACTAATGATGTAATGTATGGTGACTAACATAATAAAAAAATTAAAAATAATAATAAAAATAAAAAATAAGAAAATATTTTTAACTTAAAAAAAAATAATTGAAATTCAGCTCAGATTGTGCTGGTTCTATTGCTCCTCATTTACTGCTGAGCGAGGGGTGAACAGAAAATACACATGTTCCCTGGATCTATTTTAAAGGCATAAGAACCCACACCTTTTGCTTATTGGGACCTAACTCTTGGTGCTTTATGTTTGCTCTAAGTGACCCAAATATAAACGCCCTGAAGGGGGATATGCACCTTTTAGCTTTGCTTCCCTACTGTTAATTTATTTATATGTATTCATTTTTTTATTCCACAAACATTTACTGTTTCCAATGAGCCAGGCCCTGTGTTAGACACTAATGTTAAAAAAACAAAGGAGGACTCACAGGAATCCCAAACTGAAGGTCATTGTTGTGCATCGATTGTAGGTTCATGGCCATTTTTTATACTATTCTATCATTTTTGTGTCCGTTTGAAATTTTCCATAATAGAAAGTATTTTAAAAAGAAAGGAAGAACAGATTCCACTGGAAGTATTCTTGCCAAGATTACTGATGAATTCCTTGTGGCTAAACATAATGAATACTGCTCTGTCCTCATTTTCCTTGAAGCTGTCTCCCTGAACACTGGAAAATAATTGACAGAGAAGGACTAGGCGGAGAGATAGGAGGAAACCATGGGTTAAGGAACCCACACAGTCTCCGGTCTCCAATCTACCTCTCTAGCTGCTGTTTCTCAACCATCTTCCCACATCTCCTTTTGTTGTTCCCCTCCTTTAAATGCCAAGGTCATGCATGCCTTCATTCCTATCCTTGTTTTTTTTTTTTTTCTTACCTGGCTCATTCTTTCTCTACACTCTCACCTTGTCTCCAGACTTTCAGTATTATTTATATGATGAAATCTTCCCAATCCATATTACCAGACCAGATGTTGCTCCTGAACATCTAACAGGAATCCAAATGCCTATATAGGGTATATATTCTTGAATATTGCACAGGCAACTCAAATCCAAAATGTCAGAATTACTCTTCATCTCCTTCCTTGCCCAGCCCCCTAATCACAACCACTGTCCTTGCTTTGTTATATAACTCAGAGCAACATAGGTCCCAAAGGCATCCAACAGTGGATGACCCCCCCCCAAGGTTCTGACCTCCTAAGAATCTGCTTAATTTACCCATGTCATTTCTTTATTTAGTAAACAACAGAAAGATGAATGAATGGAACTCAAGACGTGACCTCAAAGGATTCATCCTAGAGAACAAACCCAAACACTACTGAATGTTATTTCAAATATTTCATTATAGCCCAAACTGACCGAAAATGTCTTCCTTGAAAAGTTGACTAAATGAATACAAATCTAGCTTGTGACAGTGAGCATGCTCCTATAAGCACAGTGTAAAAAAAAATTGCCAGACCTCAACAGCTATGTTTTACTTAAACATTTATTCAAAGACTGGTTAGTTTTAATTTTGTGCTAGAGGTAAAAAAAAAAAAAAAAAAAAAAATCTGTTACCTCTTCAATACTGCAAGCTCTCAGTAGTGAACTCACCCTCAAATGTAATCCAGGTAGATTTTATTTACAGCTTGAAAGATGAACCAGATTACCAAGAGCCGGAAGGTTTTGGAGAAAACCATATTGCGGTATCAGTCACTCATGATAGCTGACTCTCAGTAATTGAAATTCTAATGTGTGTATGAGGTAGATTTGTACAGCAAGTGTTTGAAGACCAAACATTCCTCATATCGTCAAGTTTCAGTTCAATTTCAGAAAACATGTTATTTACCAGGCGAAGCTCTCCAAAATAAAGTCAAATGGAAGTCTTTCTCAAAGATATCGGTAGAGTTATTTTCAAGGCAGATTGAAGGATACATTGAATGATCTCCAAAATTTTTTCCTAATTATGAAATACAAGGATTTTGAGCTCAAAAAGATGGAAGTGAGGCTTCAAATAGTGATGTTATAATTCAAAGTTGTCTCAAAAACCTACAATAACTATAATATGTCTGTGTCCAATATTACTTCTAGGCCTTGAAGGGCCCCAAGTGGCATTAAGAATAGAATGTGGTTCAAGGAACCAGAGGGGAAGGTAATATTGAGAAGTCAACCAAAGTCGTCTTCTGTGCACCTCAACCCTGTGAGTTCTTCCCGGCACCCAGGGTACCCATCTAGGACAGCACTTTGGGCCCCTCCTCCTTCTAGCCAACAGTGGTCAGTGCTGTTCATCAAAATGTAGCAGGCTAGGCTCCTTTCACACTCTGTCTTGCACTATGTAAAAGATGGTCATGGGTATGCTAGAGAGAGGTGCTCTATAGCACAGATTTAGACAATCTCAGGTCTGTGGGATGGAAAGCATGCCTAGTCTAATTCCTGTATCTGTACTTATGAAACAGAGAATCTCTCCTTCCACCTAAAGCTTTACCTATATAATGTGGGACTTGAAACAATCTCTGGTCCGGGATTTTTAGGATCTGATCATTATTTTGAAGATCTGAGGAAAGGGGGGGAAAACACCCTGTTTAGAATCAAATCACAGACAAGATGTAAAATATGCATCTTCAACATCGCCCACTTTCTTCCCTCCCCACCACTATCGCCTTCAGCATGCTGACTTGGATCACCATCCCAGCAACATCCTATGGTCCAGACTTCCCAACCTTTAGCTTTGCAAAACTTCCCTGTCCTGGAACTGATCTGATAAACTGAAAAAAAAAAAAAAAAACTAAATTATTTCTAATGCCTGACCATTTACAAGTAATTGATCCACACAGATTTTCTGGTGATCACAGCCCTTCGATGATGGCTAAATAGTTCAAAAGTCAACTGAAATCATGCAGACTGCCAGCTCTAATAGATCTGGGTCTTCAATCCTACAGGGTCATAGGAAAAGTAGCACTCCCAACCTTCCCTTTCTATATAATGATCTCTAAGAATATGAGATCCGCATCTTAACGTGCTGTGTATAATCTATCAGCCAGAATTTTTATTCAGCACAATCCCTGGCACTCTGCTAGCCATGCACATATCAGCGGCTTACCTGACCAGCTTTGCTTTATACCATGCGGTATGTCAGTTTCTGACCCGTACCCCACTTTTACTTCTTGAAGATCTACACCCATTTCCACACCACCACCACCCCCACCACCTATACCTACACCTTTGCCTCGTGAGTCTTTACTCATCTGTTAAAAAGTCTATCCAAGGCTGCCTTCAGCTCAGGTCATGATCCCAGGGTCCTGGGATTGAGTCCCACATTGGGCTCCTTGCTCAGCAGGGAGCCTGCTTCTCCCTCTGCCTGCTGTTCCCGCTGCTTGTGCTCGCTCTCTTTCTCTCTGTCTCTCTCATAAACAAACAAATTAATTAATTAAATCTTTTTTTTAAAAAAAAGTCTATCCAAATGTGAAGTACACATGGACCCATTTCCTGACCAGATTTTCTTTACATCATATACTCTCTCAGAGCTTCCTACACTCCTTTCATACAAGTTGTCAAAGCTCTGATTACTTTTATACTAGTTAACATCTATCCCCCAAGAGCAGGCGAGCTGCAGGAGGGCAAGGACCACCTCTGCTATGCTCAGTGACGGAGCTCCAGAATCTAACCTAGTGGCCCACATAGCGTGATCTCATAAATATTTGTAAAATAAATGAACAAACAAATAACTTGACAAAAATGGACATTTTCAAAACAGTCACAATATGGTCATCCTGAGAAGTCAGCGTTATCAAGTAACACCCCAAAAGGAATTCTGGTCAGAGAATAGAGAGGGAAAAAAGAAACATGAAATGGCCTAAACTTCTTGCAAATGAAAGGAAATCCATATGCCTTAGAACTTGGAAGAAAAATCCACTTGCATGCTTTATCTTCCTGGAGGCTATAGGCATTTGCATAAAAATGAATTTAAAATTAAAAAAAAAAAAGAAGAAGTTCTACTGTCAGCCATTAAATAAGAAGCTGAAACCTAATAAGGAAATCTCAGAAATTATCATAAGCTGAACAGGGAGCCATGGGTTTTTGGGGGGGTTTTGGGGGGGGGGGGGGGTGAAACACAAGGATTAGGCCCCACACAATCTCAGAAAAATCTGCAAATTCTAACCATCACAACAGAAGCACTGAATACTCATCTCACGGGGGGTTGTAGTCTGCCACGTCCTCAGTGACCAAGAGAACTCACTCTCTTCCACAAGAGATTAGACCAGAGCAGTGACTCTCAGCCTTAGCCTGCTTCAGAACCACCTGGTCATTCTAAAAAGTTGCTGGGCCCATCCACAGAGTTTCTGATTCAGGAAGTCTGGGTGGGAATTTTTATTTTTTACAAGTTCCTAGCACACATTGAAACTGTATGCTGGTTTGGGGGTCACACTCTGAGAAGAATTAACACATTTTGGAATAAAAGGCAGGAAACCTAGGATAGAGGTAGAATTGAGAAGCTGAACTTACTTTTCCTCTCACTTTACTCATTCTACCATATCCCCCCAAAAATTCAATCTATTCTAACTCTTGGCTTAGTTCACACCCTCAAGTAAAGAGAGCAGGTAGATCAGGTGTAATCTCCTTCTTAAAGGCTGCTTCTTGTAGCCACATTATCTCCTCTTGGAGAAAACTTCCCAGTCCACAGGGGGCCAGCAGAGCTACTCAAATGGACTTGATTCTTGGTATACTTTGATTGAAAAGAACAAAAATAGTTGCCACTTGTTGAATACTCTCCATGTGCTCATGGTTACATGCTAAGTACTATACACAGCTACATACTTGTTACAACTTGGGAGGTACACAGAATCCATCCTCATTTTTCACATAGTCCACCTGTGCCAATTTGCCCACTCTTTGAAATTATCACTCCAAAAGCAGTACTCCCAGTATTCTGCAGTCATTCAGACATGTACACATGTTTCCAGCTAAGGTCAAACAAGGTGACCGTCTGCCTTCTTTCAGCTTTCATGTGTAAACAAGTAACCTTTCCACAGTCTATTTGGTACCTCGTTTTTCACATTTTGGTGATTTCGCTGCTTGAAATGGCCCACGCATAACGTTGACATGCTGTCTAGTGTTCCCACATGCAAGAAGGCTGTAATACGCCTTATGGAAAACATATGTGTATTAGATAAGCTTTGATCAGGCCTGAGTTACAGTGCTGTTGGCCACGAGTTCAATGTTAAAAAGTCAACAACAAATATAAAATAATGTGGGTTCAAACATAAACACACATAAAACAAAATTATGTATTGACTGGTTGACAAAAATATGACCAGAAGCTCATAAGAACTTAACTGTGTTCACTATTCCGTGTTTACAGCAACTTTATAGACCATAACTACCATGAATAACGAGGATTAACAGTACTTAAAACAACAAAGGAGATATTTTTTTACTTCTATTTTACAAATAAGGAGCTTAAAGAGGTGAGAACACATGGCAAGGAAGTAGCAGAGTCTGGGTTCTAGCCAATTTCTATCCAACCATGCTATCTTGCTACACATTAGACTACAGGGACTGAACATCCTAATGGATGAACTCTGGGTTCAAATGTGGACTCGGCCCTGACTTGACACTGGGCAATTAGCTCCCTGTACCTGAATCTCTTTTTGTCCATAAAATGGAAATATTCATAATGCATGAATGAGTTAATATGTGTAATGTACTTGGGACACCTGGGTGTCTCAGTTGGTTAAGCATCTAACTCCTGATTTTGGTTCAGGTCATGATCTCAAGGTCATGAGATTGAGTTCCATGTCAGCTTCCATGCTGGGTGTGGAGCCTGCTTGGGACTCTCTCTCTCCCTCTCCCTCTGCTCCCCTCCCTACTTCTCTCTCTCTCTCTCCCTATCTCCAAAAAAAAATAAAAATAAAAAATAGATAGATAGATGTGTGTGTAACATACTTAGAATACAGCCCGAGTTTATTTCACAACTAACAGTCTATAGGAACAAGATAAGACCTTATAGTTGGACTTGAGGAAAGCAACCAAGTAGGTAAAGAAATTACAGTCCAGCTAAGCAAACAGGCCCTGAGGTCCAGGAAATTTACATTCCTTGGGTACTGTGTCTCCCCCACCGATGGAGACCACAATGGAATAGTGATAGTTCTTTGCACATAGGCATGTATCATCTTTCATGCAGCTGTGTGGAAGGAACCACTCGTGCATGGATTAACAATTTCATTCTCTCCATAATAACCAAGCTTGAAATAATGTTTATTTGTCAATTCTTTCAAATCTATGGCTTTGTAATGTCACTAAGAAAATATCAGTTTCCTGGTCCTTTCCTGGGTGCAGAAGGAGGTTTATTTCCATCTTCCAGAAAACCAACCATGTGATAAGGTACTGACTGCCATGTTATTTGGTTCTAAATAATACTGAAAGGTACTTACTCAAAGTAAAGGTTTGGATTTTTCTCTTCTGCTTTCTAAAATACACTAAAACTTCTTCAGTGTCGTAGGCTATTTAGCACATTTAATAAAATGACACATTTGAAATGTTTAGCACAGGGGCACCTGGGTGGTTCAGTTGGTTAAGCAACCAGTTCTTGGTTTTGACTCAGGTCCTGATCTCATGGGTCATGGGATTGAGCCCCGCTTCAGGCTTTACACTCTGTGGGAGTCTGCTTGGGTATTCTCTTGCTCTGCCCTTTCCCTTGCTCTGTCTCTCAAATAAATAAATAAATAAATAAATAAATAAATAAATAAATAAAATCTTTAAAATGCTTAGCACAGTGCTAGTCAGTATTAGGACACAGTATCATCTTGTACAGGCTAGTGTTCCGACAAATAATTTCTTTAAATATCTGTTTAACATTTAGTAAAGATGCTAACCTACTGCATTCAGGGAAGAATGGAGAAGAGAACCGTCTTGGCCAGTCCTTCCTCTTGTAAGGAATTCAGCTTTGGCCTCAGACTCACTCTAGAGCTAGGTTTGTCAATATCTGTTCTCTTGACATTTGGGCAGGATATTTATCGCAGGGGAGGCAAGTGGCTGTCTTGTCCACTGTAGAATTTATCATGGTGTCCCTGGTGTCTACCTACTAGAGGCCAGTGGCATTCCCCTCCAGTTAGAACAACCAAAAATGTCCCTAGAGAGTGCCAATAGCCTCCCCCGACACAAGATGGGGGGGGTGACTCCCCCTAGTTGAAAATCCCTGCTCTAGAAAATGAGGAAGGTATTTACCTGATAAGCACCAACAGGATCATCCTGGTATCCCTGAAATCTGAAACGTTTGGTCTGCATCCATGCCATACCCATCTGTTCATCATTTCTACTGACAGCCGTAAGAGGTTGAACAAGCCCCCTGGGGTCTCACCTCCCACCACAGGCTAGTGAGGCATAAGACAGAAAACGTATATGATCTAAGTGACGCAGGGTATACAGCACTCACCGTGGGGGTGACAGCTGGTAAACACAGTCTACCTCCCATTCTCACAGTGATGTCCCCAGGCCGCTCAGAGACTGATACTGGGCACAATATGACCAGCCTGCCCTCAAAGTTGCTGTGCCTAGCGTATTCCAAGTGTGATACACGATAGCTCTCACTGTTATTATTAATACAAATTTTTACCCCATAGCTATCTATTTAACCTGGTTTTTTAAAGCCAAATCCATCTACATATAGAGAAACCAAGAAAATATTATTTTCACTCTCCTTTTAACAGAAGATCTCTGGTTACTACACTTATAGTCTCTTGAAAAATTGGGGACAATGCTTTGTTTCTGGGTGAGGACTTACACTGCTTTCCTGCTCTGTGTGGTCGCAAATACATGCTGCATCTTGATTCAAATTATATCACAGGTGCCAATTTCCGCCCCCCCCACACACACACACATACACACACACTGTTCACAGACTGGGCCTAAAGAGGTTGATTTAGGACATGAAGCTAGCACCCACATTCTCTAAAACTGCTTTGGAGCCTCATTTCAGATGTAGCCCATCACTTCGGGAAACTAAAAGCATAAATGCCTTCACCATAAATAACAGCAAGCAAGTGCCATATGGTTTGACAGTTGCATGTGGTTACATACCACATCATTAGCTCTTGCATTAAATACCCTGATTAACAAGGGAGTGAAGCTGCCTCCACTTGGAAATTTTAGCCAACAGTGTCAGCAACTTAGCCAGGAGTTGGGGCAACACCAGAAGTCAAACAAGCCAAATATTGCCCCCAAGCATAGTTTGATCCTTCACCAGGCAAAACCTACGAGCAGTATTGCTTCCAGCTTCAGCAACAATCCTAAGGAAAATATTGCAGTGTCCTCTCATCAAATGCTCATTTACCTCTAGGGGAAAAAATGAACCCTCTCAGAAAGAAGGTAACAGCTGTGCATATTCCTTCCTTGAATGAACTTTCTTTTGTTACATTTAGGTAGTCTTAAATAAAATCACTTTTGCTGGAGAAAATGAAATAAACAAACTCAAGACATTAAGGTTTAGACCTATAAAAAGAGACGGTTGGCACACTGGAAAGAAAAGATCTGTTCTAGTAATAGCTAGCCTTCATCAAGACAGTATTTGCCATGAGCTGGGCAGATTCTAAGAACAGCTCATAAATTAGTGCACTTACTCATAATCACACCCCAGATGATATAAGGGTCTTATGAGTATCCCCATTTCACAGGTATGAGGCTCAGACACATTGAGGAACTTGGCCAAGAGTGGCAGAACTAGGAAGTGTGTTCCACAGTCCATGTACTTAAACACTGCCATAAATTGCTTTATGATTTGAGTCTTATTCTCAGGCACTCACGTCTTATTCATAGTAGAACCTTGTTAACAGCAAGGTTACTAGCTATCTAACCTGGAGAAACTCAACTTTTTGAAAGTACAACCTCTTAATCTACAAAATGGCAATAATGATAACCCTTATATACAGAGATAACACACATAAAAATTCTAGACAAATATAAGAAATTATTAAGTACTGTGTCACAACACAATGTGGTATAGTGTAAATTAGTATAAAGACTTTACAAGATGGGGGAACTCACTTTGGTGAACGTCAAAGCCCATACTGGAAGGAAAATTTTATTTTTTTAAAAGATTTTATTTATTTATTTGACAGAGAGAGGCACAGAGAGAGGGGGAACACAAGCAGGGGGAGTGGGAGAGGGAGAAGCAGGCTTCCTGCTGAGCAGGAAGCCCAATGTGGGGCTCAATCCCAGGACCCTGGGATCATGACCTGAGCCGAAGGCAGACACTTAATGGTGGAGCCATCCAGGTGCCCTTGGAAGGGATATTTTATGATGTGAGAAAATGTGCATCATCTCCTAAAAAGGAACAAAGCTGAGCACAAAAAAATTATGTATACCTTGATATATGTAAATACATTTACAATATGTATAACAGAAAAATTATGTTAGGAAATTCTATACAAAGTTTATCTTGTATCAACATACATATATCCAGATGTACATGTACACAAACATGTGTATCTACATACATATGTATCTACTATACACACTCATTAAGACTAGAAGGGTGTAAGGGAAAATATTAACAATAGTTACCTTGCAATAGTGCCTTTCCATTTTCCAAACTTTCTGAACTGAAAAGATGTTGCTTTATAATTAGCAACAAAACCAAAAAATGTTCATTTTTAGTATGTATCATAGGCAACATGAAATCTTCCAATGCATGAAATCATTTATTCTTAACTCAGAAAATTGGGGTAACAGTGAAGCCACAGAAACCCCCATTTTAAAAGAGGTGGTGAAGAGCAAGTCTCATGTTCATTCCTACACTGTCCACTTTCTCGGGTTTCCAAGGGCTTACCAAAACAATGCAATCTTCCCAGGAAAAAAATAGTTTAACTCAACTAGCAATATGACAAAGTGCTCTACCCAGAGAGTCCACTATATCTGAATTGGCCTGGCTCTTGAAAGAACTCATTCTGGTGGTAGGAACCCTTCCTGGATCATAATCAGAAAGCGTTATGCTTCTCATCCCTTTGCAGAAGTGAATCTGAAATCCCAAAGCATTCTTGCCTGTTCATTTTGCTATGATTTAAAATAATCTCTGAAACTGGTGAAAACCATAATGTGCATTTTTAGCATCCTGCCTCTATCCTACTGTGATCAGTTTCATTTTCTTCCAGTATGGCCGTAGTTAAGAGAACATCCTTCCTCAAATGCCTTTAATGGCCCTCCTTACATGAAAACCCTGCCTCGAGGTTTTCCACCATCTGGCTGCAGCTTGCCTCTCCCTTCTCATCTCCTGCTATACCCACATCTGTAACCTGCGTGGATTTCTCACCACTGTCAAGTCACGCTCCATCCTCACGCAGCCCCTGGCCTCGTTCACTGGTAATCCCTTTCCCTGAAAGGTCTTCCTTCACATCTCAGCCTGTAAAAATCCTACCCAGTCTCCAAAGCCCAGCTCCTTGCTGAAGCATTTTATCCTTTTTTTTTTTTTAATTTACTTATTTTTAATGGAAGCCAAGTTGACATATAATATTTTATTAGTTTCAGGTGTAAAATGATTTGACAATTATATACATTACAAAATGCTCACCACAGTAAGTGTAGTTACCATCTGTCACCATACAACATTATTACAATCTTATAGACTATATTCCATATGCTGTACTTTTTATCCCCATGACTTAATTAGTTTATAACTAGAAGTTTGTACTTCCTAATCCCCTTCACCTATTTCACCCATCCCCAACTCTCTTCCCTCTGGCAACCACCAGTTCGTTCTCAGCATTTAGCAGTCTGTTTTTGTCTACTTGTCTGTTCATTGGTTTTGTTTTTTAGATTCCACATATAAGTGAAATTAGACTGTATTTGTCTTTCTCTGACTTATTTCATTTAGCATAATACACTGTAGGCCCATCCATGTTCCGGCAAATGGCGAGATCTCTTTTTTATGGCTGAGTAATATTCGTGTGTGTGTGTGTGTACACCACATTGTCTTTATCCATTCATCCAATGATGGACACTTACATTGTTTCTGTATCTTGGCTACTGTAAATAATGTAGCAATAAATATAGGGGAGCTCGATAGGCATTTTAATTCTTCCCAAAAAGGATGTACTTTCTCCTTCTTTGAGCACTTTCTCTCCCAGCACTTTCTGCTTGTTTTTTTTTTTTTTTTTTCCTGAAAATATTCATTTCTCTATACTGTAGAGGGTAATTAGGTACCAGGACATCAAACTTTTCCCCACACACAGAGCTTACCATATAGTAGGACTTTGCCAGAAAGTAAACAGAATAAGCTAGCATTTATACATGACATTAATATGCCAAGTGCTTCCATGTATATTATCCCAAGTAATCCTCAGAATCCTTCGTGACAGATGTTGCCAATATGATTATCCTCCTTTTGTAGATAACCAAGGCTGACTTGCTGGGGTGACCTGAGATTTTGCCAATGGTGTCTTTCTCCAACAAATCTGCTAACATTTTACTCCAAAAGATTTTCTCATTGGTGTTTCCTGCTGTCCACCCACCTTAATTAACCTGGAGAGGCCAGGCCTGTGTTGGCAGAGACAACAACTTTTCTTCCACTAATGAGTCCCCAGAAGGAAGGTTACAAAGTGCTGTCTGTGACTGCTGGAGCCAAGCTGGCAGAAAGACCACTGGTCTCTGAAGCTCATACTTATCAGGGTGGCTGTGAAGCCCACCTGGTTGGACTTCCTTAACCAATCACACCCCATGTCCCCTACCTTTCAAGTGTCCTTTCACTCTCTAGGTGGAACCTAAATGAGTATGTCCAGGAGACTGGCTGCTGGGAGTGGGACCCCTTCAGAGCTCTGAGCAAGTGGCCAGTTTTGAGGAGACAGAGTTGCCCCTGCTGCTTATAGTGTACCCCTGTCATGCTTCTGATCTGGAAATCTTCCAAATCATAGTTGCTCCTTTGGGCTGAAGACCTATAGTAGTCATTGCATTCAAAAAACAGTTATCTCACCCCTGCTATAGGACAGAGATTATCATGGGCTCTGAAGACTGAATAAGAAAGACAGACAGACCCACACCCTGACTCACAGAATGGTATTATCTTTCCAGAAAGACCAGCCTCATACATGATCATGTGTCAGCTTGGGCTGCTGAACAACAAACCATAGACTGGGTGGCTTAAGCAACAGGCATATATGTCCCATGGTTCTGGAGGCTAGAAGTCCAAAATCAAGGTGCTGGCCAATTTGGTTGCTTCTGAGGGTTTACTTCCTGATCTGCAATAGACATCTTCTTGCTATATCCTCACGGAGCATCTCCCCCTATAAAAGCAATAATCCCACAATGGGTCCCCACCCTTATTACCTCATCTAAACCTAATTACCTCGCAAAGACTCCTCTCTAAATACTATTACATTGGGGTTTAGGAAATTCAACATAAGACTTTGGGAGGGGGGATACAAATACTCGATCCATAGCACCACATTCCCTAAAAAGGGAACAAACACCAGTGAACCACACCTTCATAATGGGAGTCCTCTATTAATTCGCTTAATTATTTATTCAAATATTTACTGAACATCTACTATGTGCCAGACACAGTAGACATTCCTTCCCCTGTGTTGTCTCACCTAATTACACTTAAAAAAAAAATGGCCAGCCCATTTAATGTGTCAAGTTTTCAAATCTGAACTGTCTTTCCTAAAGAGTCCTGGATTTATACTCCTTCCCTATGTTATGGTGCTGTTTAAAACCAAAGAAATGTATTCTCAATATATCATGCCCCACAGTCAGTGATAGAACCCAGTGAGCTACAGATGCGTTCACTGAGTCAGCATCATTAGCTCCGGCTCCGGCTGACACACTGGAAACTTAAAGAGAAATAAAACCTCATACCTGTATGGGCTACTCTCAAATGAAAAAGATGAATGAGAACGTAGTGAAGAGAAGACAAACTCCAGTGGACAAATGTCCATTATTCCCAGTATGGAGATTCCTGAGCTTTCCCCCACAGAGATTCTGACTCAGCGGGTCTGAGACAGGGCTCCAGAATCTGCAACTTCATGTGCCCCTGAGGTGATTATAATGCAGACTTCCAAGGACAGATGATTAAGCCAGAGCTCAAAAGAGGAGTGGCTCACCAACCAGAGCACTCCTGAGTGAGAAACTAGCATATTCAAAAAAGATACAGGTATAGATATAGGTGATATAGATGTAGATAGAGATCTCAACCCTTTTGGTCCCTTGGCACTCAGGCTAGAGGCCCAGAATGTTCCAAACCATTTACCATCATAATGAAAGATGCTGAAAGGAACCCGTCTTAAAGCTGAAGACTTGTCAGGAGAGAGATACATTCCGTAAGGTTTATCATACCTGCCACTATGCCTTAACTGTACTGCAAAGAGAACTCTTAGGGTGCAAGGCCACTTTAATTTCACCTCTGACTTCTGTCCCAGCCTTAAACCTTGAGGGAGAAAAGAGGTAGTAATAGAGGGTTGGCTGATATACAGCTTGTCGGTGCACACTAATGGCCTGATGCCACACGCCATTTCACAAAGGCTACTCAATGGCCCTTCGATATTAGAACCCAGGTACTCTCAGGCGGAGATAAATTTAAAGTAGTACCCAGGGGACAAGTCTATACGAGGTCAATAACTCACGCTGGACCTGGGGAGTCTCCTGCTGGAATCAGCTATCTGTACAGAGAATGGGAGCTGTTTACTAGAGAACCAATGACTCACCTAAAGTCTGTGTTGAGCCGTGGCACCAAGGATTATTTCCATCTGCACTGCAGTCTCCAACAGAGATTAACTCATGCCAGTGGTATTGAGGATTATTTCACTTTCCAATCATCAGGATTTGAAATCATCTGGCCAGGTTACTTACCTAGTATAAATTTTACCTATGAGAATTTGTCATTACAAACTACAGTTCTAGACAGTCTTTTCAAATTCTCTACATGGGGTACCCATGGATCAGGAAAATATTCCAAAATTTTCCCAGAAAATAAATTTACTGTTTGTCTCATATACTTTCTTCCTTCCAAGTGATCACTGAATAATGGGTAATTTAATCTTCTTTTAAATAGACATGCTCCTACAATCATTTTATTATTAGAAATAATCAGGTACACTCTGAAACAAATAATGCAATATATGTTAAGAAAAAAAAAAGAAGAGGATAGCAGGAGGGGAAGAATGAAGGGGGGGAAATCAGAGGGGGAGACGAACCATGAGAGATGATGGACTCTGAAAAACAAACTGAGGGTTCTAGAGGGAAGGGGGGTGGGGGATGGGTTAGCCTGGTGATGGGTATTAAAGACGGCACATTCTCCATGGAGGACTGGGTATTATGCACAAACAATGAATCATGGAACACTACATCAAAAACTAATGATGTAATGTATGGTAATTAACGTAACAATAAAAAATTTTTAAAAAAAGAAAAGAAATAATCAGGTACATTATAGCCTCTTTTAAACAGCACTAGATAATACTTCCAAATATTCTATTCTACTTCTATAAAACACCCGCATAGAGGATCCATAAATAATACAAAGAAAACAGAGACTTTGGGACTTGGCAGCTATCATTCATATTATAATGAAAGCAACAAAGTAGCAAACAATGTATCTTTAATTCTGATATTAATCACACTGTATTAAGTATAAGTCCTCAGGTGAAGGAATGAAACAAAATGGGCAATTAGGATTCACTCCACTTAAGAAAAAAAAAAATCCTGCCTACTTCTTTATACATGTGTAACAATTTGATTTGTCACACACCCAAATCCTAAGTTAATATATATACTAACCGAGTGTTTGTATGAAGGAAACATAGATTCAGAAAGTATTGGCTAGTTTAAAAAACAAAAAAACAAACACTGTCATAAAATCAGAAAGAGAAATGTTCTTAAAATGGATTCTCAAGGTGGCCAGCCAAGTACCAAACCTGGCTACTGACTCAGCTGTGTTTAACACGCACACCTTGCAGTAGGCACATACTCTTCAGTTCACCTGCCCCAGCACTCTCTGACACACATAAATTCATACACTTCTGCTATCTTCTCTGGCCCCTGAAGGTACATGAGAAGTCATGACCCTGCCTTAGAAATTAACTATGCAAGATTAGGTTCCAGAGGCCAACCTCATCATATTTTTTGCCACTTTAAGATACCAGAAAGGGAAAGGGGGAGGGAACATACAAACGAAGAGCAAGAGCCTAATAATGGTGGGTTCTCAGATATTGGTAAATATGATAAATTAACTGCCTCCTTGACCCCTCTCTGACTTTCCCCTCATTTCACCTCAAACTCTAGCTGCTGATTTGTGGATTCCCACTACTTTTAGCTATAGTGCCCTCCTAGACCCCTAATAACAGACCCCTGCATCCTAAGCTTAAAAGGACCTACCTTTCTCCTCCCTCATAGAGAAATTAAATCTCCATAAAAGCTGAGTTTGGGCCCAAAGTTCCTTCCCCTGACATGGCCTTCTGTGTTCATGTTATGAACACAACTTCCTTGTGGTGAAGTAAACCCTAATTTACAAGGAGTTCATTCATTCATTCATTACTGAATATTTAAAGTGCAGCTACCAAAACTCAGACATCATTTTGGGAATGATGGTATAGCAGCAAAGAAGTAAAAAGACCCCAATGTAAAAGAATTTGCTTAGAAAATATATATAACTTAAGGCAAATTTTAGAAAGTGGGTCTGTGCCATGAGAACAATAAAGCAGGATGAGAGAGAGGAGAACAGGGTCACGATAGATAGGAACAGCCTCTCTAAGGAAGGGGCAGTTAGGCTGAAATATAACTGATAAAGAGAAGCCATCCATTCAAATATCTGGTGGAAGAACATATGCAAAAGTCCTGTGGTAGGAACTAGCTTAGTATTTTTGGGAACAGGAAAAATGCCAATGTGACTGGAGCTTATGAGTGAGTGGGAGTGAAAGGAGATGACATCAGAGAAAAAGGCAGGGGCAGATCCTAGAAGGTCTGGCAGGCAATGGTGACTTGTTTGGATTCTGTTCCAAGTGCAATAGGAGCCAGTTGGAAGAGGCTAAGCAGAGTGGGGGTGGGAAGCAAGATTAAATTTCCATGTCACAAGATCTCTCTGGCTGCTGCATGGACAAGCTTCGATTGAGTTGATACCATTCTGCTTTACCTGTCTCCATTGGAGAACAGTTTAGGTGCTGACAGAGGGGTGACCCAGGTCTAACCAAAGGTGTACCCCCTGAGGCTGACCATGCATCACTCCCCATTACTGTACTAGATCTGGTGGTTAGTACAGCCAGCAGCCCTATTTAAAGAACAAATAAACACCTTAGTGTTTTTTAGAAGAGCTGAGTAACAGTCTTGGTCCTGCAGATAACTCCCTCTACAATCTCAAGACAGAACTTTATCCTCTGTGAGGCTCAGGTATCTCTTTGCAGAATGAAGCTAATGAAAAAGATAACTGAGAAGTCCCCCTAACAGGACTGGCACACCAAGAGCCTGAATCCATCACAGGGAGCTCTCCTTTTATACTTTGAAGCCACAGCTATCAACAGTGATGATAGCCAACACCGAATGGTATTTTACTATGTGCTGGACACTGTGCTAAGAGCTTTCAATGTGTTGTCTCAATTCTCATCTCGACACAGTGAGGAAAGTAAGAGTGTCCTCATTTAATACATAAGACAAAAGAGACAGAAGTGAAATAAGTTGCTCAAGGACAGTACCTAGTAAAAGGATAAACTGGGATATAAACCTAGACAACTGAAGCCCAAGACCTAGGCTTATAGCCACCTTGATTTGCCTCCTCCCAGTAAACAGCAAGGCAGGCCCTCCTCCACTGTCCAACCCCATTTCATACCCCATCTCTAAACCATCATGTGCCCCTGGCCAATGTTTTCCCTTCTGCAAGGTAAATATCTCTACCTTGCCCAAGAAATCTTCAAGTAAAGGGCTTCTGAGCTCCTTATCCTCCCCGTCTTCATAAGATGCTCTCTGGTTTGGCACCTCCCCTTAAAATGTGTCTCTCCTATGCATGGACACATTTTTCCACACATGGCTCAACCATGACAAAGCTCCCTGAGATTCTTTCTTCCCACTGAGCAGACAATTTCTGAATATACGGCTTAGGGATGTACTCGTATTTTCTTCTGGTCATCTATATATCACACAGGGAATTTCTGCTTAAACAGTACAGGGTTATAGGTCAGCAAGTGGAAGCAGGAAATAGGAAAGCTGCTTTCAGGTCCCAGCTATGCCATTTATCAGCAATGTGGCTTTGGGTACATCCCTTAACCTGTCTGAATCTCCTCTCTGCATCTGTGCAAGAGAAATAATAATATATGCTCTGTGCGGTGGAGGATCAGATTGGATCATCTAGACATAGGACTTGATAAAAACCCTAAAATTTAAGTTCCTTAAAATGTTTAAATCTTAGCAATTATTATTTTTATGGGGGAAAAGACTAAACTGAATGACATGGGATAAGATGTGGGGCATCCCAAGACCCTAAATGACAGACTATTGCATGAGAAACAGCACCACGTAACTCCAGTGACTGGGCTGAGAACCTGGAGCTACCCATGGTTAAACACACAGGTTCTGACAATGTTCAGCTTCTCCAGTTCACAGCTGTGAAACTGTGGGCACCTTGCTGGATCTAAGTTTCATTTCCTTCAGGGTAAGTGGAAATGGCATAAGACCTTACTGGTTGGATGGTGTGAGGACAGGAAGTCATGTATACCAAATGCTCACCACATTGCTTGGCACATGGCGAGGGCCTTATGAATACTGATGAGAAGTCACACCCTCTATTCACTTGACTGTTATTCATTAAGCATCTACTCTGTACAATGCATGATTCTAGGAGCTTCAATACAGCAATGAATAAACAAGTATTGTTCTCATGTTGCTTCTATTCTAGTAGGAAAAGATTGATAATAACCTAACAAATAAATCTGTCAGGTGGTGATAAGAGCCATGAAGAAAAGTCAAGCAGGGTCAAGGATTAGAGAATGACGGTGAGCTACTCTATACAGGGGGATCAGGGAAGTGCTGATTAAACTGGGATGTGCCCCCATGCAGGAGCTCTGTCCAGCACTATTTTGCAGACAGGAGTGGAGAAATAAAAGGCTCTATCACTGTACCTTGATATGGGTGAGCTGATTTTTTATAAAAAGGTTCACATTAGTGCAGCTTATTAACAGTCAAAAGGTAATTTCCATTTGGCAACACTGTAATGAATAAAACATTGTCAGGAAGAGCAAGCAGAATGTGATCTGCTGGAGGCTATACACAGAGCATCAGAAATGAAAGGCTCGGACCCTGGGCCACCACTGCAATGAGAAGCAAAGAGAGCTCATGTTCCCAGATACTTAGGAAGAGAAAGATGTTTCCGTAAGTGAATAACATACTCTTGATCTTTCGTTCGATTTCAGAAGCAACTGAGCTTTTTTCAAATCAGCCAAAAGTAAATTAAGAGGAAATGGACTCCACTGGAACATCTCAAATTAGAAACCTTTTCATATTGTGGTCTTTCATGCCCCTGGCATCAGAAAGCTGGGAAAGTGGAGCTAATCTCAATTTTTTCCTTACCCTGTGTACTCAGGCTTATGAGTCTTCTGAGATACCTGTGACATTGGCACTTAAATCAGTCCAGCAGGCACTTTTTGATCTTCCACTACATACCAGCACAGCAAGATAGAATATGATCCATGTTCTGAATGAGCTCACAGCCAAGTAGGGAAGACAGCTGTATGAACAGATAATTGCAATCAAGCAGGAGGAGTGAAACAATGGATCTTGGAGTGCCTGGGTGGTTCAGTCGGTTAGTGTCTGCCTTTGGCTCAGGTCATGACCCCCGGGGTCCTGGGATTGAGCCCTGCACTGGGCTCCCTGCTCTTCAGGAAGCTTGCTTCTCCCTCTCCTGCTCCGCCAGCTTGTGCTCTCTCTCTCTCTCTCTCTGTCAAATAAATAAATAAAATCTTTTTAAAAAAAGAAAAAGAAAAACAATGGATCTTTAAGGTATAGGAAAGAAAGAAAGGAGAGGGGCATTGAGGAATGCTTCATGGAAGTAGCAAACCAGCTGGGCTTTGGAAGATGAACATGGGCAAAGCGAGTGAGAAACTCACCAGAGAGAGGCAACAGCATGACTAAAAACAAAGTTCTGAAAGAGCATGGCTCTTGAAAGAGCTATGAATAGAACTTGGGATTTCAGTGGCATAAAGTAGAAGTGGACCAATGTCAAGAGAAGAAGCTCAAAAGCTAGGAAGGGATCAGGTCTCAAAGAATCTGTTTGTATTGCTTTCTTATTTCATGAATTTAAGGAGGGTGCTAACTGAGTATCTATTGAAAAATAACCATGAAAACCCATTAGTTAATTTTGTTCCTCACAGTGGTTCACACATTCATCTCCAACTTTAATAACTTGTTATTCATGGCCTGAGATCTCCTTATTCTACCCCCTCTAGAGTCATACCTTAATGTATGAAATTGAATTTATGGCTAGGAAAGGGTAACAGATTAATAGCACTATAAATTAATCTATTCATCCATATACTAAGAGTAGAAAACCTAAAAAGAGGCAGTTCAATCTAACACCATCTATTATTATGCCTTAAAACTCAAGCCCAGAGAAATGAGATGAAAATTTTTAACCCAAGATGGAAGAGCAGGGGGTAAGTGACAGCTGTGACCACAGGGAACACTATGCAATATTTGGTTTCCAGAATGCTCTTAGGAAAACACTTCCAGGCAGGAATTCCCTACTTTTAAAAAACTGTGTTATGTTTATATTGGATCAAATAGCAGTGTTTATTGCTTCACTGATAAATGAAGCCGTGTTAAAATATGACACTCAAGTCTACTGTCAACAAATAATATGATGATGGTAATAATAAATGAGTAAGGAAGTAAATAAGTAAATAAGGGACATGCAAGTTATTAAGAAATTCTTTTTTGGAAAGAAAAGGGGGGGACTTTAATAATCCTTCATTGGCCATAGTTTGATCAGAGTCATCAAATATATAGCCTGTGTGCCACCGTGTTCCATCCCATTCATATGACAGATATTACTGACCCACTGGCTTTCCTTCCTCTACAGTCCTCAGCCAGTTGTCAGTTTCCCCAGGCTGCCATTTTGGAGCTGACAACCATAGTGTGCCACCCTTGGCCAAGAGACTCCTACCTTTTTCTGACAAAACCAGATACCCCCCATTGAAATCCATCTTCCACAGTTACACCAAAGTTGTCTTTCTAAAAGTCAAAGCCAACCATATTGTTCAGCCACATTAAGAGCTCTCATTGGCTCATTCATACCTAGAAGGATAAATACCAATTCCTTAGTGTAGTGTAGAAGTCCTTTCACAATTTGGACTTATGTCACCTCTGTTTCTGTCTTCTCCCCAACCCCCTTCACTTTTCTATACCCTAATTCAGATACCTATATCATTCCTCCAACATTCAAACCTTTTAACAACACCTGGATTTTGTATATAGTATTCCATTCTTCTTTATCTGGTAAATGACTACTCATGCTACAAAGGGCATGAATCAAGTGTCCCCTCCCCAGTGAGACCTTCCTCTAGTGGACATCTGCTAGCATCCGTCCTCCTGGTTCAGGACACATACCTACCCCACTTTCAGCACAGAGGGTTTAGGGGAGGCTGCGAGGGAGGTCACATGGCCTATGCCTGGCCAATGAGAATGGCATCATCCTAGACCCAGAGACTGGTTCACAAATGGACGTGTGACACCAGCTGGGCCAGAACACATTCCATCCAGGACTCCTCCAAACTATTAGGAAATAGGCGTGAATTTTAAAAACCTAATAAAGAGTCACCCTGCTGTGTAGATCATTTTTGCCATCATATGCGAAGAGGCAGCAGCCGTGTAAAGCTTTCGCTGAGAAAGCGATAATCAAAACAGGGAAAACAAGCCTATTTCTAATGACAGTATTTGAGTCCCTGGACTTCATTTATCTTAAGTTTGAGTTTTTATTTACCAAAGGAGGATCTGATATATTTCCCTAGTGCCTCCCCAAAAAAGAATTAATCACTATTTCCTTTATTATCCCACAGATCTCTTCTTAAAACCCCCAAAAGAGCAATTACCATGTCCTGTCATTATTTAGACATCTGTGTCCATTATTAGAATGTGAGCAGTGCATGTGTCTTACTCACCTTTGGGACACTAGTGTGTGACACAGAGTCAGTGTGGACGTCTGTTCAAGGAAGAGGCTGAAGAATAAAACCCCAGCCCACATTTCTAGCTTCATTTTCCTCTCAGAGGAACTCTGCAACAGTTAAGGACCAATGGTCACACATTTTCCTACCCTCTTCATAATATTCAATGATACCAAAGGTAGTCATGGTTCCATAGTAGCTTATAAGTCTCTCAAATCATGAACTATGCATTTCAGTGGAGTTAGGCACCACATCAGAAACTGCATGAGGCTAGTCTGTTAAGAAACATAATATTAAAACATTTATGTAGGAACTGCAAGGAAATCTAATGTTTTTCAATGTAAATTATGGAAAATAAAATTCAATCCAGTCTCTCTGACTTGTAGGGCCAATGATATATTTCAAATCTGGAAAGATAAATAGCAAAATGTTTCAAGAGTTATCTCAAAGTGGTAGGATATCAGGTGATTTATTTTTCTACTTTCTTTTTTAGTCCTTTCTGTATTGTCTTTTATCCTTTTATTTTACAAGGAGTGTGGATTATATTATAATAAGAAAATAAAAAGCTCTTTTCATTTTAAAAATAAAATAAAATGTCTCCTTTGGCCCAGTATAGGGGAAGATGGAAACGTCCCATTTCCAAATGAATCAGAGACTCAGCCACCACTTCATCCTCACGCACCAGCCCCTCCTTTTCAGATCCTGACATTCTGGTCAGAATCATAAATTGCTCCTATTCCCCCAGTTCACTGGCCTCTTGCAGATGCAACCCTTGATCTCTACTTTAGGAAAACATGCCCCTCCAGTGATGTAAACAACAGCGCCACTAACCATATCTGTCATCTTAGAATATTCACACTCAGAGATTTAGAAAAAGGAAATATATACCATGAACAGCCATATGGCAATCAAAATGAATCATATTTGCAATTAAAATTTCACAGTCCCTCAGGACCTGTGTCTTGAGGTTTCAGTTAAAAACATACACAAAGGGGGCGGAGCAAGATGGCGGAGGAGTAGGAGACCTGGATTTCGTCTCCTCTCAGGAATTCAGCTGGATAGGGATCAAACCATTCTGAACACCTACAAACTCAAAAGGAGATCGAAGAAAAGAAGAGCAACAACTCTCTCATCAGAAAAGCGACCACTTTCTGGAAGGTAGGACGTGCAGAGAAGTGAATCCGAGGCGATATTCGGGAGGATAGACGGCGGGGGAGGGGCCTCCGTCGGCCGCTTCTGGCAAGTGATAGAACCACGGAGCACAAAATCGGAACTTTTAAAAGTCTGCTCCGCTGAGGGACGTCACTCTGGTGGCTAAGCGGGGGGTGGAACCCTCCGGGACAGTGTGGTCTCAGGACCCTTGGGGTCACAGAAAGACCGGGGGTGCCTGAATGTGGCAGAGCTCCCAGGTAACAGAGCAGGGAAGCCGGCTGCAGAGGCGGAGCCCAGGCGCGGGCTCTCAGCTCGGGGTTGCCATAAACCGTGATCCGCGGCACAGTCGGGCCACTGCTCCTCCAGCAGGGACCCAACAAGCGGCAGACCTGGGGAGACTCACCTTCCTCCCCTGGGAGAAGCCGCGCAGGAGTGCACCGCAGGGATCTGCTGGGTTTGGAGACTCCACCCGGGGTCGGGTGCCAGAGATAGAAACGCGCGGTCACAGGCCGGGTGGGCATGGAGTGCGGCCGGAGACCGGGGAGACGGGAGTGACTGACGGCTTTTCTCTGGGGGCTCACTGAGGAGCAGGGCCCCGAGTCTCAGCTCCTCCGGGGCGGAGATTGGGAGGCCGCCATTTTCACTCTCTGCCTCCAAAGCTGTACGGAAAGCTCACAGGGAACAAAAGCTCCGGAGAGCAAACCCGGGCAGATTACTTAGACGGGAGGGGGCAAGGGCGGGGCAATTCCACCTCCGGCAGAGACATTTGGAAACCACGGCAACAGGCCCCTCCCCAGAAGATCAGTGAGAACAGCCAGCCAAGACCAAGTTTACCCATCAATGAGAACGGCAGAACTCCAGCGCTAGGGGAATACAGCACATAGAATTCATGGCTTTTTTACCATGATTCTTTAGTCTTTCAAAGTTAATTTTTTTTAACTGTCTTTTTTTCTTTTTGAATTCTTCTTTTTCCCTTTTTCTTTTTTTTTTTAAATTTTATTTATTTTTTAGAGAGCAAGCGAGAAAGAAACAGCATGAGAGGAGAGAGGGTCAGAGGGAGAAGCAGGCTCCCCGCTGAGCGGGGAGCCCGATGTGGGACTCGATCCCAGGACCCTGGGATCATGACCTGAGCCGAAGGCAGACACTTAACCATCTGAGCCACCCAGGCGCCCTTTTTCCCTTTTTCAACCAACATCTTATCAATCCCTTTTTTTAAAAAACATTTTTATTTCTCATTTTTAGAGTCATATTCTATCCCTTCATAGTAGTTACCCGTATTTTTGGCATATATATATAAGTTGTTCTCTCTTTAAATTTTTGAGATAGTTTCTCCTAACAGATTAAAATATACCCTAAATCTCTAGTATATGGTTTTTTCTACTCCCCTGCCTGATCACATGCTCTCCCTTTTTTTTTTCTTTTTTCTCTTTTTTTAAATCCTCTTCTTTCTTTTTTCAAACAACTTCTTATCAATTCCTTTTATAAAATTTTTTATAATTTCCATCTTTACAGTCATATTCCATTCCTTCATCATATCAACCCTTATTTTTGTACATATATAAGTTTTTCTTTCTTTAAAATTTTGGGAGGCACTTTCTTCTAAAAGACCAAAATACACCCCAAATCTAGTGTGTGGCACTGATCTATACACCAGCCTGACCATATTTGATCACATTCTGGTTTTTTGTTGTTGTTGTTGTTTTGTTTTGTTTGTTTTTGTTTGTTTTTATCTTTATCTTTTTCTTTTTCTTTTTTTTCTTTTTTTCTCTTTCTGTTTCTTTTTCCACTGCTTCAGGTCTTTTCTGATTTGTTTAGAGTATATTTTCTGGGGACGTTGTTACTCTGCTAGCATTTTGTTCTCTCATTAATCTATTCTCCTCTGCACAAAATGACAAGATGGAAAAAATCACCTCAACAAAAAGAACAAGAGGTAGTACCGACTGCCAGGGACCTACTCAATATGGACATTAGTACGATGTCAGATCTAGAGTTCAGAATCATCACTTTAAAGATACTAGCTGGGCTTGAAAAAAATATGGAAGTTATTAGAGAAACCCTTTCTGGAGAAGTAAAAGAACTAAAATCTAACCAAGTAGAAATCAAAAAGGCTATTAATGAGGTGCAATCAAAAATGGGGGCGCTAACTGGTAGGATAAATGAGGCAGAAGAGAGAATCAGTAATATAGAAGACCAAATGATGGAAAATAAAGAAGCTGAGAAAAAGAGAGATAAACAACTACTGGATCACGAGGGCAGAATTCGAGAGATAAGCGATACCATAAGACAAAACAACATTAGAATAATTGGGATCCCAGAAGAAGAAGAAAGAGAGAGAGGGGCAGAAGGTATAATGGAGCAAATTATAGCAGAGAACTTCCCTAATTTGGGGAAGGAAACAGGCATCAAAATCCAGGAAGCACAGAGAACCCCTCTCAAAATCAATAAAAATAAGTCAACACCCCAACATCTAATAGTAAAACTTATGAGTCTCATAGACAAAAAGAAAATCCTGAAAGCAGCTCGGGAGAAGAGATATGTAACTTACAATGGTAGAAACATTAGATTGGCAACAGACCTATCCACAGAGACCTGGCAGGCCAGAAAGGACTGGCAGGATATATTCAGAGCACTAAATGAGAAAAATATGCAGCCAAGAATACTCTATCCAGCTAGGCTGTCATTGAAAATTGAAGGAGAGATAAAAAGCTTCCAGGACAAACAAAAACTAAAGGAATTTGCAAACACAAAACCAGCCCTACAGGAAATCTTGAAAGGGGTCCTCTAAGCAAAGAGAGAGCCTAAAAGCAACATAGACCAGAAAGGAACACAGACAATATACTGTAACGGTCACCTTACAGGCAATACAATGGCACTAAATTCCTATCTTTCAATAGTTACCCTGAATGTAAATGGGCTCAATGCCCCAATCAAAAGACACAGGCTATCAGACTGGATTAAAAAACAAGACCCATCGATATGCTGTCTGCAAGAGACTCATTTTAGAACCAAAGACACCCCCAGATTGAAAGTGAGGGGGTGGAAAACCATTTACCATGCTACTGGACACCAAAAGAAAGCTGGGGTGGCAATCCTTATATCAGACAAATTAGATTTTAAACCAAAGACTGTAATAAGAGATGAGGAAGGACACTATATCCTACTTAAAGGGTCTATCCAACAAGAAGATCTAACAATTGTAAATATCTAGGCCCCTAACATGGGAGCAGCCAATTATATAAGGCAATTAATAACAAAAGCAAAGAAACACATCAACAACAATACAATAATAGTGGGGGACTTTAACACCCCCCTCACTGAAATAGACAGATCATCTAAGCAAAAGATCAACAAGGAAATAAAGACTTTAAATGACACACTGGACCAAATGGACTTCACAGACATATTCAGAACATTCCATCCCAAAGCAACAGAATACACATTCTTCTCTTGTCCCCATGGAACATTCTCCAGAATAGATCACATCCTAGGTCATAAATCAGGTCTCAACCGGTACCAACAGATTGGGATCATTCCCTGCCTATTTTCAGACCACAATGCTTTGAAACTAGAACTCACTCACAAGAGGAAAGTCGGAAAGAACTCAAATACATGGAGGCTAAAGAGCATCCTACTGAAGAATGAATGGGTCAACCAGGAAATCAAAGAAGAATTAAAAAAATACATGGAAACCAATGAAAATGAAAACACAACTATTCAAAATCTTTGGGATGAAGCAAAGGCAGTCCTAAGAGGAAAGTATATAGCAATACAAGCCTTTCTCAAGAAACAAGAAAGGTCTCAAGTACACAACCTAACCCTACACCTAAAGGAGCTGGAGAAAGAACAGCAAATAAAGCCTAAACCCAGCAGGAGAAGAGAAATCATAAAGATCAGAGCAGAAATCAATGAAATAGAAACTAAAAGAACAGTAGAACAGATCAATGAAACTAGGAGCTGCTTCTTTGAAACAATTAACAAGATTGATAAACCCCTGGCCAGACTTATCAAAAAGAAAAGAGAAATGACCCAAATCAACAAAATCATGAATGAAAGAGGAGAGATCACAACCAACACCAAAGAAATACAAACAATTATAAGAACATATTATGAGCAACTCTATGCCAGCAAATTAGATAACCTGGAAGAAATGGATGCATTCCTAGAGATGTATCAACTACCAAAACTGAACCAGGAAGAAATAGAAAACCTGAACAGACCTATAAACACTAAGGAAATTGAAGCAGTCATCAAAAATCTCCCAACAAAAGCCCAGGGCCAGATGGCTTCCCAGGGGAATTCTACCAAACATTTCAAGAAGAATTAATACCTATTCTTCTGAAACTGTTCCAAAAAATAGAAATGGAAGGAAAACTTCCAAACTCATTTTATGAGGCCAGCATTACCTTGATCCCAAAACCAGACAAAGACCCCATCAAAAAGGAGAATTACAGACCAGTATCCCTGATGAACATGGGATGCAAAAATTCTCACCAAAATACTAGCCAATAGGATCCAACAGTACATTAAAAGGATTATTCACCATGACCAAGTGGGATTTATCCCTGGGCTGCAAGGTTGGTTCAACATCCGCAAATCAATCAACGTGATACAATACATTAACAAAAGAAAGAACAAGAATCATATGATCCTCTCAATAGATGCAGAAAAAGTTTTTGATAAAGTACAGCATCCTGTCTTGATCAAAACTCTTCAGAGTATAGGCATAGAGGGTACATACCTCAATAGCATAAAAGCCATCTACGAAAAACCTACAGCGAATATCATTCTCAATGGGGAAAAACTGAGAGCTTTCCCCCTAAGGTCAGGAATGCGGCAGGGATGTCCACTATCACCACTGCTATTCAACATAGTATTGGAAGTCCTAGCCACAGCAATCAGACAACAAAAAGAAATCAAAGGCATCCAAATCGGCAAAGAAGAAGTCAAACTCTCACTCTTTGCAGATGATAGGATACTTTATGTGGAAAACCCCAAAGACTCCACCCCAAACTGCTAGAACTCATACAGGAATTCAGTAAAGTGGCAGGATATAAAATCAATGCACAGAAATCAGTGGCATTCCTATACACCAACAACAAGACAGAAGAAAGAGAAATCAAGGAGTCGATCCCATTTACAATTGCACCCAAAACCATAAGATACCTAGGAATAAATCTAACCAAAGAGACAAAGGATCTGTACTCACAAAACTATAAAATACTCATGAAAGAAATTGAGGAAGACACAAAGAAATGGAAAAACATTCCATGCTCATGTGTTGGAAGAACAAATATTGTGAAGATGTCAATGCTACCTAGAGCAATCTACACATTCAATGCAATCCCCATCAAAATACCATCCACTTTTTTCAAAGAAATGGAACAAATAATCCTAAAATTTGTATGGAACCAGAAAAGACCCCGCATAGCCAGAGGAATGTTGAAAAAGAAAAGCAAAGCTGGCAGCATCACAATTCTGGACTTCCAGCTCTATTACAAAGCTGTCATCATCAAGACAGTATGGTACTGGCACAAAAACAGACACATAGATCAATGGAACAGAATAGAGAGCCCAGAAATGGACCCTCAACTCTATGGTCAACTCATCTTTGACAAAGCAGGAAAGAATGTCCAATGGAAAAAAGACAGTCTCTTCAACAAATGGTGTTGGGAAAATTGGATAGCCACATGCAGAAGAATGAAACGGGACCATTTCCTTACACCACACACAAAAATAGACTCCAAATGGTTGAAAGACCTCAATGTGAGACAGGAGTCCATCAAAATCCTAAAGGAGAACACAGGCAGCAACCTCTTCGACCTCAGCTGCAGCAACTTCTTCCTAGAAACATCGCCAAAGGCAAGGGAAGCAAGGGCAAAAATGAACTATTGGGACTTCATCAAGATAAAAAGCTTTTGCAAAGCAAAGGAAACAGTCAATAAAACCAAAAGACAACCGACAGAATGGGAGAAGATATTTGCAAATGACATATCAGATAAAGGGCTAGTATCCAAAATCTATAAAGAACTCATCAAACTCAACACCCAAAGAACAAAGAATCCAATCAAGAAATGGGCAGAAGACATGAACAGACATTTTTCCAAAGAAGACATCCAAATGGCCAACAGACACATGAAAAAGTGCTCAATATTGCTCGGCATCAGGGAAATCCAAATCAAAACCTCCATGAGATACCACCTCACACCAGTCTAAATGGCTAAAATTAACAAGTCAGGAAATGACAGATGTTGGCGGGGATGCAGAGAAAGGGGAACCCTCCTCCACTGTTGGTGGGAATGCAAGCTGGTGCAGCCACTCTGGAAAACAGTATGGAGGTTCCTCAAAAAGTTGAAAATAGAGCTACCATATGATCCAGCAATTGCACTACTGGGTATTTACCCCAAAGATACAAAAGTAGGGATCCAAAAGGGTACGTGCACCCCGATGTTTATAGCAACAGTGTCCACAATAGCCAAACTGTGGAAAGAGCCAAGATGTCCATCGACAGATGAATGGATAAAGAAGAAGTGGTATATATACACAATGGAATATTATGCAGCCATCAAAAGGAATGAGATCTTGCTATTTGCAACGACGTGGATGGAACTGGAGGGTATTATGTTGAGCGAAATAAGTCAAACAGAGAAAGACATGTATCATATGATCTCACTGATATGAGGAATTCTTAATCTCAGGAAACAAACTGAGGGTTGCTGGATTGGGGGTGGGGTGGGAGGGATGGGGTGGCTGAGTGATAGACACTGGGGAGGGTATCTGCTCTGGTAAGTGCTGTGAATTGTGCAAGACTGTTGAATCTCAGATCTGTACCTCTGAAACAAATAATGCAATATATGTTAAGAAAAAAAAAAAGAAGAAGAAGGTAGCAGGAGGGGAAGAATGAAGTGGGGGAAATCGGAGGGGTAGACGAACCATGAGAGACGATGGACTCTGAAAAACAAACTGAGGGTTCTAGAGGGGAGGGGGGTGGGAGGATGGGTTAGCCTGGTGGTGGGTATTGAGGAGGGCACATTCTGCATGGAGCACTGGGTGTTATGCACAAACAATGAATCATGGAACACTACATCTAAAACTAATGATGTAATGTATGGGGATTAACATAAGAATAAAAAAAATAAAAAATAAAAACAAAAAGCAGTTAAGAGAGTCTTGGGAGGTTCCTCTTATCTGCCCATCTACCATCCCAAGCCATCCATCATCTCTCTGTGAGTTCTGCTAAAAAAAAAAAATAATAATACTAATAAGGTCATTATGGAGGAAAAGGGAGAGAATGAGATGGAAATATACAGCCTTTTGAAAAATCTGACCAAATTTATTCATGAAATTCTCCATGCAATTCACTATAAAATGGTATACATTAAATCAGGTAATATTAGCCCCCAAAGGCTTTGTATTTGGTAAAACACTGGAAGGTATGAAAAGGTTAAGTAAAAACTGTTTTTAAAAAGTGCCAATAAAATGGTTTTCCTGAAAGCATAAAGAACATCAACTCCCAAAAAAAAAAAAAAACATACACAAAAAAAGTCCATTTCTTTCTCCCTCTGTTAACATCCCATGGAAGGTATCACCAGCTTCCTGAAGTAACTAAGAAGCTGAATATCAAGTGGCAACCCTCAAGAATGTGTTTTAAAACATGCCAGGTCCCAAACATCGCTTACTACAAAAAAATTTTGCAGGAGGATGAAAACAGTCATCATAATGGCCAAGAATGATCTCATCCCCCTAGAAGCAATCCTTACCTGTCCCAGATACACATGGGCTTCCTCACATCTTCATCTGGGCTTCCATAACTGCCAATCTGAAGCCCACCTTTAATGAAATTTTCCAAAATCTTTTTGCCCTAAGTTCATTGATGTTTATCAAGCACCACCTTTGTGCCAGGTAGTGGTTTGCTTGGGAATTTTTAAAAACCATGTCTGGTTGAAGCAGAGCTCTGGTTTGTAGAATTTGCCAGATTCCACGATGAATTCCTCCACAATGGCCAATTTTAAGCTATGAGTGTAAAGTCACTGAACTTGGAATTGGAAAGAGATGTTCCATGCACATCACTATATAGGGTGTCCCCACTACAAACAAATATAAATAATTTCAAGAGCATGGATAACAGCAAAAGATATAAAAACAATTAGGAAGTGGTGATTTTCGAGTATTTGTTATATTTGTCTTTGAATTTAATTATAGTTTTGTGTAATTTAATTTTTAGTAATGGTTGTATTTAACAACCTCCTCTCAAAATTCCTTACATATTTAACATTTAGCACTCACACGTCATTACGAGGCACAGTGTACTGGTGCTGGGACTTGTGATAAGGTCTGAAGATACATGAATAAAATATAATCTCTGCTCAGAAGAAGCTCTCGGTCTCATAATAAAGGGAGACATAAAGAAATTACAGAAAAGTGAAAACTGCCTAGAGGAAATGTCTACAAAACACTGAGAGCACAAACAAGCCTGAGGGGAGAGTCACGGAGAAATTCAGAATATATTGGGCAAAAGTTGCAACATTTGGGTTCAGTCCCAAAACATGCTTAGAAGTGGCTAGAAAAAGAGTACAAGCAGCAAGACAGAGACACTGTCATTTGAGTCCAAGGAAAGAGCCCATGCAAGAGTTTAAATGCATCAAAGAGCCAGATATTCTCTCAGGATTTCAAGGCATTTGGAACATAGAGTTCATGTGAAGGAGTAGTAGAGATGAATGTTCAAGTACTTCTCCCTTTATGTCAAAACTATCCTCCCAAACAGTGGTCTTAAGAAACTTTAATGGCATGGTTCTTAAATAGAAAATTATTGTATCAATGCCGAAGAAGCATTTCAGTATGAATGTGCCACTTCACATTCCATGGGAGAAAGAGTGAGCTTCTTGAAATAAACAAGAGATTGCAAAAATGAGTAAGATACCATACCCACCCTAGAGCAGCTCACAAGAGCCACACGAAAACAACAGTTAGAGAAAGACCATCTCCACATTCTCTCTTATACCAAAAACATGGACACATTGAAGGAGGCTGTGGTGGGCTGTGTGATAGGGCTCCTAGATCTCCTTCACCGGTGAAAGAATTATTCCCCTGGATGTTACTAGACAATGACCCTGGACTGTCAGCCCTCTTTGAAAATGGCCTCATCCAGAGCCACACCCCCTACCCAGAGAAGCTCACATCCAACAGAGATGGTCAATAAGGCATTATAAAGGCCCTGGCCCCTTGCCTCAACTCAGGACAATACTGAGGGAAGTTTCTCATAGACTAGGTGAGAATTTGATGAGAATGAATCTTTTTGCTCAGTCCTGCTTTCCTCTCCTTCCTTCTACCTGTATTGATCCTAATAAACACCCTGCTTATCTCTGTGTCACAGTCTCCTTCCAGAGAATCCAATGAGCAGCAAGAACCAAAGAAGGCTTAATTCCTTCCTTCATTCAATAAATATTGGTTAAACTCTGACCATGTGCCAGGCTCTATGCAGGGCACTCAAGTTTCAAAAGTGAACAAAATAAATTAAAATAAAGTACACAGCCCTTGTTTCATGAAGCCTAGTGGAGAAGATAAATCTAAATCAAATACTCATACTAATGAATGTGCAGAATGTAAAATTATAAAAATAATTGCTCTGAAGGCAAAGAATACAGCTCCAAGAGAGCATGTAATAGAATGAATGAACTATGATAGGGACTCAACTGAGGGAAAGAAGTGCCAAGAATTATAAAAGGTCTGATACCTTCCCTGCTTGCATATTAACAACTTAGCCTGCCTCACCTATATGGATGCTGGTAGAAGACAGGATTCCAAGGTCAGAGATGAAGGACAGCATATTACTCACAGCAAGAGACAGAGCATCAGCATTTTTGCACCATTTCCCTAAGCCCCAATGCCAAAGGAGTGATATGAAGACAGTCCAGTGACATCTGCCCATATAGTAGGTTTCATCATAAGGCAAAGAGTGCTGAGCTTAGGGAACCCACATCTTTTATAGTGGGCAACAAGGATGCTTGCCCCTTGATCCAGAGGAAGACATTATCTCTTTCTTCCAAAGCTGGCCACCATTCAAATATCCATGAACTATTAATCTGGAACAGTTAAGTGCAAGACGTAGACATGTACAAGCATGCAGAAACGTGAGAGACCCACACAGAACAGTCTCCCAATAAGTGGGATACATAAACCTGCCTCTCTCTGTAAGATATCTTTACCTTAAGTTCTGTATATCCTTAACTAAGGCTTATTAGAGACACATTCATGGTGGATATTTGCCTTCTGTAAAATGGGATCTTAACAGTCCTGGAGACACTGCATTTCCTTCTGGTAGTGCATCGTTTTGTAGGCTCTCTGGAGTTAGTATGTAAGATAGAAGGATCTCCTTTTTTATATTAAAGGAGTTAAGTAACTTAGAATTTGTATGTATAAGTGCTGGTTGTTAGGTAATGTGTAGGCTTGTAATGATATACCTGGACATCTAGAAGCTGGAAGCATTCAGTTGCAAGAGAAACTTTTACAACCTAATTTTTGGTACCCTAGCTATAGATGCCAAGGACCCAGAAAAACAGGCATAGCTATTCACTATGGAATATAAATCTGTGGGCATATAAACTGGGAGGAGACCGAAGGCTGCACTAACATCATATTCCTGAAATATTTAACCTTTAAATTGGGCTTTCAACATTGCAGGGAATATTCCCATTACATGAATGGACACTGTTGAGGTCAGAAAAGCTTTGCAAATCTAAGACAGGTAGATCTATGTTTTCCATGTATTTCTATGGGCCCCAGAGCTACAGACAGAATTAGGAGAGTATGAAATTTGTATTTAGAGTAAACGTTCTGGAATTATTCTAGCATACTTTTACTCCCTAGGATGAAACAAACAAACTGCTGAGTAATCTTTGTAAAGGTAATTTTTAACCTTTTTTCTCTTATATATGCCCTATGTAATACTGTACTATGAAATATAATGTAAAATGCCCTGGTACAGTTCTCAAAGTGCGTCCCCAACCGAACACCACCAAAAGCAGCCACGTTATCTGGAAGTTGTCAGATGCAAATTCTCAGGTCCACTCTTGACATACTGAAACAGAAACTCTAGGGTGGGGCCCAGGGATCTGTGCTTTCTCCCATCCTCCAGTTGATTCTAAGTGTGTTAAAGTAAGGAAGCACTGCTATAGAATTATCCAGGGATGTTTAGAGATGAACAGTACTGTTGAACGTGGGAAAAATAGATACATCCTGCCAACATCAGCCTAGTGACTTTAATCTGAACCTTTCCTCCAACAGCCATAAAAGAAAATGGTTGACAACTTTTGTTTTATTTTGCAATTTAACAGCCTAAGCAATAAACCTAACTGCCTGAATTATCCTTCTTATCAAAACAAAGCAGATTCCGGTCGGGTGTGATATACAGTGGCAACCACCAGATGCAAAGAAAATCAACACGCAAATCAATACATTTAACTCCAAGTTGCGTCTGTCAAGTCCTTCATATAAACTGGCTTAATTAGGAGCTCAGTGAAATGCAAGAATAGGCCCAACTCAATATCCCATGCCAAAGCTTTATCAATAATATACAATTTTCCAAAAGAAGACTCAAGGGATCAATGATAAAGCTGTCTTATCTTAGAAAACTGAAAGCTGAGCTTCCCTCAGAGACAATTTGGTAACTCAACCTATCATATGTCCACTAGTAGGCGCTTACAAATGGAAGAAAACTTTACTTTTATTTATACAGAACCCTTGTCATTAAAAGGTTGACTAATCTTTAAAAGCTGACATCTCGTAAGACTACATCATCCAGAGGAAGCCACTGCAATAGTTCTCAACATGGGCTGATCATTAGAACCATCGCCAGAATCATTAAAAGGCCTCACAATCAGGCTGTACATATAAGCTCAATGGTTCTTAACTTTTAACATGCATCAGAATAAACTGGAAGGCTTATTAAAACATGGAAAACCATGCCTTAATAACTAACCGCCCCTCCCAGACCAGTTAAATCCACATCTTTGAGGCTGAGACTCCAATTACACCATCTTTTAAACTTCTGAAGGTGATTCCAATATATAGACAAGGTGAGAATCACCAGTCCATGGGCTGACTCAGCCCGCCCACATGTCCAAGATTTGTCCAGCGTGGAATGTGTACAAGAGAGGAAAGGGAAATAAAAAAAAAAAAACACCTGGGAAATTTTTTGTGTGAGCCTAAGATGAGGGAGATTTTCCCCATCATGTCCAATGTTCATTAACTGAAATAATGTTACATGTGTTAAAGTGTTTCTAACCACTGGATAATTGGAAAATTGGTGAAGGATACTCATATTGGTGGGGTTCACAAAACATAATCCTGTGAGATGTACTAGGCCCTAGAGAAGACCATCCCAGCAGATCTCACCTGCATACTGAGTGAGGCCACTGTGGCCACATAATAAGAGGTTATCAGGTAGGCACCGAACCGGACAATTGTGAAGAGTAAAGACTGTGAGTGTCTGAGTGTAACACTCACCTGTTTTAGGTTATGGAAGGAAGACACTGCCATAGCCAAGTCAAGAGGTATTAAGTGAAGATTCTAAGAAAGGAAAGAGAAGACCAAAATCAGATCTCCTGGTAAGTTTCAGAACAGAATTATTAGATGAATGTGTTTAGCTACAAAATTGAGTAAGAAAGTGGCCCCAATACAGACCTCATCTGGCCCAAGGATGTTGGAGTTCTCAAAAATACAGTAATAAAATAATAATAATGTGAATAATAAAAAATAATATCTAAAACTTACTGGGCCTTTTTTATGAGCCAGGCACAGTTTTAAGAATTTTACATACATTGGGGCACCTGGGTGGATCAGTTGGTTAAGTGTCTGACTCTTGATTTCTGTTCAGGTCATCATCTCAGGGTCATGAGATTGAGCCCCATGTGGTGCTCTGTGCTCAGGGTAGGGTCTGCTTGTGTCCCTCTCTCTCTGCTCCTCCCTCTGCTCGTGAGCACTCTCCCTCTCTCTCTCTCCAATCAATCAATCGATCAATCTCTAAAAAAAAAAAAAAGAATTTTACATATATGAACTCCTTTAATCCTCACAATCTATAGAATGGGGGTTTTCTGGAGGCCGAGAGAGATGAAGTAACTTTCCCAAGGTGACAGAGCTATTCCGGGTGGAGCCTTGATTTGTACCCGGTGGCCTGGCTCCACAGTGCATTCTTGCAAACACATCAGAACATTTTGTGTGCCTCCTGCTTTGCACAAGAGCACCTGCAGAAACTATTACACACCTCTAACATGAGTTAGAATAGCGCTCATTGCTGACTATCAAATTCAAGAGAAAGATCTTTAATTATACCTGTTACGTTAAATATATGCTCTGAATATTTGAAGCACTTAACATTTTCAGAAATCTAATTTTTCTTTTCTAACCACACAGGGACAACTGCTAAAGATTGCATGAAAGTACTATTGTTTCTTTACTATTCCTTAGCTCTACTGAAAAGAAACAGCAAAGAGAAAAAAGGCACGCAAAAATCTCACATAATGGTGACTGTCCCATACTCCATCTTCCTTTCCCTGAAAACAAAAAGCATTTGTGGCATATAAATTATTATACTCTTTGAAATGATAAAAGAATAAAAATGCCTCACCAATTTGAATACCTATGATACAGGATTAAAATTCCAAAAGGAATTACGTAGACAAAAACAAAAAACTAGTCAACGAATACACTCAGCTACAAAATAGAAAAAAGTGACCCAAATAAATAGTCCATTTTACCCAAGAGTCTGCAAGGGGCCTCAGAGGGAACTGGTAGATTTCACCAGAACCCCTGCCATGCCTCTCTGCCAAAGCCACCCACAATATCAGCTATGTGCAATCAAGCTTTTCACCTGTTAAACTGACCTAACGTACACATTATTTGTTTATTGTCACTCTCCTTGTTAGAATATAAGTTCATTGCAAGCAAGAACTTTATCTTCTTCCTACCATACCCTCCTTTTTTAAGAACAGGGTCTGAAACATAACAGGTACTTAATAAATCTCTCTTAAATAGATGGATCAAGTTGCCCAGAGAAACAGAAAACAACCAGTAATGCAAAGGTGCACTGCTGAGCAGGGAACGGTAGTACTGACCACTTGCACTGCAGATGGTGGATACGTTGGCTTGAAGTTGGCACTGTGTCCGAGGAGGTTTAAAGATTTTTTTTTTAAGATTTTATTTATTTATTTCACAGAGAGATAGCGAGAGCAGGAACACATGCAGGGGGAGTGGGAGAGGGAGAAGCAGGCCTCCTGCCGAGCAGGGAGCCTGATGTGGGGCTCGATCCCAGGACTCTGGGATCATGACCTGAGCCGAAGGCAGATGCTTAATGACTGAGCCACCCAGGCGTTCCATGTGTCCGAGGAGCTTTAAAGTTATGCCTTCCCACCCTATACTCAGCAATCATATTTCTAGGCTTCTCTCTGATTTTTTTTTTAAAAAAGTGATATTAAATATTCTTTTACAAAGAGGCACCCGACATTATTCTTAAAAATAAGCAATTCAAAACAATCTAAACCTTCAAAAGGAACATAGGAGTAAAGTAAGCGATGGAACATCCACACAATACAAGACAGGAAAAAGGCTCAAAATATAACACAAAACAAAAAGAAGAGAAAATAAAACTTTACACACCACTGCAACACCAATTATTTCCACACGGGCACAGGTGTACAGAAAAGAGACTCAGAAGAAATATACCATTACTATTCATGGTCATTTTCTTGGGCTGTGGGAATAATCATCTGGGGATAAATTGTTTTTGTCTTCATGCATATGGGTATTTTTCAAACTTTCTACAATTTACCCAAAACAATTTTTTAGAAAACATTTTTAATTGTATCTTCTTTCACTTGAGACAAAGAAATGATCACAACTAAGGCAAAAGCTTAATGCATAAAATTTTCCCTTTCCTTCTCATGGACAAAAATATTTGTTTCAAGTTTATCAATTTTGAGTTTCCAGAAACAAGCACTCGACTGGATGGTAAAACACTTCCAATTTTAGCACACACTGATTGATAAGTTAAGCAGTACTTTTCAAACTTGCACTTTGTGACAGTAGGTATTTTTTTTTCAAACGAAGCCTTAAATGGAATAGCAACATATAAAATGGAAACATTAATGATCTATTCAAAGTTGGGGTCAGCACCCAGAGTATGGAGGCCATCAATCTTCTCCTGTCCCTGAAAGAACAGCCTCAGGGACCTCTGAGCTCTTGGAATAGAACTCAGCAGTCACCACACCAGAAGCTCTACAAATAAAAATCTTTTCTACAAAAAAAAAAAAAAATTCTGCCCAGGTTCTTGAAAGCTCAGGCTAGGGTCATCTCCCCACCCCCCACCCCCACTGGTGATGAATAATCATGTGGTGAAGTTTCTAAGGGACAGCTTTTGTGCTTGTGCATAACGTCTACACAAAATCCTGCTGGGTTCATGATCATAAGCCTTTTTGAACCAGTGCACTCTAACGTTAAAGTTTCACGGCACCTAGGGAATGCAAAGATAACTAAGTCTTAGTCCATCAAGGATTCTTTGACATTTGCTTAATGTTTTGTTTTAATACCATGACTGTTGTGACGACAGCATACTTGAGGAAATGCAGTCCAGGTTAGCTGGATTTGCATTACATGGATGGCTGGTTTTAGGCTAATTGTTTCAAGATCCAACTTCCGGGCTTCCACCCCACACCTCAGGGTAGTGGTATCTAAACTGTGTTCCCATCAGAAAGGATGAATACCCAACTTTTACATCAACATGGATGGGACTGGAGGAGATTATGCTAAGTGAAATAAGTCAAGCAGAGAAAGTCAATTATCATATGGTTTCACTTATTTGTGGAACATAAGGAATAGCATGGAGGACATTGGGAGAAGGAAGGGAAAAATGAAGGGAGGGAAATCAGAGGAAGAGATGAACTATGAGAGACTATGGACTCTGAGAAACAAATTGAGGGTTTTAGAGGGGAGGGAGTGGGGGGATGGGTTATCCCGGTGATGGGTATTAAGGAGGGCATGTACTGCATGGAGCACTGGGTGTTATACAAAAACAATGCATCATGATCACTGCATCAAAAACTAATGATGTATGGTGACTAACATAACATAATAAAATAAAATTTAAAAAATATTAAAAAATAAAAGGATCCATGTTCCCTGGATCCTTTGCTCCCAGTGGGTACCTGGGAACCACTGCAGGGGAGTTGGAGGAAAAGATCTGCTCTGCTTCTCCTCTATTTTGGTGAGGACAGTTTTATTCTTCATCTGTCTTACATATTGGCACTTTGCACAATATTTGATTTGAAAAGAGGGCACCACTGATAAAATTTGGAATTTGAAAATGACTACTTAGAGATATGTCTTTCTGATGCATTACCACCCACTAGGACCTGCCCTTGAAGGGAGCAACAGGTAATTCTATGATCCAGAAATCACTCCTGCTAACATGTGAGTATATAACAGTCAAGCTTATTTCCTTTACATCCTTTGCAAAAATATATAAATAGACCTCGAGAACATTGTGTTAAGTGAAATATAACTCAAAGAAAGACAAATACTGTGTGATCTCACTTATATGTAGAAACTAAAAACATCGAACTCAGATGCAAAGAATAGAATGGTGGTTGCCAGGAGCTGAGGGTAATGGGGAGATGTTGGTCAAAAGGTACAAACTTTCAATTATAAGATAGTAAGTTCTGGATATCTGAGGTACAGCGTGGTGACTAGAGTTAACAATAGTGTGTCACATACTTAAAAGTTGCTATGAGAGTAGGGCTTTAATATTTTCACCTTAACAACAGCAAAATGGTAATTATATGAGGAGAAGAATGCATTAATTAACCTTATTGTAGCAAACATTTTGCAACAAATTCACATATCCAATCATCAGACCTTAAACTTGCACAATGTTCTGTCAATTAGATCTCAATAAAGCCAGAGAAAATAGATCATTTTCTATAATTTTTTGTAAAACTTTTTAATAAGACTATATGTACTTTCAGCTTTGTTTTTCAGTTAATAATATATTTGGGTATATTTTCACACCATTAACTATAAGTCAACATCATTCTCAATCTACAGAATTTCACTGTAAATGTCTATCATAAATCTGTTCTCTCTTAAAAAATAATTTTCTAAACCACTGAGCAGGCAGGCAAAGTATTTTGCTGGGTCAGGAAGAGAAAGCCCTTCCCAAGATTTGAAATCTCGGTTTAGAGTTAGTTACCAGATCTGACTCCACACAAAGCTAGGTCTGACAGCTGAGGAATGACCCATTAAATACAAAGCCATGTGCAGTTAAAATGAACAGGTATCTCTGATCTGTGGTTAGTGTCGTAGCAATTTAATATCCCCAGTTAAATGGTGAAATCTTTCATTGTTTCCTTAGGCAGAGCTTGTCTGGACTATTCTTATCAAATCCTATGCTTCATAACACTGAATGAGTGACTAGGTAGAGAGGACCCTGAATGTACTTCCAAAGTATGATTCTCTCAGTGCTCCACTCCCTAAGAATCCTGAAATCTCTTCCTGTCTTTCAAGTCTTTAAATATTGGTTCATCTACCTGGCGCAGTTTCTTAATCCAACACACATGTGGGAAGGACAGTCTCTGACACAAAATGCTTCAGCACTACCTTTTTTGAGTCATGGTTTTTTGAAGTTGCATTCAACATGACCATGAACCAAGCATACTTTAATAGCCACCAGAAAGCCCTTTTTTTCTAAGATGATGTTCCCGGGAAGATTTCTCTGGATATAAGACCCAAGCTCCTTTAGAGGGATTGGTTTAACAAATGATGATTTGGGGGTATTTTAAGTGAAAATGTGTAATGCAAGGGCTAGAAGAGCTATGCGTGTACCACTCCCAGACATCATCAGTCACTGTGAATTCATTTATCAAACAAACATGTCACTTTCTAACTTAAAACTTTGCAATGACACCCAGTAGCAAGCACAAAGAAATGCAGGTACAAGAGCTGGAAGGCAAGGAGGAGTTCTTAGTTCCAAGACACAGAAGAAAAGCTAGTATGGCTGATGTAAAGAAAACGAAAAGGTCACAGATGAGACTAGGGATTTAGGCAGGAGCCAGTCATATAGGCTTCTAGAACATGGTAAGGACATTGGTTTTATTTCAAGTGGGCTGGGAAACCATTCGGTGGTTTTAATAAGGTGAGAAATAGGATCTGACATACATCTTTGAACTGTGACTTCAGCTTCCTCGTAAAGAATGGCTTGAAAGCATGTGTCAGGTTTTCACATGAGGACTACAAAAGTGAAGGACCACAGGCTCTATCCTGGCTGCCTGACTGGCTTTGCAATACTTCTCAGTCCCTCTCTTCACCCTAGGAAGCTGTCTTTTAAATGTACACCATTGGTTTCCAAATGGAATGAGTTCCCAAGTGGGACTGCATCAGCACAAAATCATTCCCCATTTCTAAAACACCCAAGAATGTAACAAACCTCAAGAATATAATAACCAAAGACTTCACCCACTCATGCATACAAAAAGTATTTATAATGTACCTATTATAAGCCAGGAATCAGATGATAACTAATACTGTACATGTGGATATGTTTTATAGATCTTATTAAGGAAATAAAGATACTATGATGTCAATGGCGATTTTTGCTGATGTTCACATTCAGTGGGTAATGTCAAAGAGATTCTGTATACTCTCACTTTGGTCAGCAACAAGGCTTTCTCTTCATGCCATCCTCAGTTTGGCTAGCCTCAGAAAGGGGGTCATACTAGGATGAGTCAGATGGGAAACTGGGAAGAGACTGGGCAGAAAAGAATGCCATGTTTAACTGGACAAATGCAGCTTGACCAATGGTGATCAGAGGGTCTTAAGGAGAAGGGTAAGTCAGTGTACCCACACTTACATGCAGCTTCCTGGCATTAATTCTGTAACATCCAAATTCTTGGAGGGCAAGGGGGGACTCTTCACAAAGGTCCCACTTCTCATTACTGCCCCTTCCCATACATCACATCTTCTTCAGGAATAGGAAACTCTACTTAAAGAATGCACCAAAATGGTTCTGTCCCATTCTTGGGCAACACCTTCTTTGAAGTCTGATGGTCAAACCTGATATCCACCTATTTCCACAGAGGGTAATTCAGTTCTGTATGTGGGGGAATGGACTCCAAGGAGGTTCTCTGGGTAGCAGTTGGCAGGGAAACATCCTAATTAATATTGATGCTATCACACTAGAATCAAAATCAAGTACAGCAATGAAGGCATACGGCCTCTGCATCAGTCTTAATCATCCACATTTTTGTGTCATAGAAGACCCAGTAGATAAGGGATAAGAAAGTGCTCTTCCACTGCTTTCTCTGGATGTAATTTAATCTCTGTTCTTGCCACCTTTGGCTCCTTGATCTAGGGCACCAGCTTCTACAGTGCCCAGCAGTGATAAAAGTTTTCAGAATCCACCCTTCAGGTATTCACAGTTACCGCTTCAAAACCAACACTGCTCTCAGCTCAAAAGGAAGGTATGCAGTCTACTGATCAGGTAGAGGGGTAAGGCACACTGGAATGCCAAAAGAGTGTAATATCACAGTTTGATACCTCTCTTCTCACTGACAGTAAATCATTTATTACAAATGTGTTTTACAGGCATAATGGAGAATGACAGACAAAGTTCCCAGTTCTCTTAGGAGCTTACATTCGGTGGAGGAGAGGAAAGGGTGTTAAACAAGGAAGCTAAAGACTACACATTAATTAAAAAATAAACACAGAAACCCATACTTGAACATGAGAATCTCACAAACTGCTATGAAAACAATAAACCAGGGTAATGGGGTAGATACCAACATGGCAGGGCAAGGGAGGTGTGGATACTACTTCAAAAAGAAGGGTACACCTGTTTCCTAAAACTACTGTAACAAAGTACCAAACACTGGGTGCTCTGAAATAACAGAAGTGTATTCTCTCAAAGTTCTGGAGGTCAGAGTTTAAAATCAAGGTGTTGGTAGGGTCATGCTCCTTCTACAGCCTCCAGGGGAGGTTCCTTTCTTACATCTTCCAACTTCTGGTAGCCCCAAGTATTTCTTGGCTTGGGCATTTTGTGACAGTGTAACTCCCATATCTGCCTTCATCTTCACACAGCTATCCTCCCTGTGTGTGTCTCTGCCCAGATTTTCCTTGTCTTAGGAAAAGACACCAGTCATTGGATCAGGGCCAACCTTAATGAACCCATCTCAGTTTGATGACATCGGCAAAGACCTTATTTCCAAATAAAGTTACATTCAAAGAAACTGGGGGTTAGGACTTTGATGTACCTTCAGAGGGCGTTGGTGGTGGAGGGTGGGGGCAGGGTCAAAATTCTACCCATAATAAGCAGTGAGAGCAAAGCTCTCTAAAGGAGTAACATTTGAGGTGAATTCCACAATGATGGTCGGTCGATGGCCTGGCTATGATTTAGGTGAAGAGCCTCCTAAGCAGAGAGAATATCAAGTACTCTGGCCTCCACCTGAAGGCAGCTGCTTAGACAATTTCTCAAGAGAAAGAAAAATTATGATGTAATAAGGTTTGTGAAGGAAGAGATAAAAGTGCTAAGAAAATAATCACAAACACAGGAAGCCACTATTCAGGTCCCTAAGGCAGCATTCCTTGTGACGGTGAAGAAGCACAAACACATGAACAAGAAATACTCAGGGAATGGTACAGAGAACCACAGCATGTCTATTCTGCAGCCATCTAAATGGAGGTTTATGAAAACGATGCAGAAAAATGGAGAAATACTCACATGTGAAATCAAAAAGTACGGTATATTTTATATTTTTTAATTATGCAAACATATACATACCTGTAAGATTATTAAACTATCAGAATTGCCACCCCATGAACTCACTGTGATGTTAAGGTGTTGAAATTATGGGTTTTATACTCTTAGCTAATGTTTGGATTAATATCACTCTTTACGATAAAAATTAATTTTGAAGGGAAAAATTATATTTCAAAAAAATTGTTATGTAATATGTAAATAGCACAATCATGTATTTACTATAAGATCTACCTAATTACAGTGTCTTTCTGTATTTACTTCAGGTTTATTTTCCAAGGAATCAAGTATTTGGGATACAGTAGAAGTCCCCTGTGGAGAGGTAATGTTTTAAAATCAAGAATTCAAGGCAAAGAAAAATGTGTTGTAATAATCTTAAAACAACATGGCCTTGTGAAATGAAAGCAGTTGTCATCAAGCTCTGTGAAACAGAGAGGAGAGGCTTCCTCTGTTGTCAAAATCATTTCTTGAAGAGAACAGCTACTGGTTCCCAACAGAACCAATAAAATGGCTTTAGCTCTACCATGAGAAAATTTATATACTAATCCATTTCCCACATTTTAAAAAGGACTACATGCCCACAAAATGGGCTGTGTAAATGTTCTTAGAAGAGAGAGTAGAGATTAATAAAAAGTTGGGGACAGGCTGAAAGACAGGCCAACTCATAATCACATGTGTTGATCAGCAGCCTCACCAATGAAATATAATGGTTGCATGGGGCGGGGGGTACTTTTCTCTCCATTTGTGCAAAAACATGCCATTTTAAAGTAACCTGTTTTCTAATGTGTCCATCGAAAATTTCAGTGGAAAAATAAATTAGTTTCATCTGGTGATAAATATATCTAACGTGCAGAGGAGGTAAATTTTAGCATAAACAAGACTGTTAAATTCCCAATCAATCATAAAATGAGAAAGGTTGAATCCCCTGCCTGGGTTACCAAACCTAAGCACTTACAAAGTTAGCACTCAAGCAAAGCAACAATTGTTTTTACCCTGTTACTTTTCTAATCATGGTTCAGTTGACACTCAGCACTTTGAAGCCCATTTCATTAAAAAAACAAAACAAAACAAAAAAACAAAAAACAATGAGTCAAAATAATCAGATGTTTCCAAAAAAAAGGAGGAGGAGGAAGAGTTGCTGCAAACTTGTTTTAGTGTCCCAGCTCAATAGCTATTTAATTGACCTCGGGCAAGTCACAGGCTCTTTCAGCCTCAGGTTATTTCATCTGGAAATTAGAGATAATCCTGCCCACTTAGCATGTTGGGAGAGGGCTCCTGGGTGGCTCTGTCATTAAGCATGTTGGGAGAATCACACAGTATCTAACATTGTTTTGTAAACTATAAAGTGTTATAACAATATAAATAATCTTATCACCCTCTGAAGAGGGTGATTAAGTATCAGGCAATGGGACAACCCTGCCCGGCTCTCTACCCAAACCCTTAAAACTTCTTTTAAGGCATTACATACTTGATAATGATATTGCCCTTCTCTCTTTAAGTTTTTATTTCCCAGAAAGTTAAGGTCTTACCATCTATTTAATATCACTGTAGGACCAACTATCAAATAGTAGGGAACCCAAATATCTTCAAAGTCTTTATTCAGCTGTACTCTAATTTTCTCAATTATTTAACCTTCTGGAAATGAGAAATTACTGAGACTCTCCATATTCAACTCTCAATAGCCTTCCCTTCAAGCTCTTTAGCCAAAAAAGCCAAAGCACAGATTTTTATTTTCAGAGGCAAATGTTGTGTACCAAGAAAGATCTCTTAAAAATTGAATATTTTCATCTGACCAGATGTAGGATTTTAAATGAAAGAAACACCTTCAGATGGGTCTTTTTTTTTTTTTTTAAGCAGCAACCTTGTGTGGTTACCTAATTGTTCCAACATGAATTCTTCTAGTTGGTGTAATTTTGGAGATTTTCTTTGTGAAATCAGAGTCATTTAAAAATCTGTGCAACAGTAGGCTCTACATTTTCATCATGGCAAATCATTCTTCATATTCAACAACTCAGTCAGGAGTGACTTGTGACTTCATATTCAACAACTCAGTCAGGAGTGACTTGTGACTAATCTAATTCACCTGCAAAGGTTGACAATTTGCCACCCTTGTCAGTGTTCAAAAGAATATGCCGCAGACTAGATATATTACCCTAAGAGAAATTGCAAAAATATATTGCTCAACATCAGCATCTTTAGAAAAAGTGATTACTTGCTGACAACATTGAAGAGAAGCTCACAATTGGATATCTGAGTTCTAAATGTGTTTATTAAATATTGATCACAGCAACAATTCTAAAATCCTGTTTTTGCAAATAACTTCTAGAAGAATGCTTACAATAGTACATGAAAAGGAAAACAGAATAAAAACTGTGTATTGTTCTTTCAGATAACCATTATTTATTGAACCCCTGTGTACTAGGCACCGTTGTAGATGCTGAGAACCCAGCAGTGAATGAGTTTATCATAATGTATCAGTTGTGTTTAAAAGCAAGGAGAGTGATAAATAGTTCACATTCGACACAATGTTCCAGCTTCTGTGTCAAGCACTTAAGTAATTATCTTTTGTTTTCTGTGTTACTACTACAAGAAAAGTGCCATTATACCAATTTTACAGGTAAGGAAACTGAGGCATTGATTAAATAACCAAACCAATGTGACAGAGGCAGAAGGGTAGAGCTAGATCTGGAATCTGTTTCTTTTTATCTAACTGTGCATTTCACTCTGCTGTACCCACACAACACACTGTCCTCCTCAATCAGCTATCATCTGCTGCACCCACTCCCCGCAAATTCAAAATAATCCAGCAGCCTTTTCCACCTGAGCAAAACTGGGACACACCTGAGAATAGCAAGATCCAAACTTGGCTCCTAAAGATTACATCAATGTTGAATCTTCTAGGCCTTTCTTCAATAAAAGACTGTAACAAATCATCCCAGTACACTCTGGTGCCTACCCAATTCTGTCTTGTCTATTTAATTCCTTAGACTCCATTGCCAATTTCCCAATATAGGTGACACTTGAACAATGTGGGGGTTAGGGGTGCCATTTCCCCCCCACCACACCCAGTCGAAAATCTTAGTGTAAATTTTGATTTCCAAAAAGCTTAACTACTCATAGCCTACTCTTGACTGGAAACATTAGCAGTAACATTAAGAGGCAATTAACACATATTCTGTATGTTATATATTTTATATACTGTATTCAGACAATAAAGTAAGCTAGAGAAAAGAAAATGTTTTAAAAGTCTTAGAAGATATCATGCCGAAAACAAGAGATGAAAACCTGACATTAAAGTTGCAGATCTGATAACATTTTGTGTTACTTAAGGTAACATCAGCTGCCATAACAGATAAACCCTGAAACCCCAGTGACACAACATGATAGAAATTTATTTCCTTTTCAAGGATACCCAATGTTGGTGTATATGACTGCCCTCAGCATGGTCCTCTATGCATCAAGACCACCTTATTTTATTTGAGGACTCATTCTTCTCTAGTCCTTTGAGCCTTGCCCCATTGAGGTGACAAATGAAGAAAGATCATGGACAAGGCAAGCCTGCTTCTTCTCTTTTCAAGAAGTGACACACCACTTCCACTCACATTCCATTGGCCAGAACTAGTCTTACAGTCCTGCTGGATGCACAGGGTGCTGGGAAATGTAGTTCCAGGTAGGAAACCACTTACCAGCTGGAAAGGGACCATGAATCTTTGGAGGTCCGGTGATATGCTGGCCACACATCCTTCCAGATGATATGGAAAATTACAATGAAAAGATCTACAAATAATCCAACATGTGAAAGAGAAATGAAGGGCAGAAATCAGAATAAAGCCAGGAAAAATTAGGATCTATTAGGTAATATAAGTGAGGGCAATGGGCAAGAAAGGCTATCTTGGCCACTTTGAAAGGTTACCTCAAAAGAAGGTGAGGAAAAGATTCTGAAGTGAAATTGTTTGAAAAGAGCAAAGAGCTGAGATCATAATTGTTTCAATCAATAATATGACAAAGGAGGGGCACCTGGGTGGCTCAGTCGTTAAGCGTCTGCCTTCGGCTCAGGTCACGATCCCAGGGTCCTGGGATCGAGCCCCGCATCGGGCTCCCTGCTCGGCGGGAAGCCTGCTTCTCCCTCTCCCACTCCCCCTGCTTGTGTTCCCTCTCTCGCTGTGTCTCTCTCTGTCAAATAAATAAAAATAAAATCTTTAAAAAAAATAATAATAATATGACAAAGGAAACTAATTCCATTTAAAATGATGTCCTGTTTCCAGAAACTGTGTGTCACTTTACAAGCTGAGATGTGGCACACATTTAATTGCTGTTTTGTCAGAACTAATTCTCTTGATTGTGTTGTGAAAACAAAACTACTGAAGAAAATCTTTTTGAAAGCCCGCAAAGAAAAATTAATATTTATACACAGCTGTCCATTTGAAACCTTACAAGGTTGAAGTCAATAATTAGCATGATCAGAAAAGTTCCAGCAAGTGCCCTTATTTTGAGGTTATTTTCATATAAGCTTTTCCCTCTTAAATAAATCTGTTGGGCATGAATGTGAGATGAAAATAGTGGGGTAACTTGGCAAATCAAGTTCTCATATGTAAAGAGTACATCATTCAGGGAACACCAACCATCTGGACTTGGGTTTTATCCAGTTAAATAACAAGGATTTAAGATATTTTTAAATCCTCATACTACTTAGAGCAGAAGCAGTAAGGTTTTGGGAGTCACAAACCTCAAATTTTAGGGATGAAGAATAGGTTTACCTGGTTCACCCCATTCCCTATTTTTCAGATGAGGGCATGGAGTATGTGAGGGCCAAATCACAAAAATAGTTAGTGGTGAAACCACGTCTGAAACTTAGGTTTGTTGACCAGGAACCACCCATTAAACAAGCTCTAATACCCACTAGGCTTGCCTTTAGACCTCTCTGGCAAAGAGCTCCCTGCATACAAATATCAGCTATTCCTACAACTCTGGGGACCCAGCTTGAAAATGGGGTCATTAGTACAACAGCAAGACAGATTAATCTCAATAATCTACAGCACTGTGGCAATAATGACAGATACCAGGGAATGAGCCAGGAGGGTGGAAGAGAAGACTGTGGGTCAGACTCTGCCAGAGAAAGGAGAAGACTTTAGGGAATACACAGGTCTACAGAAGGCAAGTATAAGTTAACTTCTGATGTGTACTCATTCTAGTGTCTGGTCTCCTGACCTGATCCCTGCACTAAATGGACTCTGCTTCTGCTCAGAAGCCTGGGATTCTTCTAGTTAGCACTCTTTAGAAGAAGAACCTCACTGTTCATCATTTATGGTGTTGCTGCAACCATCCATCCATTCCACAGAGCTTTTCTGAGTATGTATTAGGAGACAGTGGTCAGGTGTAAAAAAGCAAAAGCTGAACAACACACAGACTTGGCTTTTGAGAAGCTCCCAGTGGAAAGAGTTACAGAAAAATATCATATCTTGTGATTTTCTTACATGCCCTCAAGTAGAAGTGCCGGCCTTGATTAAGTTGCTTAAGAGAAAGGCAATACTCAACACCCAGGACCACATGGGCAACCCAATCATCTACTAAGGACTCAAGGTTCCAAGATAAGAAAGTGCATGATAAAGCCATCTACTCTAAGGGTGGTCTGCAGCCCAAAGCACAAGCATCACCTTGGAGCTTGTTACAAGTATAGCATTTCCAGGGACACCTGGGTGGCTCAGTCAGTTAAGCATCTGCCTTCGGCTCAGGTCATGATCTCAGGTCCTGGGATTGAACACTGTTGGTCTCTGTGCTCAGTGGGCAGTCTGCTTCTTCCTCTCCATCCTCTGCCCCTCCCCCCACGCATGTGCTCGCTCTTTCAAATAAATAATCTTAAAAAAAAAAAAGTATATCATTTGCAGCCCAACTCCAGAGTTAGTGAATTGCATTTTACATTTTAACATAATCCCCAGGTGATGCATCCATGTGTATATTCAAGTTTAAGGTGGTGAATGGTATATTGGAACTTATGGCTACAACTGGCTATCTCTAAAAGGGATCAGAGGAGAAGTAATAACACAATTGATTTTTGAGCCAGAATTTCTCAAGTGAGATTTGAGGAATAGTTTTCTTATAGTAAAACTCATCCTTTTCAAATGCACAGGTTGATGATTTTGACAAATATAGTCATGCAACTACCAGTGCCACCAAAATTAAAGAGTGGTCACCCCAAAATTTGTCTTTGTACCCTTTTGCTGTCTATACTCTCCCCATAACCTCAGGCCCTAGAAATCACCGATTTTTCTGTCCCTATAGTTTTGCCTTTTTCAAAATGTTATATAAATGGAATATAGTATGTAGCCTTTGGTATCTAGCTTCTGTGACTTAGCATAATGCTTTTTTTTTAAGATTTTATTTATTTATTTGAGAGAGAGAGCACAAGCAGGGGGAGCAGAGAGTGAGGGAGAAGCAGGCTGCCCGCTGAGCAGGGAGCCTGATGTGGGGCTCGATTCCAGGATCTTGGGATCGTGACCTGAGCTGAAAGCAGATGCTTAACTGACTGAGCCACCCAGGCACCCCAGTATAATGTTTTTGATATTTGTCCAATTTGTTGCATGTATCAGTCATTTGTTTCTTCTTATTGCTGAATAGTATTCAATTATATGGACGTACCACAATATGTTTAGCCATTCACCAGATGATGAACATCTGGAATATTTCCAGTTTAGGGCTATTATAAATTAAGCGGCTTTGAACATTCCAGTACAGGTCTTTGTGTGAACTTATGTTTTCCTTTATCTCAGATATACATCTAGGAGTGGAATTCCTGGGTCATTTGGTAAAAATATGTGTTAGACTTTATTAAAAAAAAAAATGTCAAAGCGGCTGTGTAAGAGTTGCAGTTTGTGAGCTAGAATTTTTTAATGATGAGATTTCACCAGATAAAGACATTGAGAAGTGAAAGAACATGATGGGTTCAAGGAATGAGAAATATTTCAGTAGGGATAGAGTGTAAGGTAGAAGTAGAAGAGTAGCTGGAGGTAATGCAGGAAAAGCATATTCTATGGACAACTCTGAACTGCTCTCTTTATGAGCTTGCTTTGAAGTTCAGAAAGCCTGGATTTGTGGATTACAGAGATCATCAGGTTGTTTGTTTTCATATTGCAAAATTTTCTTTTCCATCACATAAGTTAAAGGGAAAATACCAATTCTCCAAGAGAGTGGAAAGGGGTCTACCCACATGTTTATCCTAATCTTCTGCTGTTTAGCTAGAATTATGAAACATGGGAATGAAAATTATTTATAAAGAAGAGTTAATGGGTTCTACCCTCAAGGGTCCAGCTAGGAGAATGCAGGAACCCATCACAACTAATTTTTTTATCAAAACTGTTCCTTATCTCTGCCTTGCCTTTGTGAATTACAAAAAAAAATATAAGAAAATCAAAATCCTTTTTCTTTCTCTAAAAGCATTTTTCAGGACTCTTCAACCTCTATATTACATATATAGACTTAGTCTCTGGAAAATCAAAATGTCCTAGGGTGCCAAGGAAAATATCAGTCCCCAAGATGGTTAGCAGGCTGGGCTAATGTTAATACACACTCCCCACCCCCCCCCCCATTCCTTTCTTTTGTTGAGCTTCCTTTAGACTATATTGACTCAGGAGAGACAGGACTGCTTCAAAGGATCTGGTAGGACATCACCTTTTCTCCCTTTTTCTCTTTTATAAATATGATGATCACATGCTGAGTCACTGCCATTTCCTCCAAAGTTTTCTCTCTGTACTTTATGTTACTGGTAAGGATGCCCGATCATCTTGGAGCCTTGGTATTTACTATGCGGTCACCTCTCCTGCAGCTCTTCCTCTGTGGATAGGACTAAATCTAAGATAATAAGTTTGGGAGCTTCTTATCTGAGATCAGGAAATGACCAAGGACAGGTGAGAACTGCCCCATTCTCCCTCATTCTATCCCCACCTATCTCCATATACCCTCTATAGGAGTCCCAGGTCCTAAGAATCAGCCTGCTTCCTTCAATGATCAAGAAATGGCAAACCCAGTCATGTTCTGGTTACGTCTTATGATTTGCCTACATGCCTTCAAGTACAAGTACAGATCTTAATCAAGTTACTCAAGAGGAAGGCAATATTCAGCATCCAGGGACTACATGGGGTGTCTAATTACCTCCCATGGATTTAAGGTTCCAAGATAAGAAAATGCACAGTGGGGAATAAAGCCATCTACCCATGGCTGCAGCATGAACACCATCTTAGAGCTTGTTAGAAGTGCAGAATATCTAGCCCTGCTCCACATTTAGTGACTTATAATATGCCTTTTAATAAGATCCCCAAGAGGTATGTGTGTACATTCAGGTTTGATGGCAATTTCCTCAGACTGTAGGGACTAACAAAGTACTATCCAAATAGAAAGGACATCTGAAAAGAAGATGGAAATGCACATGGCTAGAGATGGATGGGAGATAGGAGGGAAGAGGTGGGGTGGGGGGTAGAGGAGGATGAAGTTGACCAGTGTTCACGAGGGCACCATGTGATCTCAACAGATGGGCATGAATATTACCAGCTAGGAGCCATTCTTATTGCATCCCACATGATGAGTAAGGGTTGATGCCCCAGCTGTGCAGGCAGCTGTCTGCCATGAGGCTGTGCACCCAGCTAAATGGGAAATCTTTTCGGAAATTTATGAGCCATACTCAAGCAGCAGCCAGAGCTCTGAAGCTCCCCATCAATCATGTCACCCCTTGCATACTCCTTTTCCTTGATTCAGGCAAACAAATGCAAAGGGGTCTGGACCTCATGAGTCCTTTCCCCCCAATATGCACACCAACCACATTACCTTTTGGTAGTAATACTTGCATCTCTATGAGATATGCAATTTCTAGTTAACATATGTAGTGTCTGAAATGAGAAACTATAGCAAAAATGATGCATCCAAATCTCACGGAATGACCTTATTTTTTGAGTAAGAGAGACACACCAGTCAACTAGAAAACCACGCACAAGAATTTCGACATAGGAAAGCACCTTGTGGATATTCAATTTCAATGCACCTCCTATTATGAGTGAGGAATGGTGGATCAGGGTCATACCATCTATTAGTAGAAGGACTGACATTTGAATCCAGGTTGTATTACCACTACTTTAGTTCTCTTTTCCCCGTTCTCTTGCTAAAATGCATGCAATAAATAAATACATAAAATGCATAAGGCCTTCTCTTTGAAGCCCAACCCCACCAGTCAGAGTAAGTATGACTTTGGGCAAATCGCCTAACCTATCTGAGCCTCTGAATTCCTCTTTTGCAAATGGGGATCATGACAGCTATATTAAAGCAGTGCAAGAGTTAGTTCAGGGAGACACTTCATGTAATTTCCAGCACATAAGAGGCCTTCAGCAAATGGGAGAGAGGAAGAGAGTTTTATTACTCCTGTACCTTCCTGCCACACAACTATTAGTATCTTAGCACAATCCCTGCCAGTTTTCCTCTAAATAATTTTACTCACTCATAATCACAGTATACAGGTACTGTCACGTGGCAGTTTATTCATGGTGTGGTGCCATCTTCACAGTCCTCATCTAATGGATCTGTGTATTTCACTGCATGGATTAAACCTGTCCTGAAAACACCATTACCCCATTGTTAGGTTGTTTACCATTTTTTGCCTTTAAAAATTTATCTGCAACAAACTTCTTTATGCACTAGATTTTGTCCATGTTTTGACTTAGTTCCTCAGGCTAAATTCCCCAAAGTAACCATTTTGGTTCTTTGAATATAAAGAACTCTCTGAAATTATATTTCACTGTAAGAAATACTTAAATTTCCACAAAGCTGGGATTATCAGATTCAGAACTTCTTCACACATACAAATACACACACATACACATATATATATATTCAGAAAGAAATAAGATGCAAACCTCTTTTAGACAATGACAGAATATATTTGGATCAAACCATTTTTGAGGTATATTTAAGCACAAGGGAAGAACAGAACCTATAAGGAATCTGATAACTTCGTGTCAAGGCAAGAATGATGCAGACAAATGCAGTATGGTTCAGAAAAGGAACAAAATGTCTGAGGATCGGATTTACAGGGAAAGACCTAAAACTAATACATATGTATAGCACAGTTACAAGTAAAGAAAGAAATTCAAACAGCCTCTGAGCTTGAGAGAAGTAAACATCAGAACAGGAAAGACATTTACCATATCTTGCATTTTATCTATTTGCTTAACAAAACTCTTAAAAAGAAGGTTCTATAACACATTTCCCCCAACTCTCCCTCCCCTAGTCTTGGTTCATTAATATTAGACTAAATTATTTGGCATAATTAAGAAAGGAGGAGGAGTCATCTTCTAGCTCATGAATGAGTCTTATTTATACTTTCCACTTTGATCTTTTCCTCCACTCTGAACTAGCTAGCGTAAACCACAGAACAGGTGAAAAAAATGACCTGGGATTATCATTTAGCTACAGAGTTTCACAATCTAAATAATATCAAATTACTGGTTCCTCCACTTCTAATTCTCTGCTTCTTCTGAATGGGGACTGTGGGGCAGGTTGGCCCGCCTCACACCCAGCAGAGGGAAGAAATGTGAATGTGTCTGCCTTATGAAATGTGTTTTTATACAACCTAAGAAAAGCTTATCAATATGCATATTATCATTCCATTTGAATCTTATATGTCATTGGTATACAGGGTTTCATAATACTACTCAGCAACAATTTTTAAAGAGTGAGATTCAAGAATGCCATTCTGACTTGTATAATTCAGAGAAAGATTATAAAACAGCATTCCAACACATTACCCCACAGAAAGCACACCAAATAAGCACCATTTGTAAGCAAAATAATAAAGGAAAGGAATAGTTCAAGAGAGCAACTGTGAAAAATAAAAAAACACACAGATATTTATTTGAAAAGGGCCCTATTCAAATCTGTTTTACTATTTATGAAGTGGTTAAAGAAAATGAGAAATGAAGTATGACTCAGTACCCTAAGGCCATAATATTAAACTTTCTGTAACCCCAGAACTATTTCTCCAAACAAAATCTTACTTAGAAACTCAATATATAAAGCAGGTCAGAGAAACATGGTGGAAGCCAGAGTATAAATGTGGGAATTCCACCAGCCCTGGCCCTGAGTTAACTCTACAGAACCCCAAAAGGGGTGGGGGGCCCCAGTGTGACACCACAGTCCTAACAGAAGCTGGAGCAGGAAGGAGTTTGAGATGAGAATAATGGCAGAAAATGAAAAAGAATATGGAGAGCATCCTTAAAAGGGAATTAAAATGGAAGAGAAAACAGGGTGTAAGATGGAGGGGAGGAGGTCCAACGGAGAGGGGAATAGAATTATTTTTTAAAAGAAAGAAAAACAAATCAGTGTGTTTAATGTTAACTCTCTCAACTTTTTGCCCAGAGCAGTGGCTTTTTAAATTGTTGACTATTAAGACAGAAAATGCTGTTTTTTGAGGCCCGTGATAAATGGTGTCAGATGATGGCGCTGGATCAGACAACTTCACTAAAGCAACAGGACTGAGTCACATTTCACGCACATCTCGCTTCTCAACCTTCAAAAACTGAAATAAATGTAATGTCCTTTCTAAACTCAAAGTATAAAGTAAGACCTTCTCAACAATGAGTCCACACACCCGAAGATAGATTCAGAAACAAATGCTGAAAATGTTAGGAATATAGGAACACATAGAGCAACCAGTGGTAATACACAGCCTTGCAGGCAGGATGATCATCTCCCACTGGATGGGAGTATTGAATTTCCCACCTACTTGCCCTGTGAGCCAGCCACATCCAACTTTCCTGATCATTCCAGAGCTCTAAATCCCTGTGAACCATTCTCTTTGCTGATAAACATATCCCTACACCTCTCTTTTACCAAGTCCGTGTAAAACCAAGTATCAAATGTGGTTGCTTCATCCTCAGAGCTGACAACACACTTTGTCCCATTTATTCTCTATGGTAGGGCTTATCACAATATTGGCTAATCATTTGTGGGGGGTTTCCTCTCTTATTAGACAGGAAATATCACAAATAAGGGGACTGAACTCCATTCTTTCTACCAGCACAATATCTAGCACATAGTGGCCATGAAAACCTTTGATGTATAATAAAAACCAACATGTACTGAGTGTTCATTATGTGCTAGCACAGAGCTTTAAGCCCTTCACATCCGTTATCTCATTTAATCCTTACAACAAACCAAGATATTCCTTCTTATTTTTGTCATTTTACAGATGCGCAAACTGAGACACATAATTGTTAAACACCTTGATGAGTTGCATAAGTTCAGCAATAGATGATGCCAGGACTCAAATCCAAGCAGTCAAACCCCAGAGTCTCAGCGATTAACCACTAAGCTGACTGACTAACAAGCAAGAAAGAAAATGAATGTAACATAGGGCAAAGTTGAGGGATTTTAAAGATCCTTTCAATCCAAACATTCTAGGTTCAGCATAATATAAAATTTCCTGCTTTGAATCTTAGGGCACTTCTGCCCTTTCTCTTCCTTGCCTAGCCACCCTTTTTATCACTGTGTTTTGCACAAATATGATGACTTTAGAAATTCTGAAATAGACCTAAGGCCTCTTCCCAACTCAACAGCCTGGATGGTAACTCTATAGGTGGGTATGCATCTATTTAGCAATGGGTACATGGGTGGATGACTCATAAGCAACCCAAAGCTCCGCCCCTAACAGCTCTCATCCCTGCCACTCAATTTAAAAGGCTGAAGGTTGAGTGTAAATAGCAAAAGGCAGGAAAAAAGAACAAAGGCTGGCTTTGATTCCCAGAGCCAAATAGTAATAACCCCTCAAAACATTATTTTCATTCTGGCTATGATCTCAATGGCCATTTTGAGTTCAAAACACAAAACTGTGTATATGCATGGGTGAGTCAGTGAGTTCATGACCTGATATGAGTCACTCTCATATGCTAGTTCTCAAAATGCTAATTCTGATCCCTTTCCTTTGGAAGGAGTTCTGAAATTATGATGAAAGGTAAGATTTACTTGCAAGGATACCTATCCAGCAGCGCTCTGAGGCCTGCCCAGACATTTGCAATAAACATGCACATAGGCCTCCTCTGATTTGGGAGGAAGGGAGGAAGGGAGGAAGGGAGGAAGGGAGGGAGGGAGGGAGGGAGGGAAGGAAGGAAGGAAGGAAGGAAGGAAGGAAGGAAGGAAGGAAGGAAATATAGAGATGTGAAGTACCAAAAGCAAATAGCAATGGAAATCCTATGCCCTCAGGCATGGGATGCTTGCATGGAGGCAAGAACAGTTGTGAAGTACTATTGCTCTTGGGTAGACTCATCAATAGCTTCCAAGGGTCTGTTCTTTCTTGGCTTTAAAAAGGGGGGGGGGGAGCAGTGGCACAAATGAATAAATAAATAAATAGGGGCGCCAGGTGGCTGAGTTATTAAGCGTCTGCCTTCGGCTCAGGTCATGATCAGGGTCCTGGGATCGAGCCCCGCATTGGGCTCCCTGCTCAGTGGGGAGTCTGCTTCTCCCTCCCCACTCTCTCTGCTTGTGTTACCTCTCTCGCTCATTCTCCCTCTGTCAAATAAATAAAATCTTTAAAAAATAAATAAAAATAAATAAATAAATACTGAGCTTCTATTATGTGCTGGGCTCTAGGCTGTTGAGAATATGCAGTCAATGAGGCAAGCATAATCTTTTCTCTAATGGAGCTTATAGTTCCATGATAAATCAGCTACAAAAAGCCAGCAGCATGATGGGTGCTCTAATGAAGACATTCAGGGTGCTACAAGGCTAACATGAGATTATGTAGCCGGAGACCCTGCCTCAAGGGCAGGGAAATCCCCTCCCCCTATTTGGAATGGCTATTAAATAGGTAATAAAGTATTTGCTAGGCAGAGAATGGAAGACAAGAATGCTCCAGGTAAAGGTTATATGCAAAAGTGCTGAAGCTGAAATGAACATGGACCATTTAGGACTCTGAAAGAAGTTCAATGAGGCTAGAGCACAGAAAGGGTAGAGGGAAGGCAGGGAATTCAGAATCAGGGAGGGTTCCTTATTTATCAACTGATTAATATGAATTTATCAAGCTCCTGTCATGTGTAAATCCTACTCTTTTATAGAGTTAGAGGAATATGAAAAAATACTTTAGTTCTGTCTAGCTTTGGGCTTTCTTCCTCACTCCCTTGACCAAGCTGAAACTGGCCATCTACTCACTCACTGTGTTGTGGGCCTATCCATGAACATGGTGCCTTTTTCAAAAGGCTTGAGGCCCTGAGATCAAAGGTGTCATCTCTCTGTAGGAATCAGTTCTCTGTGCCATCACAATTTTTACAGCAGTAGTATGATTTCATTAAAACAAAAACAACTTCAAGATACGTCACCTCAACCATACAGTATTATTACTAACTACATACTATTTCTTTCTAACCTCATAGTTAGGTTTGGGGATATAAGAACAATGTGTTACTTACAGAATGCTTTTCAGAGCATTTTCATCTATTTTCCTTCATGTGAACCAGACAGTCAACATGGGGATACACTACTACAGGTGGGGAAACAAATTTAACAAGGTCATGTAGTTTCCCCCAAAGCCATGTTAGTAAGTGGGAAAAAAAAGATAAATATCATGGCTGCTCTCAGTCCCGTATTCTTTCTTTTTATAAAAGTGTTTCTCAAAAATGTGATCCATAGAACACCTAGTTAAAATACAGATTCCAGGGGCACCTGGGTGGCTCAGTCTTTAAGCGTCTGCCTTCAGCTTAGGTCGTGGTCCCAGGGTCCTGGGATCAAGCCCCACATTGGGCTCCCTGCTCGGCGGGAAGCCTGTTTCTCCTTCTCCCACTCCCCCTGCTTGTGTTCCCTCTCTCGCTGTGTCTCTCTCTGTCAAATGAATAAATAAAATCTTTAAAAAATAAAATAAAATACAGATTCCAGGGTCTTGCCTCAAAATCTCTGGAGGCTTCTCCACAATTCTTCAGGCACCCTGAAAGTCTTAGGACACCACTGTTCATCAAAATCCATCAGAAGAACCCATTTTAAGTAATTGTCAGAACATAGTAAAATAAATACTATTATCCAAAATCCATACTAGAATATTTATAACAGCATTATACATAATAACCAAAATCTGGAAACCCCCCCAAATGCCTGTCAAGAATAAGTAATAGTGCTATATTCACACAATGGAATACCATATGGCAATGAAAATGAAAGACCTACAAGAACATGCAGTGTTGTGAAATCTCACAAACGTTAATATGGCATAAAATAAATCAGGCACAAAATAGTATTTAATGTATGAATCCAGGTTTACATGGTAAAAACAGGCAAAGCTAAGCCATGCTGTCAGAAGTCAGGATGGCAGTAATCCTGATAAATATCATGGCTGCTCTCAGTCCTGTATTCTTTCTTTTTATAAAAGTGTTTCTCAAAAATGTGATCCATAGAACACCTAGTTAAAATACAGATTCCAGGGGCACCTGGGTGGCTCTGGTGGCCAAAGGGCATGTGAGATGGAGTGGGGGGTGAGGCAGATGCACAAGGGGGATCTGAGCATGCTTGCAGTCTTCTGCTTCTTCATCTGGGTGCTTCCCATGTGGGTGTGTTTGACTTGTAGAAATACATGCTACAGCATATTTATGTTATGTGAATTTTTCTGCAGTATATTATACCTCAGTGAAAATAAGTTTCAATGTAATAAATGCCATTCCTAAGTCTTAAAAAACTAGAAATCATTTTAAAACAAACACTGTGCTTGTGTCTAAAGGTTGTCCCCGTTCATTATACCTGATTATATTTACTGGTTTTCCTGGTTATCTAAGTAATACCTGTTCACTGCCCCCCCCAAATCATAAAAAAGCAGACACCCTACACTACCAACTTTCCCTCCCCAAATAACCAGTATGTATGGTATTAGATTATTTTCTTTCAAACGCTTTTATCCTATATGTACAAATTTACTTTTGACACAATTAAGACGGTCTGATAATTTTAGACCCTAATTTTTTTCACTCAATATTATATTGCAAATATTTTCTGAATCATCACAAATACTCAAGATTTTGATTTGAAGGACTCATTATAAATAATGAATAACTGATAGTGACAGTCTATTAAACTCCTGTAACATATCAACCCTTGTGATGTATATTGTTATGGAGTTGAAGATGTATGAACCTAGATCATACCTCAACAACTTTTAGGAAGATTATGTGTGATTTTGGGTAAACTAACTCTTAATCTCTCAGAGCCTATTTTCTAATCTATAAAGTAGGGGTGATATACCATCTAATCAAGGTACTTGAGAGAATTAAGACAATACATGTGAAATGCCTAGCATTTAGTAGGTAAATAATAAGTATTCCCTTAGATAGGAAAAGTATATATATGGAAAAGTACCAGTACAAGGAAATAGAGAACTGGACATTTACCAGGGCAGGAGGGGTTCTGAGAAGAAAGATCTTTTCTATAGGCTGGAACCTTGCTACTCAAAGTGTGGTCTGTGGACCAGCAGGATCAGCATCACCTGAGATCTTATCAGAAATGCAGAATTCAAGTCCTGCTCCAGTTCTGAGTCAAAATTTACATATATTTTTTTAAGATTTATTTATTTATTTTAGGGAGACAGAGGGTGAACACGGAGAGGGGCAGAGGGAGAGAATCTCAAGCAGACTCCCCACTGAGCATGGAGCCCAACACTAGGCTCAATCTCACAACCCTGAGATCATGACCTGAGCTGAAACCAAGAGTCGGATGCTCAGCCGACTGAGCCAATCAGTCGCCCCCAAAATTTGTATTTTAATAATATTCCTGGATGTTATGTATGCTGATTAACATTTGAAGAGCACTTTGCTAGGTGGGTTTTTGGTGACATGCAAAATTCAGATACTCAGGGAAAAGATGGGGACAATCGGCATTCCATGGCTGGCAAGAGAAGGGAAAAGGAGTTTAATAAACCCAACTACTAAAAGGACTTTAGCAGCTAACTCACTTAAACCAAAGGGTTATCTGGGGATATGGTAAGAGATGAAACTAGACTTAAAAGCTTAGGTCATATTACTCATGGTCTTGAATTCTAGCCAAAGAGGTTTTGCCCTTATCTATCCTCTGGTCTAATGTCTTTATACATTTCTCTCTTAAGTTCTGATTTCTAATATAGCTACAATCCTATAAAACTATGATTCTTAAAGTGTGAGTAGCTGACCACCTAGAACAGAACCCCTGGGAAGCTGCTTGGAAATGCAGATTTCTAGCCTCACTCCTATCTAAGTGTGGGTCCTGGAATTTCAAGGCTGAGAACCACTGTTGTTATCCAATGTCTGTCATAAAGACTCACTTTACGATGTAACCACGTTAAATAAAATACAATTGTCTTTAGAATTCTATTCCTAGTTTTAAAACAAGCACTAGGAATTCAACCCACAAGCATTGTTTAAGAAGAACGAGCATAATCAATTTTCTCTATATCCCTAATACCAAGAGCCATAACTGGGTGATCAACAAGCATTTGCTAAATGAATGAATAAATGCATGGATGCATGAACGAATGAATGGCTAAGCAGATGATTTCAGAGATTACTCTGAAGTGAACAACTATGTGTATAAATTACAGCCTCATTTTCATACTAAAAGTAATGAGCAATGAAATCAAATGTATTCATTTTCAGAAAGAATGAAACTCACAATTGCCTGCAACAAATTTCTTTTGAAAAACTGACATGAATATGATCAATATCCAACAAATAGACTTCTTTATAAATTGATTCCAATATGACTGGGAAAATACTGGTTTGGTTATAGTCAACTGTAGTTTGTGTTGGAGCTTTGGGGATGCCGGAAATTTTTCTGTAAGGCAATGCATGCATCTGAAGGAGATTTTAATACTCTATCTTGAGTTGGGGCTTGATGTAGAACTATCAGAATTTAACACGCTGCTAACCTTTCTGTTCCAAGAAAAAGCAAAGAATTATTTATGTTACCTGGAATTTTCTCAAATGATCATCTGAGAAAATAAGTATGGAGCAGGTGAAAATTCAAACAGTTTGGACTGTGTTAGAAAAATGGATGAGATGAAGAAGAAAGTATTTCCTCCCATTAGCCATGATTAATTGCATAGAACAAGAGGGAGTTCAAGTCACTGTATGGAAACAGCTCACTTCCAGTGTTGATAATGGTCAACAAGCAGTGTCAGCACCCCATTTAAGCAAATTACAGCATGGGAGTCTGCAGTAGGAAAATCTTTTGCAGTCTCTGTTAGTCAGGATGCTTACCTCTGCAAAGACAGAAAAATCTCACTCAAACTGCATAAGCAGAAATGAAAATGAAACCAAAAATAACACATTTCTGAAAATTGCGGGTTTTTCCAGGCTTTATGCAAAACTTGATCCAGGCCTCAGGCAATGTCACCAAGACCCAATATCCCCCTCCTGCCCCACCACTCTTCTCCATCTTGGCGCAACTCTCAAGCTCCATGTAGTGCCCAGATGGCTGCCGGTAGCTCCAGGCTACCAAAGCCTCCAAGGTTCAAATTCAGTATAAAAAACAGCTTTTCCTCCCAGTAACTGCTGAACTCACTTTAGTTAAACCAGTTTGGCCATCTTGAACTAATTACTAAGGCTAGAGAAGGAGCACATTACGCTGATTGACCAGGACTGGGTCGTGTGCCCACACCTGGACCAATCAGTGTAGCCATGGTGATATAGAGCTCTGCTAGGTTGGGCTCTCGAGTTCCAGCTCTGGCATCAGGAGTGGAGCCCCACCAAAATAAGGACTAACAAGCGGGGATGAAGAGTCCCCCAAAGGAAATAGACTTCTGTGACCAGCGAAGGAGGAAATGGACTCTGGGCAAGCAAAGACGGCAAATGTATACTAAATGGTCTTTGACAGCTTTTATAGGACAAACTGACACCAACGAATATGTCAAGGCATGATATGTGGCTTTCACAGTTGGAGGGTGCGGCATACATACAGAGCCGTCACCCTGCGTGCCAACTGCGTTGCATCCCTCCCTGGGGCTTAAAATCCACAAATGGCTCGGGACAAGTTTCAACTTACCAACGGGGCTTATGAGGTGTTTGAAGACTTGGCCTCTATTTCTCTTTCTCCTCATTCTGACTCTCCAGCTTATAATATTAAACTTCCTTTACCTTCTAAGCTCCTCCATCTCTCCTACCTCTAGGCCTGTGTACATACTATTTCTCTGCCTGTCACATACCTCCCTTCCACTTTGTCTTCTCCAAACCCTTCACATGCCCCTTTGCGGGGACTCTTCCCCAGCATTCAGGTCTCCCCTGCGAAGAAGCCTAAGCTCCTGTTACCCTCTGTTATCTTTGTCCACAGCATCCAAGTCTCCTGTAATAGCTCTGATCCCATTTCACAGAAAATATTTAATTGTCTCTTGCCACACCTGTATCATAAACTCAGTGAAGGCAGGAGTTATGTCCTCCTTCCTTTCCTTCTCCTCCATCTCACCCAGGAAAACACAACTCCAGGGAAAAGTTTGCAGGTGCTCAGAAAATAATAGATAAATGAATGGATAGATGGATTGAAGGATGAAAGCTAAAAAAAAAATTATGAAAACATACATTAAAATACTTTAGCCCCACTAACTTAAAGATATACATGTATGTGTATGATATCTGTATATGAATTATGTATGTCATACATTAGATATTTATGGAAGATGTACTCTGTGCCTGGCTTGGTTTGAGGCTCTGGAGATCTATCAGGGAAAACAGATAAAAACAGTGTTAAGACCTAAAATAAACATTATAAATAAATAAACTACCTAACATGTTAGAATGTAATAAGTTCTTTGAAAAAAAAATCCAGCAAGATAAGGGGATTGAGGAATGCTGGGTTGGCGAAAGGCAATTTGTAACAGGATGGGCAGAGCAGTTGCCACCGAGAAGGTAATAGTTGAGCAAAGCTATGAGGAAGGGGAGGCATGAGCCAGGCAGATATGTATGTAGGACAGGTGTGCACCAGGCAGAAAGACAGCCAGTGCAAGGACTAAAGTGACAGCAGGCTTCACACATGCCTACTGAAGGACCCTAGTCCCAATCATCTTAGTACTAAGAGGAGTGAAAACCACTTTCACCTAATTGCCAAAAGACAATTTTACCTATCTTTAATTACTGAATGTGGAAATACCACAGATAGGCCAGAAATTTTTGCCTTAGTAGAGTGACTGTACAACTCAAGAGGTTTCTCCGATCAGCCAAAAAAGTGAGAAAATAAGAAAAAGAAAAAACAAAAACAATTTCGGCCACTGGGTATGGACTTAGAAATGTTCATTTACATTAACTTTATTCATCTGAGAATTTAATGCGCATGCCTTAATTATCTGCAGAGGCAAATGCCTATTAAAATGTGGGAAAATCATGTAATGGCTATGATAAGTTTCTTTTTATTACTGCTTTAATAACTGAAAACTTCAATGGGTACCAACAATTATATTACTATTAATGCCTGTTTTATTCATTAGAAGTTGAGAAACATCTAAGCCGCTAGCTCGTGTATTTTTTTTTACCCTTGGTAATGATAAGCTTTGTTATTTGCCTTCTTCCCATCTGGCTTGCTTCAACAAAATGATAAAGAAAAGAGTATAACAAATTTAATTACGTGAGCCATGTTTCTAAGACTGATACTGTACTAATGAGGACACATTCAGGCTCACAGTCCCAAATTTGCTCAAGAGTTGGTTATAGAATAAGCCTTTTATTCTCAACTTCTTGAAATGGTTCCAATGATTATGAGCAAAAACGTCTCTTAAAAGCTTAAAATAATACATCAAATGGCAGCAAGAGAAACAGTGATCATGCCTCACATTTACCGCTACTTACTATGTGACGGGCGCTATATATTATTTCATCTAATATTCACAACACTACTGATGAAGTGTGTACTGTTCTTATTCCCACTATACAGATGACTGAAGTCCAGAAGTTACTCTCCAGGTGGTGGGAGTCTTGTGGTATTATGTGATTCCAACCTCTTCACCAGTATGGATTGGAGTTGGGTAAATACCTGATCAAAGCAGGACTGATCAGACTATTCCTCCTGGGAGACATGAGCTAATTAGTGCCTGCAGTTGGCTGGAACATCCTGTAACCTACAGGCAGAGAAACAGTCTCTCTGCTATGAGAAAAGAGGAAAGCAGAGATGGAAGACAGTGCAGATAGAGGAGAGAGAGATGTTCCTTTGATGACGGATGCCTTTGCAATACCTGTTTCCAGCACCACCTCATGACTCAGGATCTGTGTATTTTCTAATAGAGTCCCTGTTGTGGCTTATGCTATCTAGGGAGGATTTCTCTAGCTTCCACTTAAGCATGTTCTTTTGGTTTGGCTTTAATTCACCAGAGAACTTAATGAGAATGCCTTAATCAGGAACCTTAATGCGTCCCACCAATCACCATCATGAGTCACAGCAGCAACTGAAAAATGAGTCTCTTACCAGGAATTTTTTTTCACAGTGTATCTCACATCCAAACCATTACTCAGCATTAACTCTGCACCCTTTTAAAAAGGCATCTGCACAGCACTGTTAATAATAACACCTTAAAATCTGATACTTAAGCCATTATGCTGTTTAAACATCTTTTCCAAAATCTAACCCCAAGAGAGGCTTTATTGCCTTTCACTCACATACATGAATATTTTTGAGTCCTTGCCACACACGACCACTCTCCATTAGTTTTCCTCTGTACCACCTATCACAATAATAATTGTATAAAATTTATTTTTCATCTGTCTCTCTGCTTGACTTTTAATTCCATGTGAGCAGACTAAATATTGTCTTAAACAATAGCTGCTATAGAGGGGACTCTCGGGAAATCTTTAATCAATTAATTAATCCTCTTTCCCTCCTTCTCCCCATTTACAGAAAGTCAGAGAGGCTAAGAAACTTGCCAGGGCTCAGGTAGCTAAGACATGGGAAGGTGATGTGGACACCCAGCTCTTTCTAACTCTAAAGTGTATACTGCTTTCCCTATGCTTTCAATCTCCCCTGAGTAATGTCTATGTGTCTTCTTTAATCACATGAAATCCCACTTTTCAATGGCTCTAATACTTTAGTAGCCTCTTAGGGATGCTGAGCTTAACATATTTTTGGCAATGAAAGTTGCATTGTAAAACAGTCACATTTTTTCACCTCCAACATAAAATTCCATTATGTTATTGCGTAAAGATATAGAGCAAGAATTAGATATAGTACAAACCACCTTTACTGCACAGGTTATCTTGAAGCATCGTTTTAAATCCTTTTGAAATGAAGAAATAGTTAAGTACATATGAAGAGCAGTTTCTAAACATACTGAAAAGGAAGGCTAACAGGTAAAATTGAATGGAAGTATTTTAATTCAAATCCTGCTCTGCTAGACCATCTGCCTCTCCTCTCAACTTCTGTTGCTGGGCTGGGTTTGGAGCCAGATGTGGTAAATAAGAAAAAAGGGGAAACAGACAAGGACTAGGAAGGAGTTAAAGGTAGAAATAAAAGAAATGGAGAGCAGTATTTTTAAAATAAGGACAATATCCTAAAAGATCCTCCCTGATATGCCAATGTTCAAAAACTGGCAACCTGCAGGAAAGAGAGAAATACGATTTGAGCTAGTACATTCTGTTTTAAAAATCCAATATATACCTAATATTTACACATAGCTGATTTCACACACACACACAAAAATTGGTTTTCTTATGTCCTTTGAAAAATTCTGAGTCATCTTCAGATGGGACTCATGCTCTCCAATATGCCCTATTCTCTACAACCCACTCTTTTTCCCCCAGAGTTTACTCAATTACAAAACCAGCTGGAGTGTGTATAGTTTGATTTGGATACCTCCAATCTGAATTCACAACTCTCTTCCCATATTCTCAAAACTCTAGTCAGAGTGGCTTCCTTTCCATTCAATCTATCTAGGACAAGTAAGCTCAAAGTGGAGAGATGAAAAAGATAACCCATCCAAGTGGAGATCAAAAGAGAGCAGGGGTTTCTCTATTTATATCAGACAAAATAGACTTAAAAGCTCTAATAAGGGACAAAGAAAAGCCTAATATTCTGATAAGCAATCAATTCATCAAAAGATATAAGACTCATATATATATATACATATATATATGTATATGCACCCAACATAGGAGCACCTAAATACATTAAGCAAATACTAACAGATCTTGAGGGAGAAATAGACAACAATACAATAATAATAGAGGCAGACCTTCAATATGGGTATCTACTTTCAATAACGGATAGATCATCCAGACAGAAAATCAATATGCAAACACTGGACCTGAATTATACTTTAGACCAAATGGACCTGATAGACATATAAAAAGCATTTCATACAATATACACATTCTTCTCACGCACACAGGAAACATTCCCCAGGAGAGATCATAGGTTAGGTCACAAAACAAGGCTTAGCAAATTCAAGAAAACTGAAATTATAGCAAGTATCTTTTCCAAGTACAATGGTATGAAACTAGAAATCAACAATAAAAACAGAAAACAAACTGGAAAATTCACAAATATGTGAAAACTGAATAACACTCCTGACCAATGGGTCAAAGACAAAATCAAAAGAGAAATAAAAATCTTGAAGCAAATGAAAAGGAAAACACAACCTACCAAAATTTATGGGATGTAGTCAAAGCAGTTCTTAGACGGAAGTTTATAGCAATAAATGCCTAGATCAAGAAAACAAAGATCTCAAATAACCTATTTACACTTGAAGGAACTAGAAAAAGAACAAACTAAATCCAAAGTCAACAGAAGGAAGAAAATAATAAAGATGATACATAAAATAGAAACCAGAAGAATATAGAAAATATCAATGAAACCAAGCTGGTATTTTGAAAAGTTAAACAAAAATGACAAACTTTTAGCTTAAGGAAAAAAAAAAAGAGTAAAGACTCAGAATCACAAGTGAAAGAGCAGACAACATAACTGATACCATACAAATACAAAAGATCCTAAGAGACTACTTAGAACAATTACATGCCAACAATTAATTTAGAAGACATGGATAAATTCTTAGAAATATACAACATACCAAAAGTGAATCATGAAAAAAAAAATGTGGAGAGACCAATAATGAGTAAGGAGATTCAATCAGTAATCAAAAACTGCCCAAAAAGAAAAGCCCAGATTCAGAAGGTCTCACTTATAAATTCTACCAAACATTTAAGGAAGAGTTGATGCCAATCTTTCAAACTCTCCTAAAAAGTTGAAGAGGAGGGAATACTCCCAAACTCATTTTACAAGGCCAGCATTACCCTGACACTGTATATGAACACTACAAGAAAAGGAAACTATAGGACAATATCCTTGATGTATATAGATGAAAAGATTCTCAACAAAATATTAGCAAATCTTTTTTCAGTAGTACGTTAAAAGGATCAAATATCATCAGATGAGATTTATTGCTGAGAAGTAAGGATGGTTCAACATACACAAATCAATAAATATGATACATCACATTAACAGAATGAAAGATGAAACCATATGATCATCTCAAAGGATGCAAAGAAAAAGCAACTGAGAAGATACTACATTTTTCATGATAAAAATTCTCAAAAAATCAGATAGAGAAGGGACATACCTCGACATAATAAAAGCTGAATATAACAAACCCAGAGTTAACATCCTAATCAACAGTGAGAAGTTGAAAGCTTTACCTCAAGCATCAAGAACAAGACAGAGATGCCCACACTTATTTAATATAATATGGAAAGCTCTAGCCACAACAATTATGAAATAAATAACAATAAAAGTCATCCAAATCAGAAAGTAAAGCTGTCTCTGTAGATGATAAAATCCTCCATATAGAAAATACTGAAGACTCCACCAAAAACTGTTAGAAATAATAAATTCATTAAACTTGCTGGATGCAAAACCAATATACAGCTGTCAGTTGCATTGCTATACATTAAGAGTAAACTACCTGAAAAAGAAATTTTTCAAAATTCCATTTAAAATAGCATTAAAAAAAAGTACTTAGGAAAAATTTAGCCAAGGCAGTGAAAACTCTATATAGCAAAAACTGTAAGACATTGATGAATATTGTTAAAATGTCCATACAACACAAAGCCACTTACAGATTCAATTCAATCTCTATCAAAATTCCTGTTGCATTTCTCACAAAATAAAGGAAATCCTAAACTGTGTATGGAATCACAAAAGATCCTAAATAGCCAAAGAAATCCTGAGAAGAAACAAAACTGGAGCCATCACATGTTCTGATTTCCAACTATATTACAAAACTGTGGTAATCCAAACAATATGGTACTGATACAAAAATAGACACACAGAATAATGGTATAGAATCAAGAGCTATAAATGCTTACACATACAGTCAGCTAATAGTTGATAAGTGAGCAAAGAATACTCAATGGGGCAAGGACAATCTCATCGATAAATAGTGCTGGGGAAACTAGATAATCACACGTAAAGAATGAAATTGGACCCCAATCCTATACCATTCACAAAAACAAACTTGAAATGGATTAAAGGGGGCACCTGGGTGGCTCGGTTGGTTAGGCATCTGCCTTCAGCTCAGGTCATGATCCCAAGATACTGGGATCAAGCCCCGCATCAGGCTCCTTGCTCAGTGGGGAACCTGCTTCTCCCTCTCCCTCTGCTGCTCCCCCTGCTTGTGTGCTCTCTCTCTCTCTGTCAAATAAATAAAATATTTTTAAAAAGAGGAAGAAATGGATTAAAGACTTAAGCACAAGAAATGAAACTGTCAAACTCCTGAAGAAAACACAAGGGAAAAGTTTCCTGACATTGGTCTTGGCAAAAACTTTTTGGATATGACACCAAAAGCACATGCAACAAAAGCAAAAATAAACAAGTGGGACTTCAACAAACTAAAAACATCCTTCCCAGCAAAAGAAAACACTCAACAAAATTAAAAGGCAACCTATGGAATGGGAGAAAATTGTTGCCAATCTCTCTGATAAGGGGTTAACATCCAAAATATACTTTTAAAAATTCAGATAAAAAACCCCAAACAATCCCATTAAAAATGTCAGAGGACCTGAAGAAACATTTTCCCAAAGACAACATGCTAGTGGCCAACAGGTACATGAAAAGACGTTCAGCATCACTTATCATAAGAGAAATGCAAATCAATAATAGAATGACATAGCACCTCGTACCCATTAAAATGGCTGCTATCAAAAAGACAATAGGTAATAAATGTTGGAGAAAAGGGAACCCCTGTACACTATTGGCATGATAGGAATGCAAATTGGTACAGCCACTATGGAAAACAGTACAGAGGCTCCTCAAAAAGTTAGAAGTAGAACTTTGTATGATGCAGCAATCCCACTTCTGGAAATGTATCCAAAGGAAGTGAAATCAGCATTTCAAAGAGGTATCTGTGGCTCCATGTTCACTGCAGCATGTTTATTATAGCACGGTAGCCAAATATGAAAACAACTTAAGAGTCCATCTGTAGGGACGCCTGGGTGGCTCAGTCGGTTAAGCATCTGCCTTCAGCTCAGGTCATGATCCCAGGGTCCTGGGATCGAGTCCCGCCGGGCTCCCTGCTCCGTGGGGAGCCTGCTTCTCCCTCTGCCTCTGCCTCTCTCTCTCTATCTCTCATGAATAAATAAATAAAATCTTTAAAAAAAAAAAAAAGAGTCCATCTGTAGATGACCGGAAAAAGATGTGGTATTATCTGTATATGAATATGTACATGTGTGTATATATGTGTATGTATACACACACATAAAATGGATTACTATTCAGCCATGAGAAAGAAGGAAATCCTGCCATCTGTGACAACATGGATCGACCTTATAGCCATTATGCTAAGTGAAATAAGTCAAAGACAAAGACAAACACTGTAAGATTTCAGATTTACTACACATAAAAATGTATAATCCAAGTAAGTCAAAAAAGTAAGTCAAACTCATAGAACCAGAGGATAGAAAGGTGGTTGCCAGAGACTGAGGGGTAGGGGAAATGGGGAGATGTTAGTCAAATGGTGCAAGCTTCCAATTAGAAGGTGAGTACACTCTGGGAATCTAATGTACACCATGGTGACCACAGCTAACAATACTATTATATACTTGAAAGGTGCTATAAGAATAGATCTTAAATGTTCTCACCACACACAAAAAACAGTAACTGTGTGGAGTGATGGAGGTATTAACTAAACCAACTGTGGTTATCATTTCACAATTTATGTGTATCAAATCATCATGTTATAGTCCTTAAACTTACACATTGTTATGTGCCAATTATAGCTCAATAAACTGGGGGGGAGAAAACGAAGAAACTTTCACAGAAAAACAAAATATGAAAGAATCCATTCCTAGTAGATGGGTCCTCATAGGAAATAATAAAGGAAGTTCTTCTTGCTGAAATTAAAGGACACTAGACATTAACTCAAATCCACATAAAGAAATAAACATCTGCAATAAATTACAAATATACAGGTAAATATAAGAGACATTATAAATATATTTTTGTTCTATTTCTTGTCTTCTCCTGATTTAAAATACAACTGCAAAAAGCAATAATATAAAACTGTGGTGATGGGCTTATAATGTATAAAGATGATCTGTATGAGAATACTAGCACTAAAAAAGAGAGAACACAAAGGAGCAAAGTTTTGTCTACTCTTGTCATTAAATTGGTATTAAGCAAAGTTTTGTCTACTCTTGTCATTAAGTTGGTATTAAGCCAAACTAGATTTCTTTAAGATGTTAATTGGATGGAACTAGAGGGTATTATGCTAAGTGAAATAAGTCAATCAGAGAAAGACAATTATCATATGACCTCACTGATATGTGGAATTTGAGAAACAAGACAGAGGATCATAGGGGAAGGGAGGGAAAAATGAAACAAGATGAAACCAGAGAGGGAGACAAACCATAAGAGACTTTTAATCTCAGGAAACAAACGGAGGGTTGCTGGAGTGGAGGGGGGTGGGAGGGATGGGGTGGCTCAGTGATGGACCTTGGGGAGGGTATGTGCTATGGTGAGCACTGTGAATCGTGTAAGACTGATGAATCACAGACCTGTACCCCTGAAACAAATAATATATTATACGTTAAAAAAAAAAATGCCTATAGCAACCACTAAGAAAACTACTCAAATTATATATAAAGAAATAATTATATATTTATATATCTTAAATAGACTTATAAGTAACATACAACATATTGTACTTATGTTAAATATAGTTAAATATATATTTTCAAGAATAGCAAATTTTGCCTTATTAGTAACTATATTAAATGTAAATGTTTTAATACACTTATCAAAAGCGAAACTTATAGGAAAGATTTTTTAAACACATGATGCAACTACATGCTATCTACAAGTGACACACTGTAGATTAAAAGATACAAATATCTTGAAAATGAAAATAATAAAAATATAACATGCAAAACAAAGACTGCTGAAATATCTATAGGAATATCAGAAAAAGACTTTAAGACAAAGTTTCCAAAGACAAATAAGGACATTTGATAATGACAAAAGGGTCAATCAATCCAATCCAACAGGAATACAATTATAAGTACATATGCACAAAATACATGAAATCAATGCTAACGAATTAGAGGTAGAAATAAACAAATATAATTGAATATTTTTTAAAATCTTTCAATAATAGATGGAACACATAAGCAGAAGATAAACAAGTAAATACAAAACTTGAACAACACTACAAACCAAGTAGACCCAAAAGACCACAATCAAGGAATATTAGTTCTTCTCAAGGACACATGTAACATTCCTCCAAGATAGACCTTATGTTAAGCCATAGAACAATCCTCAATAAATTTAAAATGATTGAAATGATACAAATTATCATGAAACTAGAAATCATTAACAGAAATTTGTGAAATCACAAATAAGTGGATATCTTATTTTTTCCTTTTTTTAATTTAAATTCAGTTAACATCTAATATATTATTAGTTTCAGAGGTAGAGGTCAGTGATTCATCAGTCTTATATAATATCCAGTGCTCATTACATCACATGCCCTCCTTAATGTCCATCACCCAGTTACCCCATCTCCCTATCCCCTTCCCCTCCAGCAACCCTCAGTTTGTTTCCTATGATTAAGAGTCTCTTATGAGGATGACTGGGTGGCTCAGTCAGTTAAGCATCTGACTTTGGCTCAGGTCATGATCCCAAGGTCCCGGGATCGAGTCCCACATTGGGCTCCTTGCTGGGGTGGGCGGCAGGGGCGCGGCAGGGAAGCCTGCTTCTCCCTCTGCCTGCCTCTCCCCCTGCTTGTGTGCACTCTCTCTCTCTCAATCTCTCGCTGATAAATAAATAAATAAATAGATAGATAGATAGATAGATAGATAGATAGATAGATAGATAGATAAAATCTAAAAAAAGAAGTCTTTTATGGTTTGTCTCCCTCTCTGATTTCATCTTGTTTTATTTTTTCCTCTCTTCCCCTATAATCCTGTTTTATTTCTTAAATTCCACATGAGTGAGATCATATGATTGTCTTTCTCTGACTGACTTATTTTGCTTAGCATAATACCCTCAATAAGTATTTTAAAACACACTCTTAAATCATCAATGAGTCACAGAGAAAGACAAGGGAAATTAGTAAACACTTTGAGATGTGTAAAAATAAAACACAACATCCCAAAATGGATGGGATGCAGCCAATGCAATGCTTAGAGGGAAATATATAGCTCCAAACATGTATGATTTAACAAGACAGAAGATCTAAAATCAGTAGCCAGATCTTCTACCTAAGGAAACTAGAAAAATAAGAGTAAGCTCTACATAAATCAATCTGAAAGAAGTAAATAATAATTATTAGAGTGGGAATAGAGAATAGAAAAAAAAAATCAATAAAACCAGAAGTTTTTCTTTTAAAAAGATCAAAATTAGCAAACTTTTAGCTAGACTGCCAAAAAAAAAAGTATGACTCCAATTACTGTAAACAGTCATCAAAGAGGGGATGTTACTACTGACTTTACCAAAATGAAAAGAATTATAAGACAATACTATCAACTGTTGCATAAGATCAAATCAGATAGCCTAGATGAAATAAAAAATTCCTAGAATATGTACAAATTACTGAAACTGACTCGATAAAGAAAAACTGTGAATTGGTAAACAAAAATTAAAGAGAATGAATTACATATACATATAATTATGTAAGTATGTATATATGTAAATACATAATGAATTTTTTACATATATACATAAACAAAAAGGCCAGGCCCAGATGACCTCATTGGCAAATTCTACTGACTATGTAAGAATTACTGCTAAGGGTGGTTCAATATTCACAAATCAATCAACATGATATGCCACATCAATAAAAGAAGGATAACAACCAGAGGATCATTTCAATAGATGCAGGGGAAAAAAGCATTTGACAAAGTACAACATCCATTCATGATTAAAAAACCCTCAACAAAGTAGGTTTAGAGGGAACAAACCTCAACATAATAAAGACCATCTATGAAAAACCCACAGCGAGGGGCGCCTGGGTGGCTCAGTCGTTAAGCATCTGCCTTCAGCTCAGGTCATGATCCCAGAGTCCTGGGATCAAGCCCTGCATCAAGCTCCCTGCTCAGCGGGAAGCCTGCTTCTCCCTCTCCCACTCCCCCTGCTTGTGTTCCCTCTCTTGCTGTCTTTCTGTCAAGTAAATAAATAAAATCTTTAAAAAAAAAAAAAACCCACAGCAACCATCATCCTTAATGGGGGAAAACAGGTTTTCCCCTAAGGGCTAGAACAAGAGAAGGATGTGCTTTCGCACTTTTATTCAGCATTGTACTGGAAGTTCTAGCCACAGCAATCAGACAACAAAAAGAAATAAAAAGCATCCAAATTGGTAAGGAAAAAGTAAAATTTTCACTCTTTGCAGATGACATGATACTACACATAGAAAACACAAAAGACTCCACCCAAAAACTACTAGAACTGATAAGCAAATTCAGTAAATCACAGAATACAAAATCAACATACAGAAATAGGTTGAATTTCTATACACTAATAATGAAGCAGCAGTAAGAGAAACAGGGAAAACAATCCCATTTACAACGGCACCAAAAATAAGATACCTAGGAATAAACTTAACCGAAGAGGTGAAAGACCTGTAAAATATAAAAAAACATAAAACACTAATGAAAGACATTGAAGATGACACAAAGAAATGGAAAGACATTCCATGCTAATGGATTGGAAGAACAAATATTGTTAAAATGTCTATGCTACCCGAAGCAATCTACACATTTAATGCAGGCCCTATCAAAATACCACCAGCACTTTTCACACAGCTAGAACAAACAATCCAAAAATTTGTATCGAACCACAAAAGACCCCAAATAGCCAAAGCACTCTTGAAAAAGAAGATCAAAGCTAGAGGCATCAAAATTCCTGACTTCAAGTTATATCACAAAGCTGTAATGATCAAAATGATATGGTACTGGCACAAAAATAGACACATAGATCGGTGGAACAGAATAGAAAACCCCAAAAAAAACATACAACTATATGGTCAATGAATCTTCAATAAAGCAGGAAAAAAGGGAAGGAGAGAAGGAAAGGGGCTGGAGATCCCCTCTTGGTCTGTTTCCTCTGCCAAGGTGAACATGCTGGCAACTGGGCTCACCACCAGCTCATGAACTGTTTGTTTCAGAAACAGAATTCATGTATCTCAGAACAAAACAGAGTGGTGGATTAGGTAAAGCCATGTGGGAGAAAAAGTGGAAATATTTTAAGTTAATTCTTCAGGTACCAAAAAAATACAGATTGAAAAGGATACATACATGCTGATGTTTATAGCAGCATTATATACAATAGCCAAACCATGGAAAGAGCCCAGATGTTCACCAAGTGATGACAGGATAAAGAAAATGTGGTACACACACACACAATGGAATATTACTCAACCATTAAAAGTTTTACAGTGAAATGGATGGAGCTAGAGTGTATTATGCTAAGCAAAATAAGTCAGAGAAAAACAAATACCATGATTTCACTCATATGTGGAATTTAGGAAGCAAAACAGATGAACATGTGGGAAGGGGAGACAAAGAGAGGAGAGAGAAGGAAGCAAACCATAGGAGACTCTTTTTTTTTTTTAAAGATTTTATTTATTTATTTGACAGAGAGAGACACTGTGAGAGAAGGAACACAAGCAGGGGGAGTGGGAGAGGGAGAAGCAGGCTTCCTGCCTAACAGGGAGCCCGATGTGGGGCTTGATCCCAGGACCCTGGGATCATGACCTGAGCCGAAGGCAGACACTTAACGACTGAGCCACCCAGGCGCCCCACCATAGGAGACTCTTAATGATAGAGAACAAACTGAGGATAGAGGAAGGTGGGTGGGGGATGGGCTAAATGCGTGACGGGTATCAAGGAGGATACTTGTTATGATGAGCACTGGGTGTTATATATAAGTGATGAATCCTTAAATTCTACTCCTGAAACCATTATTACACTATATGTTAAGTAACTAGAATTTAAGTAAAAATTTGGAAGAAAAAAAATTCTTCAGGTATCCAAATGAAGCTTCTCTTGTTTAAAAATATAGACACACACATAGATATACATATCACTACATTATTTCTGCAAACGTATTCTTTCTAAATGTTCTAAAAAAATGATGAGGCCACAAGTGCAGTAATGTTTAAATTAATACATTTAAAGTCCTCAGCATTGTTGTAAACAATCTAGATCTTCTGTTGTCTGCATGCAGTTATAAAGCCTTTTATTCAAGTATATAAAAGAATGTCACTCGAACTTTTTCAAAACATTTACAAGACTTCAAAATAAAATATTTATACAATAAAAAGTTTTGATAAAGAGTAAGCATTCAGGGACACCTGGGTAGCTCAGTCAGTTGAGTGTCTGACTCTTGGTTTCGGCTCAGGTCCTGATTTCATGGGTCATGGGATCGAGCCCCATGTCAGGCTCTGCGCTCAGGAGGAGTCTGCTTGGATATTCTCTCCCTCTGCCCCTTCCCCCACTCGCACTCACGCTCTCTCTCTAAAGTAAATAAACAAATCTTTTAAAAGTAAGCATGGAAAACCACAATAATTACAAAGGGCTGGGAAGGGCTTAGGATTCTGCTTTAGGGCCTCTGTACTCTGACACAAGCATCACACAGTGACTGGCACTGTCATTTGAGAAGTATTTTTGGAATGAATCAAGCAGCCTCTTCTCAACCTTGTTGCCACTGCTCCATGCACGTACTTTCTTCTTCTCTAGCTCAGTCTCATCACTCATATTGAAAGCATCCCTTTCCCACATCCTCATAACCTTCTGCGCATGGCATTTCTATCACCTGGATCACCTTCTCCCCTTCCTCACCTATTAAATTTGAATTTTACCAATCTATCAAAGACCAATGCAAATTTCACCATAGTAAACCGAGTCTGACTTCCCTAGTCCATAAAAGTCTTTTAAGATCTGTACTTCTTTGGAACATACTTATGCTATGCATCTAAATTACCTGAAGAACATTTTTTAAATTTAGGTGCCCAGGACCCATTTTAAAACTAGTGAATCAGGAGGTAATTTGCAGATCTGTATCTTTTAAAGCCACCCACTGATCTACAAATCTAGGTCTAGGAGACCATTCTTCAGTACCACATAAACTTTTCTTATAGAGGATATCTGCTTGTGCTGGTTTGTAAACATTTTACTGTGTCAAGGGTAAAGGGTATTGCTGAGAGGACCAAGCTGTATTATAATCTTCTGTTACACCCCCCACAATCCTCTGCACAGTACCAGGCCCAGAAGCATCACTGGATTTAAAGAATATGAGTTAAGTTAAAATTACACATTATGCTGCATGGTCCATACAGTTTTAATCTTTATCCCAAACCCAGGGCCTATAACAAGACTTAGAATAAAGTAAGTAGACAATAATACTTGATAAATTAAGGTGAAGGCACAGTTTTAAGTTCAGGCACAGTTTTGCTACCCATGCTGATCTACAAATGGTCAAATAATCCCACTGTATATCCCTGAAGCTTTTTCATGCCTATATCTCAAATCATAACCTGTTTGATTTAGCAGGGATAGTAAAATTAGGATAGTAAAAATACAGAGTATTTGAGTTGAAGGAACATCTTCAATCAACCAGTTCAATTCCCCTATTCGCCTTGAGAGGAAAGGAAATCCTGATATTTGTGACAACATGGAAGGAACTTGAGGGCTATCTGTTAAGTGAGATAAGTCAGACAGAAAAAGACAAATACTGTAGGTTATCACTTACACCTGGAATCTAAAACAGCCAAACTCATAAAAACAGAGTGGAATCGTGGTTACTAGAGGCTGGGAGAATTGGGAGATATGGTTTAGAGGTACAAACCTGTGGGGCGCCTGGGTGGCTCAATCAGTTAAGCATCTGCCTTCGGCTCAGGTCATAATCCCAGGGTCCTGGGATTGAGTCCCACATTGGGATCCTTGTTCAGGAGGGAGCCTGCTTCTCCCTCTCCCACTCCCCCTGCTTGTGCTCTCTCTCTCTCAAATAAATAAATTAAATCATTAATAAAAATAATTAATTAATTAATTAATTAATTAAAGGTACAAACTTACAACAAATAGGTAAATAAGTCCTGGATATCTAATGAACAGCATAGTGACCATAGTCAATAATGCTATACTATATACTTCAAAGTAACTACAAGAAAAGACTTTAATTGTTCTCTCCCCACAACCCAAAAAATAAGATGATTTTGTGACATGACATGGTGGTAATCATATTGCAATATATAAATGTATCAAATCAACATGTTACATTCTTTAAACTTACATAATTTTATGTCAATTATATCTCAAAAAAAAAAACCTAGTTCAATTCCTTTATGTAATAGAGCACAAATTAACATTCTAAGAGGCTAAGTGATTTGTCCAAGGTCACGTGTTCAATTACAAAGGGACCTGGGATTCAAAACTAAAGCTACCCAATCATTAAATGCTGGGTACTCTTGCTCTCCCAGGGATTGGTTCAATGTATCTCCTTAAGTGCCCTTCTACATAGTCAACCGATAGCTGTTCTCAAAGAGAAGACAAAGGTTTACACAACTGTCTTGCTCTTTGAGTGAGCTTTACAAGCAATAAGTAGAATTAGTAAGCTTCTTACTAACTTAACAAGAAAGCTAATCTATTCAGTTGTTCTCATCTCCTTTCACTGTGGCCCACCCTAGGTGCCTTATTCGCTAATTCTTTGAACTACAAGGAGAAACGCTCTTCAGGTTGACACCTCCTAATAGTCAAAGAACTAGATGATTGAATAACCCTCTCTAAAATAAATTTTTGCTTCTGCTACTGGTAAAATCTTACTAATTTTCTGAACTTTTGGATGCCTAGATACTCTACTGAAATGCATAGCTAAATGGATGTTACCCCTATGATTTATCTGTAGATTTATTTTATTTTTCTGTAGATTTATTTTAGAAAGGACTGATTTGTGCAATTTCCCCATGGTTCCAATGGCCTTTTGACTTTTGGCAATATGGTGCTCCTAATGTAGTTGGTTAACAAAAGAACTAAATGGAACTTTGAGATTCAATTTGTACCACTGGCTTTTTTAACATTGTATTTTAAAGTAATTTTAGACTTCAGATAAGTTGCAAAATACAGCACAATCTCCATCTATTCCTCACCCAGCTTCCCCTCATGTTAACAATTTACAATTGTACAATTATACATAGTATAATTCAGATACACAATACTGGTACGCTACCATAAAACAGACCTTTCACCACTTTTTCCAATATTGCCCTTTTTCTGTACCAGAATGCTATCAGGATCCCACATTATATTTAGTTTCTACTCTCCTTAGGCTCCCACAATCTGTAACAGTTTGAGTCTTTCCTTGTTTTTTGTGATTTTGGTGCTTCCAAAGAGTTATGATCAATTGTTTTTCTGAACATCTCTCAGGTTGGGTTTGACTGATGTTTTCTCATGATTGCACTGAGCTTCTGCATCCCACATACCACAGAATATTACTGTCCTTCTGTGCACCATATCAAGAGACTTAAGATACTGATATATCTTTTAATGGATGTTTAATCACTTGATTAAATTGACATCTTGCTTTTTTCTCCTCTGTAAAGTTTTTATACTTCCCTCTGTAGTTACTAATCACCTTGAGGAAGATACTTTATGGAAGTCCCATTCTTAAATGTCCCCTTGCTGATTTTAGCATCCAACAGTAGCTGTTGTCTCTTGTGATGTTTGTGTCATGCTGATTTTCTATTTCCTTTTTTTGTCTACATAATTAAAAGTTTACCATAAAGGAAAAGCTATCCCTTCTCCTCCATTTACACATTTCATCAATTATTCATATATATATATATGCATAAATATTGATTCTATGGGTTATGATTCAGTATTATCATGGTTTTCTACTCAAAACTATTCCAGCTTCAGCCAGCGACAGCTCCTTCAGCTTTTCCTGTGTGCTTCTGACAAGCCCCACGTTCTTTGGAGTATTTCCTTACTTTCTGACACCACATAATGTTACAGGTTTGTCTTATATTTTTCTCTACCTCAACCCTAGAATAAACTTTCTCCAAGGAGCCCTGGCTCTTTTTATGTAAAGAATAATATTTAGCCATCAAAAGGAATGAAATCTTGCCATTTGCAATGACATGGATGGAAATGGAAGGTATTATGCTGAGCAAAATAAGTCAATCAGAGAAAGACATGTATCATATGCTCTTACTGATATGAGAAATTCTTAATCTCAGGAAACAAACTGAGGGTTGCTGGAGTGGTGGGGGGTGGGAGGGATGGGGTGGCTGGGTGATAGACAGTGGAGAAGGTATGTGCTATGGTGAGTGCTGTGAATTGTGTTAAGACTGTTGAATCACAGACCTGTACCTCTGAAACAAATAATACATCGTATGTTAAAAAAAAAAAGAAGATAGTAGGAAGGGAAAAATGAAGGGGGGAGAAATCGGAGGGGGAGACAAACTATGAGAGACTATGGGCTCTCAGAAACAAACTGAGGGTTCTAGAGGGGAGGGGGATGGGGGGATGGGTTAGCCTGGTGATGGGTATTAAAGAGGGCACGTACTGAATGGAGCACTGGGTGTTATATGCAAACAACGAATCATGGAACACTACATCAAAAACTAATGATGTAATGTATGGTGATTAATATAACATAATAAAATAAAAAAACAAAAAATAAAACAAAACAAAAAGAAAAATATTTAGAAACCAAGGTCTGGGCACCAGTTGCGTCCATTGTTACTGGGGTGCTACTGCTTCTAGGCCTTCCCAAAGGCAGGGCCAGGAAATTCATGTACGGGAAGTAACCAACACATTAACACACATCTACATTTCTCCATCTATCTGTCAATATAACCAAAACCAGGAGTTCATAATGATATTTCATATACCAATTCCAATACACACATAAAGTAGTTTCAGAATTGCTAACCAATTCCCCTGTAAGAAACACATTTACTAACTAGACGGCAGCATTTACGTGAAGTTCTTTTTGTCTTTAGCTTCACAGCATCCAGTCAAGATATTGTTTTCAAACTTACTTGTGTTATTTCTTTTTATTTCCATCCCATTCATGTAATTCATTTGTAATACAGATAGGTGCATATGCTAGTGGTGTATTCCATTTTGGTTTCCTCCTACAGATGTTTTTTAAGGATACAAACTCACAATGAGTAGTAAATAGTCCTAGAGATCTAATGCACAGTATAGTGAATATAAACAATACTGTATTATAATCAAACCTGCAAAGAGACCAGCTCTTAATTATTCCAGCCTCTAAAAAGAAATGATAATCATGCAACTGGATAGAGGTGCTAATTATTGCTACAATGACAATCGTAATATATAAATGCATCAAATTAACTTGTTGTATGCCCTAAATTTACACAATGTTACGTGTTAAATATATTTCAATTTTTAAAAAGTCTTTCCCAACACTATAATTAAAGAGGAATTCACCTATATTTTCTTCTAGTACTTGCATGGTTTCGTATTTGACCTTTAGGTTCCTCATCTATTTGTAGTTTATTCTTGTGTATGGTGTGAGATGGGACTGTATCTGTTTTCCAAAGAGCTACCCAGTTGTTCCAGCATCATTTGCCAAAAGATCTATCTTTATGTTCCTGATTTAAGATGCCATCTTTGTCATATCCTAAGTTTCCATATGTATTTGGGTCTAATTCTGGAGTTTCTGTTCTATTACATTCGTCTGTTTATCCATTCATGTGCTAGTAACACACTGTCTTAATTATCGAGAAGACAGAGAATGTTTCCATCTCTCCTGGTGCTTACTCCCCCTGCATAGTTGTTCTTTTTGGTGTTTTCCTTTCTGTAAGTGCATGTTATTTTTTTCATAGGAGCTTTAGTAGCAACTTGGCCAACTCCTTAAAAGAATTAGTTGGCATTTTTATTGGGATTTCTTTGTTATCCGTGACTTTGGAGAGTATATTTAAAATATCCTGAGACACCATGAGTGTGATCCCTCAAACTTAATCTGTAAAAGAAAAAATGACTAAATGGAACAAGACATTTAAAAATAAATTCCGGGGATGCCTCAGTGGCTCAGTCAGTTAAGCATCTGCTTTCTGCTCTGGTCATGATCCTGGTGTCCTGGGATCAAGTCCCACATTGGGCTCCTTGCTCAGCGGGGAGCCTGCTTCTCCCTCTTCCTCTGCCTGCCGCTCCCCCTGCTCATGCTCTCACTCGCTCACTCTCTCTCACACAAAATAAATAAATAAAATATTTTTAAAAAGTAAATTAAAAAATAAAAATAAATTCTGACCATAGAATTGAAAATTGTGTGCTCAGTATGGTAAGGAAGAAGAACTTCAAAAAAATCAAGTGTCTCTTGATTTGGGGACCACTTCAGAGGTTAACTTCTTTTTAATGTCCATGTACTGCCAATATCATTGAGACTTATGATTCTTCTTCCTTAGAATTGTCTTTTGAATTGGCCCCCTATTTTTTGGTCCACTGTCATTGCCCTCATTCAGCCACTTGGCTTTTCTCTCTTACGCTCCGGCAACAAAATCCAATGATCTGAAACTAATAAGACACTATATATTAACTCACTTGAATTTAAATAAAGCCAAAAAAAAAAAAAGAAGAAGAAGAAGAAAAGAAAAGAACTTAAGGACCTAAACTCAAATGACAGACTTCCTGGGATGAGGCTCTGGCTCTTCTGTGTGCTCCATGCTTATGTATATTGCAGCACTGATCAACACTGCTGATGAATTCCCAGATAGCAGGTGCCTACAGAACTCGCCCAGTCCTTTTTTTATCTTATTTTAAATTCAATTAATTAACATACAGTGTTACAGCGTATTATTAGTTTCAGAGGTAGAGTTTAGTGATTCATCAATTGCATGTAACACCCAGTGCTCATTCCATCACGTGCCCTCCTTAATGCCCAACCCCCCGTTACCCCCTCCCCCCCCCCCCCCCCCCCCCCCCCAACCCCCGTTGGTTTCCTAGAGTTAAGAGTCTCTGATGGTTTGTCTCCCTCTCTGATTTCATCTTATTTTATTTTTCCCTCTCTTACTTTTGATCTTCTGTTTTGTTTCTAAATTCCACATATGAGTGAAACCATATAATTGTCTTTCTCTGACTTATCTTGCTTAGCATAATACCCTCCAGTTCTATCCACATTGTTGTAAAAGGTAAGATTTCATTCTTTCTGATGGCTAATATTCCATTATATATATATCACATCTTTATCCATTCATCTGTTGATGGACATCTGGGTTCTTGCCATAGTTTGGCTATTGTAGACACTGCTGCTATAAACATTGGGGTGCAGGTGCCCCTTCGTATCATAACATTTGTATTGTGGAAAACCCAAAGACTCTACCCAGAAATTGCTAGATCTCATACAGGAATTCAGCAACATGGCAGGATATAAAATCAATGCACAGAAATCAGTTGCATTTCTATACACTAACAATGAGATAGAAGAAAGACAAATTAAGGAATCAATCCCATTTATAATTGCACCAAAAACTATAAGATACCTAGAAATAAACCTAACCAAAGAAACAAAGTATCTGTACTCAGAAAACTACAGAACACTTATGAAAGAAATTGAGGAAGACACAAAGAGATGGAAAAACATTCCATGCTCATGGATTGGAAGAACAAATATTGTGAAAATGTCTATAGTACCCAGAAAAATCTACACATTCAATGCAATCCCTATCAAAATACCATCAACTTTTTTCACAGAACTAGAACAAAAAATCCTAAAATTTGTATGGAACCAAAAAAGACCCCAAATAGCGAGAGGAATGTTGAAAAAGAAAACCAAAGCTGGGGGCATCACAATTCCAGACTTCAAGCTCTACTACAAAGCTGTGATCATCAAGACAGTATGGTACTGGCACAAAAACAGACACATAGATCAATGGAACCGAATAGAAAACCCACAAATGGACCCTCAACTGTAGGGTCAGATAATCACCCAGTCTTCAACACAAGACCCAGCACATAGCACAGTCCCCACAGCTCTGACAAAATGACCAAGGGGACTATTATCGATGATAACAAGAGATTAACATAAAATGATCTTGTTCCACAGATATGTCACTAAAGAAAAGTAGAAAGTGCACTTAGGCTTTGAAAGTATTTTAAGAATGGGCGCCTGGGTGGCTCAGATGGAGACCAGCATCAGGCTCCCTGCTCAGCAGGGAGTCTGCTCCTCCCTCAGCCCCTCACCCTGCTCACGCTCTCTCTCTCTCTTTTGCTCTCACTCTCTCTCAAATTAAAAAAAAAAAAAAAGTATTTTAAGGACAATAAACCAGAATTTCCCCTGCATGTGTGGGGCAAGAACAGAAACACAGTGCTGTGCTCCATGCTTGAAGCCCTAGTGGAAATGGTAATTTATGGCAGTCCAGGAATACAGTTTATCAATTCCTATCTTGCTCACATCATCTTTAATACAGAGAACAGGGCCACTACTAATCTCTATTTTGTGTTAGTGCAAACAGGAAAACAGCAGCCCATTCTCAAGATACTTAACACCTGTTCGAAATTTGTCATAATTATATGTTTTATTATGTATAATATACATTATATATAATATGTAGACTTTAAAATATATAATTGTATTAAATAATATATTATGTATATTATATATTTTATATATAATATACTAATATATAGTGTGTAACACCATAATATATATTTATATATGATTTTAAGTATTATCTGTTTATATTATGTATAATACATATGATGTGTATAGTACATTTAATTAACATAAATATACTAATCTTTGGGGACTACACTGTGAATGACACTTCTCAGAGCTGTGCAGACAGCATCCTGCCCATCCATACAGGTTGACTGTAACAAAAAATACAGGATGTGTTGAGTGGAAAAAATAAAAACAATGTTAAAACAGTAATGTCACCAATTGTGTGAGAGAGGGGGAGTATCTTTTTTATCTGCTTTTATCTGCATAAAAACATCTCTGCACGGGGGCCCACGGGTGGATCAGTGGGTAAAGTATCTGCCTTCAGCTCAGGTCATGATCCCAGGGTCCTGGGACAGAGGCCCGCATTGGGCTCCCTGCTCGATGGGCAGCCTGCTCGATGGGCAGCCTGCTTCTCCCTCTCCACCGCTTGTGCTCTTGCATGCTCTCTCTTCTCTCTCTCTCAATAAATATTTTTTTAAAACAATTCTGCAAGGGCCATCAAAAGGAATGAGATTTTGCCATTTGCAACAACGTGGATGGAACTGGAGGGTGTTATGCTGAGAGAAATAAGTCAATCAGAGAAAGACATGTATCATATGACCTCACTGATATGAGGAATTCTTAATCGCAGGAAACAAACTGAGGGTTGCTGGAGTGGGGGGTGGGGTGGGAGGGATGGGGTGACTGGGTGATAGACACTGGGGAGGGTATGTGCTATGGTGAGCGCTGTGAATTGTGCAAGACTGTTCAGTCACAGATCTGTACCTCTGAAACAAATAATGCAATATATGTTAAGAAAAAAAACAAAAGAAGATAGGAGGGGAAGAATGAAGGGGGGGAACTCGGAGGGGGAGACGAACCATGAGAGACGATGGACTCTGAGAAACAAACTGAGGGTTCTAGAGGGGAGGGGGTGGGGGGATGGGTTAGCCTGGTGATGGGTATTAAAGAGGGCACGTTCTGCATGGAGCACTGGGTGTTATGCACAAGCAATGAGTCATGGAACACTTCATCTAAAACTAATGATGTAATGTATGGGGATTAACATAAGAATAAAAAATTTTTTAAAAATTCTGCAAGGACATTAAAAAATGTACTACCTTTGGGGATAAAGAGGAAGGGACAAAAGGGGGACAGTGGGGAGAGAATCTTGCTGTATGACTCTTCATAATCTTTTAAAATCACGTGAAATACAAACAGATATGAATAGGCAGATTCACGGTTCAAGCAGAAAGCTTACTGAAAGATTGGCAAGGTTTCATTGCACATCTTCACAGAGGTGAGATACTAATGGTGACCTTCCCACCAATAGATCCTCAGCAAGCACTTTAAAAAAATCACGTGGAAAGAGAATTTGGCTCAACCAAGTAAAAACCCTGGGTTAACAGGCATAAAAACATTGCCAGTAAGATGAGTGAACTCTAGATGGCCGTTGTACAATATTGTACCTACAGTCACCAACACTATGGAACACCAAAAAATTTGTTAAGAGGATTAGCTGTCACGTTAAGTGTTCTCACAATGCAACTTTGAAAAATTGTTTATTTACTTACTTATTTTAAAGATTTTATTTATTTTGGAGAACAAGAAAGAACATGAGTGGTGAGGAACAAAGGGAGTGGGAGAAAGAATCTGAAGCAGACTCCAAACTGAGCGCAGAGCCCCACTCAGGGCTCGATCCCACAACCGCAGCATCATGACCTGAGCCAAAACCAAGAGTGAGATGCTCAACTGACTGAGCCACCCAGGTGCCCGAAAAATAATGTATTTAAACCAACAAACAAATGGTTTGACCGGTTCTGGATCTCTATTTATGGACCAAGACCAAAAAAGGTTAGTGGTTAAACCCCAGGGAAGTCTTCAGTTTGAGAGCAAAAGAAGAAGTAATCTGACCATGTAGATTAACAGTGACCAGGCCAAAAATATGCTAAAAATTAATCCAAGTCTAAAAGAAATAATACAATTTATTAATTTTAAGAGTCATGAAATTCATGAAACTTTAAACTTACTCATATAAACCAAGAGCTGACAATATGGCTGGGAAAGTGGTTTTCAGAGTCACGGTTGATAGAGGAAATTTTCAACTTTATTTTTTATTTTTTTAAAGATTTTATTTATTTATTTATTTGACAGAGAGAGAGATAGCGAGAGCAGGAACACAAGCAGGGGGAGTGGGAGAGGGAGAAGCAGGCTTCCCGCTGAGCAGGGAGCCCGATGCAGGGCTCGATCCCAGAACCCTGGGATCATGACCTGAGCCAAAGGTAGACACTTAACGACTGAGCCACCCAGGTGTCCCAATTTTCAACTTTTAATGTTTGTGGGGCCCCTGCTTGCAGGGAAGCTATAGCTTTACTAAGGTCAGAGTGACTTCACCCAACTTCAAAGCATGGGCTCTGTTTCTTCCTGAGCACACACTGTCCATCTGCTACATTAGCAAATAATCTAAAAGAACTATTTCAAATTAAAAATAATAGTAAAAATGTCCCTACGTTCCATTCTCATACCTCCAAAGCCTACAGCCTTGCATATACTAGAAGCATAAGATAAAGTTTTTAATTTTCTGAAATGTCCTTCATCATGATGGTGTGTAACTCTTGATGTCACAAAAAGCATACAGCTCTGTATTAAACATTCCTTCTCCAGAGCACCCTCTTCTTTGTAAACATGGTGTACCCAGGACAGCTCTCTGAATTTGGGCTCTCTGAATTGGGCTCAAATAAAACTCTCACCCTTTTTTTTTAAGGTTTTATTTATGCATTTATTTGAGCGAGAGAGAGCATGCAAGCCGGGCCAGAGGGGAGGAGTTAGAGAGGGAGGGAGAATGAATCTCAAGCAGACTCCACCCTGAACCCAACACGGGGCTTGATCTAGGACTGTGAGATCATGACCTGAAGCCAAACCAGGAGTCGGATGCTTAACTGACTGAGCCACCGAGGTGTCCCTCGGTGTTGTTGGACCCAGGACACCATGAGGTGTCCCTCATGGTTGTTGTTGTTGTTGTTTAGAAATTCTAAAAGCTTTGCTTATTTTTCAGTGATAACTGCCGATGAGGACTTTCCAGACTGCCATTTTTTAAAATATTTGATGATTATAAAAATGCAACTCACCAATCATTACTGGTGGTAGAAGAAAGACATTATTCATCATATAGCAGACTGATGTTAATTGCATGAAGGTTTTATAACTCAGCTTTCACTCCTTTCTTTCCCCAGTCCCCACTTTACTGTACCTTGCTTCAGAAAGTCTGTACTTTTTTTTTATTTCCAGTTAACCATATTAGCAGAGATCTGGAAATAAACATACTTCTAGACTCTAGGCTCATTTATAGCCTTGGTAAGCAGGAACTGTAGTGTGTGATATGTTAAGGTATAACCCAGGGAATTAAGTGTTGAAGGGGAAGTCTACATGTCTCCCCTATACTCTGGCATGTAAAATCTAGGAATTTCAGAGTTCCCAGTGCGTGGCATGGGGTGCTGAGAAATCGTTAGGGACCATTTGCAGGAACAAAGAGCAAAACTGTGTGGACATGTTTCCAACCTAAGCTGCTCTAGAAACTTTTCCTTCTGTCCCTTAAGTTTTGTCTATTTTTAGGATAGTGGAAGAGCCAGCTACTGGAGAGAAACCTGTGAAAACGCTCTTAGAAAATCCTTGTAGACACTTCTCTCTGAATCAAGGAACAGACCAGAGCATTCATTCATTCCTTGATTCCTATGGAATATGGGGTGTCATGCAGCAACAGTCTATGAGATTCTGCCTCATAGGATATCTGTCATATTTTAAGTTACCCCCAGACCCAAAATCTTCCAAAGTTCATCATTGCTTTGGGAATGATCTGAGCATCAAGATGTATTATATCTGATGCTGTAACAGTCTACTCAAAGATCTCAGTGGCATCATGAGCTGGAGGGATAGTACTTGCTACTCAAGGGAATTTTACTATCAATTCACAGAATTTTACTGTAATACTGAACAATCATTCCTTGATCTAATTTTAAGCATCCGGGTTTCGGAATCCCAGGAATTATGAAACCATGTGACCTATGCCCCCAGGTTTTTTTTTTTCCCTGAAATATGAGAAAATATCCTAGCCAAACTATACTTAGCTCTGAATACATGTTTTTCCTAAGGATTTTTGCAACACATCAGGCATTTTTTTTTTTTTGGTCAGTTCAGTGCATGCAAGTGGGCAGGTGAGCATGCACACACACAAGGAAAGAGAGAAATAAAGGAAATCATTTACTTCCATTATACTTTGAAGTGCTGTAATTACATTTATCTTGAATGTATTGAACAAAGAAAGTCAAAGATAACCTAAGCCCCAAACCCACTGTATATAAATCAGAGCCAATGATCTCTCATAAGGCATGAAAGCATATCTAACAGTTCAATTGTTTCTGAGCATCTGTTTTAAACATAGCAGTGTGCTACCTGCTGCGGGGTACCCAACATTAAATTATTGGGATCTTTTCACTCCAGTCGCTCCCAGTGGCCAGGAGAGGGAGTGGCATACCTGCCTAAGCATGTCTGAATCAAAACGTATTGGGATGTGCTTTCATATCTGAAGGTCCCATGGAATCAATCCAAATATATTTCCACAAGGTCATGTTCAAAGTCATTCACATGAAACTTGGGGTTTTCCATTTTAGACACAGCAAGTATGACCAAAGCCCCAACTGGACTTGACTTTGGAAGTAAAGCACCTGTTCCTCTCTCAAAGTTTACCATCTCAGGGAATGGCACCCATCACCCAATTGTCTGAGCTCCAAAAGTAACAGTCATCCTTTTTTTTTTTTCAACTCTTGCTTCTAATACTAAAGCCAGCCCTCAGCACTGCCCTCCAAAATATATCCCAAATTAATCCTTCCCTCCTTAGCTCACATATTACCACTGTGACGCAAGCTACCATTACCTTTTACTAGAATTACTACAATATCTTCCTTACTGGTTTCAGGCTTCCACCCTTTTCCTTTTCCCTCTATAATCTCCACCCAGTAGTCAAAGCAACTTTTTAAAACCTGAGTTGGCCACCTGGTTTTATAAGTAAAGTTTTATTGGAACACAGACATTTAAGTATTGTCTATGCAGCAGAAATGAGTAGTTGTAATAGAGACAGGATGGGCTTCAAAGCCTAAAATACTCACTATCCAGCTCTTAACAGTTTATTAACCCTTTTTTAAAAAAACATAGATCAGATCATCTCCCCCTCCAAAAGAGTTCAATAGTCCTTCCTCTTTATACTAGGAAGAAAATCAAAATTTTTTGCTTTAGCCCACAAAACCCCACATACTCATAATATGACTATATTAAATAAATGGGAGTAAATCACACTGGTTCATCCACTTTGTTATCTTTTCTACACCAAGGGTGCCACATTCAAACAGTGAGGCATGTACATGTAAAAACTCATTTTTAAGGTATTAGGGGAATTGTTGAGATGAGGTGGACATACCACAAGCATTAGAATGACACAGACTAGGGTTTAATTCCCAGCTTCAATAAAGGCTCACTGAATTCCATTTTCCATTTGCCAGTAGGAAAATATGCTATTTATCTCAGAGTGCTAGAGAGGACTGAATGAAATTATTTATGTGAACACACTGTCACACTGATTTTACAAATTTTGGTCATGTTCTTCTTGGTCCAAACACTCTTCACTTTTTAACCTGTCCTCACCACAGGCCCTTGATATTAAAATTCCAACTGCTGCAGAAACAAAATACATGAAAACAAAGTACATTTTAAATGTTTAATGTCTCACATGTAAATTTCTATTTTCCTTTTGTTTCTTTAGCTAACTGAACCATTTTCTTCCCCTAGAATTTACATCCTTTATGGAAATCAAATACTCCTCTTGGCCAACCAGCTAGATGTACTTATAAGCTAATATTTTTACTTCTAGAAGTGTTTTGTTTTTTGGGGATTTTTTAAGATAAAGCTTGGCCGCTGCAGTAAGAAGCCAACAGAGTTTTCACTACTGCTTCAGATCCAAGCAAATGCCTTTTGGTGATATCAATTTACCTTATGATGCATGGAAACAGGATTATTTTTGCAACACCCCATCTAGGGATGCATATTAGTTTAGCTCATCCTGAGCCATTAGGCAAGAAATAGAGTAGTCTGGTAGGAAACACTTCAAGTTTGTGAACTTGGTTCTGATTATTTTAAGACAGGATTATAGAAAGAACAGTCAGCTGTCTTTGGCTTACCCCCATAAAGTCACATGGTCCCGTCACTTCATAAGCAGCAGACCTTGAGACAGGATTTGAATGCAAGTAGTTTATTTGGGACAGAATCCTGTAACACACCAGTAGGGGACGGGAGCATGAGAGAGGGAAACAAAAACAGTCAACAAAGGGCAATTTACTATTGGATATAACTGGAGCTTATTATCATCACCAGGAGCCAGGGTACCTCAAAGGTGAAAGAGGGGTGAAAAGAACCACATATTTACAGATCACTCCAGTAAATCACTGCCTGATGGCTGTTCTCAGGGGGCAGTAATTCTCTGACACCCTAGGCCAAGTGTACTCAAACCATCCCAGCTCATAGGCAAAGAGAAGCAGAAGCTACCAACTGGAAATCAGGCTCACATGAACGTTAATGGGAAGACCCAATGGGCTGTAAGAGGGACATGGACAGAATCTTTCACACAGACAGTCTGAGTCACCAGACCCAGTGGGGTCCGTGCAATTATCCACTTGAATGTTGAAGCCAAGACTCAGAAAGAGATGGAGACAAAGTCAGGACTAGGAATATTGATTCACTCATCAAACATTAGTTGATAACCTACTGCAAAACAGAGGACCTAGTCATAACTAAAACATGTAAAATCCTTACTTCACTTTCCTGCCCCATGCCCTCCTGCACACCCCACCCTCAGCAAGCCAGGCTCATTCACAAGTACATGCATCCTTATAGATATTGGTTGGTAACTTTCTCCCCTGAAAGCTTTCTTTTCCTATTAGGCTCACCTCAGCAACCTGTGTCCCTGTAAAATTTTATAAAGATCTCTATTATAGCTTATCAAGGTGTAATTCATCCTTTCACATCTGTCTGCCCCTACCTGGCTCTGGGCTCCATGGGAGCACAGAGACTCCAGGAACCCAGCACAGAGTAAATGTTCAAAAAAAACTTTAATTGAATTGAACAGAAGGAAAGTGCAAGAAAAGGAACAAATCAAATCAGAATAATGGTACTGTAAACAGCAGGGTAGAACATATTTATAGACATGGAAATATGTTCACAGAATATTACCTTAAATATACACATATACTAAGAAAAAGTATGGACAGGTAATACACAACTACATTTTAACACCGATCTTTATCTTTGGTTTATCAATATTTTCTAATTTTATTCCCATGAAGGTATATTAGCTATATAATTTAAAATTTAAAAAGATCTTTAAGGCTCACTGATGGCCAGTCAGGTTCAGACCAGTTATAGCTTTCAGATTTCAAGGCCAGACAGGGAAGCCAGTGAGTCATCAAACAGGCAGGATTCAAACACAATAGGACTTGGAAATTGAGGTAGCTCCTAACTCTGATAGAGACCTTCATCTGTGACCTAGTTCTCAGAATGGGACCATGTGGGACTATGTAGGGGCTGGTGTATGAGGCTGAGGATATAGTAAATAATGAGGCCAGATGGGGCCAAGGGTGGTTGGAGATGAGAGTGTTCACTGCTTCCTGAGCCCTGGTGTCCTGGCCTAGTTCTCAGCCCCAGCTTTCCAAACTGAGTTATTGATCATCTACAGAGCATCAAAGCAACAAGCCTTAGGAGATGAAATAACCAACTTCTGATGATCCATTTCTCTTTATCTTAAAATACTAGAAGAGATTAGATTTTTTTAGTGATCATCTTCCAACTCCTCATTTTACAGATGGGAGCATTGAACTTCAAAGAGGAACATTTTCAACAGGAAATCACTATTTCAATAAACATGCCAACCTGGATAGATTGGGGGTAGCTACTAGAAGTGTTATTTGAGGATTCTGAGGCCAAAGTCAGGTTCAACTATAGAAAATTTGTGGTTGCTTAGTAATGTCTACCATGGCAATGGCTAAGAGGTGGCCCACATGCCATTCTCTCCTTAAACCCTTAGCAGCAGCAGGATAATCTGGCAATTATGACAGAAGCCACTAACTGAAGGAAAGTGACATGGCACCAAAGTCAAGTTTCCTAATTTTGTAATATAAGAAAGCCTATATGTTAAAAGATGAAATGACTTTGTCTAAATTAACTAAAATGGTAAGCAATGGACCATGGATTCAAATATCAATCTGTCTGACCCCAAACCCATGTTCTTGACCCCTATGCTATAGGTTCCTCCTTGTTGGCTGTCCTTGTCCACCACCCACTCATGCCACCCCCTCCGTTCTGACAGCACTCCTCTTAAAACAGCCTCAAGACTCATCCGCTTCTGATTTCAATAACTAGAGGTGTTTGTCTCAGAGACACAAAAACACAACGTCCCAAGTCAATCTTCTCTTTCAGGTCCAAAATTCGCCATTTTCTGAACCTTTACCACTGAATCTTTTTTTACATGTCATTTGGCTCCAGCTCTTCCTTTCAACCTGCTTGATTTATTCAAATGTAGAAGAGTGATTCACAAGTTACATGAAGACAAACCCAGCTGTGTGCCAGAGATAATTATTTCAGAGTAATTAAAATGATCTATGGGCTGCCAAATTATACACCAAAATGTGATTCCGCACTTTCTCCCTTATCTGCCTAGTTTTTCCTCTGTCAAAAGAAACTGCTTGCTAGGGTAGGGGCTCCACAGCCCTAATCCATTAATCATCGCCGCTCAGCAGCCTTATTAGAGGGTCATCCCCACAGGAAGACTTTACAACTTCAGAGAAAAACTCGGGTCTGAAATCAGAGAACTCCAAGATGAACACTTACATTACTTGCTGGTGGTGGGCTCCCCAAAAAGGTGTCCCAGACATCTAGAACCAACCAGAACATCACAGAGCAATAGGAGCAGTGGGGAATAAGGAAGGAGACAGAACAGATGGGGAGGAAGGAAGGAGCTGGGTCTCAGTAAGCTGCTCCTTCTCGCTAATCCACAGCATCCACTGGTACTTCCTGTTTTAAGCCCTCAGTATCACTGTGTCAAGTTCCCCTCCAACCTAGGTCAGGCCCCCTCAAGTAGAGACTCAGATGGAGATTCCTGTACATGTGTTTTACTGTAAGAGTGCTCTCAGAACAAACCTACAGGGGCGTGAGGGAGGTCAGGTAGGGCAAGGGAAAATACCGGCAAAAATGTACTTTCAGGAAAGATCTCAGTTTGATCCCATAAACTGTATCACAGAATTGGAGCCACTCAAAGGCAAGGTGGCTGGGCTATGATATGCCTTCATCAGTGAGTCACTGCTCAGAGCCACCCTTATGTGGGAATGATGAGGGGGAGTTTGGGGGGAGGGGAGGCATGCATCTCCTGGCTTAGCACTCACAGCAGCCAAGAACAACCTCAGCAAAGAAGTCAGGTATGAGCCATTTGAAGCCAACACCCACAACAGCTGGGAGAGGGGTGCCCCATAAGGTCAAGGACATCTGGGTGGGGCACTCACAGCACCTGCTCCACTCTCTTATAGTATTTCATGGTGTTGGAGGGAATGTTCAACCTGCCAATGATCTCAGATTGGCAGTTCTTAAACAGGTTTATGGTCCCAAAAATACTGATTTGGGGGATTATATGATCCCACTGAAACTGTTTGCAAAATGTCCATATATATGAAAATGATAGGGAATGAAGAATATAGGTCTCATCAGATTCTCTGTAGTGTATGTGAACTCCTGGGTTTGGAAGTTCACCTGTGAATTTCCTGAGAGGAGGCTGCAGCTCTAATCCAGCCTCTTCCATGAAGCCTTCCCTGACTCCTCCCTTTTCATCTGGTGCTTACCTCAGAGGCATAGCTGGGGACCTGGGAAGGGGACAAGACTACTACTTTACATCTTCCAAAGATAGTAACTGTTAATTTGAAAATAGGGATGACAATAATTAAATGTAAAGTTTACTGAGCACTTACTATGTGCCAGTTATTTTTCTATATTCATTATTCATTGAGTTTTCAATACTATCCATCTAAGTAGGAACTATCATCTCATCTTCTCATATGAAAAACTGGAACACTGAGAAATTAAGTTACTTGCCCAACCTCTCATAGTTAGGAAGTAGTGGAGTCAGGATTCAGAACCAGGCAGTTTGACTCCAGAGCTACAAGGATATTGGAGTAAGCCGTGCAAAATACGTGGCTGAATCATCACATTTTAAACCCTGAAATAGGAGAGAAGTTACACAAAGCCAGTGGCTTTTTAAAGCTCTAGTCTCCCCATTAACAATTGCCAAGGCTCCTAAGACATAGTAAGTATTCCAGAAACACTGGTTTTATAAGTGAGTAAATTAAATAGTTAAATGAGATAAAGTGAGCATCAAAGGGTCTCCCTCAGTTCCTAGACTTCATATGTCCTCAAGAAATGGTAATTTCCATTCTATAAAAGTATGAGTATTATTTTTATCCTTTCCTGTGCCAGGCACATCAAAGTGTCTCAGGAAATAGTGCTATGAACAATATTTAACCAATTGAACCAAATGGGTATCAGAAAGGGGAAGAAGACACAAGGAAAATGAGAAAACAGAGAAAACATGGTGAGGAGGGAAAGAAGAAATCCAAGTAAAAACAGAGGGGACGGGCACCTGGGTGGTTAAGTGCCTGACTCTTGACTTCTGCTCATGTCATGATCTCAGGGTTGTGAGACAGAACCTGGCATGGGGCTCTGTGCTGAGCATGAAGCCTGCTTAAGAGCCTCTCTCTCCCTCTCCCTCTGCTCTCCCCCACTGCCCCCCACCAAAAAAAAAAAAAAAAAAAAAACAGAGGAAGAGGGGGAAAAAAGCCAAACTTCTACTACTAGCAGTGCACCCAGTACATTCAGTCAGCAAGAGGCCACTGACACGGCTCCAATTAGATTTGAAAGAGCCCAACGTACCTTACATCTGTAATTGGATTTTCTAACTCGACTCCAGATCTGAAAGGGAAAATGCTCTCCTGAACTGCAAAGACACTGAATGAGAATGCATGTTCTTGCCCTTCTGTAAGCCCTTCTCCCCAACCCCCTGCATTTCCATCACTCTGCTCTCGTAGCACTTTTCCTCCCCTGGTTTTCAGCATCCTTTAGCACCACAGCACCACCTACCGTCCCTGACACAGACAGGGAAGGTGTGCGTTCATTTGGACCCGTGGCAGAGCTCAACATCGCCAGGAAGCACTGGAGAGGACACCATTCATCAGTCCTGTGACAAGCCTGGCTGAGGCGAAACTGCCACTCAGCATTTCAAACTGCAGGCTCTCTCCTCGCCCCTATTCAATGCCGGGACATTCCTCCACCTAAAGCGTTTTCTCACAAGAGTAAATGGGTAATTCACATGGAAGGGAAGTCTCCCAGGGAATTAGACATGGTGCTGGGCTAGCCACAGAGTTGCTTATACTTGTCCTAGGGATGATTTGTGGCTAAAACGAAAAACTGTTCGGTAGAGCTAATTACTCTAGGAAGTGACCAGCAGGTTGACGTGCTCCTCCATCTCTAAGAGCACACAGACAAAAGACTACCACTGTGGAGACTGCATTTGGCTATAATCATAACCATCATTACAAGATGAGTTATTGGGATGCATGGTGTTTGCTGAGCAGGAAGTCTATCTCTCTCCAGTTACCCTGGCTAGGTTCATTGTCTTCACAGGCAGCTGCCCACTTGCACCTTCAAAATACATGCCTACCATCACATCTACCTGCGACCTCCATACCAGCCATAGAAATGGTGATTATGGCTGGTATTTCCCCATTCTGCTTAGCTCAAGCCCACTTTTTCCATTCTGCTCTGTGATGTTGGTCTGGGAGTCTGCCAAGTGTTTCCCAGGTGCCCCTGCTCACTACCTACTGTTAGGCTCTGCCGTGGAGGGACTGGGGGATTGTTGGGGACTCCCTCCTGTGTTCGGCTCATGTTGACCTTATTTCAACATCAGATAGCTCCTGTGTCTTTGAGAATTCAGGGCAGCAGCCCCATAATGTTCCCACTCCAGGACCCCCCAAGGGGGCTGAGTACCAGACACACAGCAAGCCCCAAGTCTGAGTACCGAGCCCTAAGCACCCTGCCCCTAGAGCACCTAGCTCTTGGTAGCATCACTTATTCCCTAGAGCAGTGACCACTTCCTGGAGTTATCACTTCTGTGATACTTTGATGTCCCCTTTTTCTTCCAGTCTTCCAACACCATGTAACCAATCTCCTGGGTTGTCGCCTCTCAGTCTGAGACACCTGGAATGGTTTGGGTCTCCTGGATACGGTACAGGCTATACAATGACAGCCAAGAAGATGAAAAGGTGAAATGGTTTTTGAAGACCAAGAACTGGTTTATGACTCCTACCCACTCTTTCAGGAGGGTCTCAATACTAGTTACAAGCAGGCATCAGGGAGTCAGACAGACTTGGATTTGCATCCTGGCTCAGCCACTTCCTATCTGTAGACTGTTAGATAAGCTATAAATAGTCTGACCTCAGCTTTCTCATCTGGAAGATGGAAAATCAGGACAACAAACTCACAGAGCTGTAGAAGGATCGTATACTGTACGACTCACACACAAAGTGCTTTGTGCAGAGCCTGCTGCATAATTAGCCTTCAGGAAAGATAACCCAAGCTTCTAGTTTCAAGTAAGTTCTGGTGATATGATGTACAGCATGGGACTATAGTTAATACTATTTTGTATATCTGAAAGTTTCTACAAAAATAGATCTTAAAAGTTCTCATCACAAGAAAAATTGTTACTACATGAGGTAATGGGTGTTAACTAGACAGTATTATGATCATTTTGCAATATACACATATATCAACTATTTCAATGTTGTATGTCAATTATATCTCAATCAAACTGGGGGGAAGATTACTCGGTATTGGTTTCATTATTTTTTACCATCATCATCAAGTTTCCTAATGAGGGAGCATTTGAAAAAGAAAATTCCATGTTCTGGGTTGATTCAAGAAAGCTACCACCCTGAACACTGTGAATCCCTGAACTGACAGCAGAGAGATGAAATTCCAACCAAAAGAAGTCTCAGCCATGAGATCTATCATGGGTCAGACAAGAATATGACCAATAATAATGCCACATGTAGTCCTGCTCAATATATGTGACATGCTTTGCATGGACAACCATGTAAGGTGGATATTACAGTCTCCACTCTATGTATCTCAAGAAGTTAAAAAGGGAGGGAGGGGTGCTTATTAAAAAAAAAACAAAAACAAAAAACCTTGCCCCAAATCCTAATAGTAAGCAGTAGTACTGTGGCCTTGGTCTGGCTGAGTGGTTCCAGAACCTATGCTCTACACCATTAAACTGCCTAGAAGACTAACTGACAAGGTCACAAGCTAAGGAAGAAAACAAAAATAGCAAACATACATATATATATATGTGTATATATATATATATATAAAGTTAATTTAGACAAAGTCATTTCATCTTTCAAAGTCATTTTATATATATCAGAACACAGGTGGTGGTGTGAAGATGTCCTAGGCAGCAAGGCTACAGTGACATCTCAGAAAACATCAAATAGCCTATTACTGACTCACACCTAAGGTCCTCTCTGACTTTCCAGCTCTGAAGAATTTTAATAGAAGAAAACCCAGTAGGAAAAGTGGCCCCCATAAGACTCTCCCCACCAGGCACTCAACAGCCTATTTTAACCGACCCCCAATCACCAACTTTAGTACTAAAAGCAGATGCTATGTCCTATGCACAGAGAAAATTGCAGCCTGGTGTCACCTGTATGAGAAAGCATGTTGTAATAAGCCCAGGGCAATCACGGGCTACATGCATGCATATTAGAGATTCACTCTTAGTGTTCAACTGAAGAAAGAAATTGATCATTGCTAATAAAATAAGCACTTCCTGTATCACAATTGTCTCAGTCAAGGCTCAGTTCACAAGAACCCATCAGCTTCAGCCTCATAATGAAAATAAAAAGTCAGGGGCACCTAGGTGGCTCAGTCATTAAGCGTCTGGCTTCAGCTCAGGTCATGATCTCAGGGTCCTGGGATTGAGCCCCATGTCAGGCTCCCTGCTAAGTGGGAAGCCTGCTTCTCCTTCTCCATCTGCCGGCCTCTCTCTCTGTCAAATAAATAAATAAAATGTTTAAAAAAAAAAAAAGGAGGGGGGGTGGAGCAAGATGGTGGAGGAGTAGGAGACCTGGATTTCGTCTGGTCTCAGGAATTCAGCTGGATAGGGATCAAACCATTCTGAACACCTACAAACTCAACAGGAGATCAAGAAAAGAATAGCAACAACTCTCTGAACAGAAAAGCGACCACTTTCTGGAAGGTAGGACGTGCGGAGAAGTGAATCCGAGGCAATATTTGGGAAGATAGACGGCGGGGCGGGGAGCTTCCATCAGCCACTACCGACAAGTGATAGAGCCACAGAGCACAAAATCAGAACTTTTAGAAGTCTGCTCCGCTGAGGGACGTCGCTCTGGTGGCTAAGCGGGGGGGTGGAACCCTCATGGGACAGTGTGGTCTCAGGACCCTCGGGGTCACAGAAAGACCAGGGGTGCCTGAGTGCGGCAGAGCTCCCAGGTAACGGAGCAGGGAAGCCAGCTGCAGAGATGGAGCCGAGGAGTGGGCTCTCAGCTCAGGGTTGTCATAAACCATGATCCACGGCACAGTCGGGCCACTGCTCCTCCAGCAGGGACCCAACAAGCGGCAGATCCGGGGAGACTCACCTTCCTCCCCCGGGAGGAGTGGCGAGGAAGCGCACCACAGGGATCTGCTGGGTTTGGAGACTCCACACGGGGTCGTGTGCCAGAGATAGAAATGCTCGGTCACAGGCTGGGGAGCACGGAGTGCAGTCGGAGACCGGGGAGATGGGAGTGACTGACTGCTTTTCTCTGTGGGCTCACTGAGGAGCAGGGCCCGAGTTCCCGGCTCCTCCCGGGGCAGAGATTGGGAGGCCGCCATTTTCACTCTCGGCCTCCAAAGCTGTACGGAAAGCTTGAAGGGAACAAAAGCTCCCGAGAGCAAACCCAAGCAGATTATTTAGCCTGGACCGGGCAAGGGCAGGGCAATTCCGCCTCCGGCAAAGACATTTGGGAACCACGGCAACAGGCCCCTCCCCCAGAAGGTCAGCAAGAACAGCCAGCCAAGACCAAGTTTACCGATCAGTGAGAATGGCAGAACTCGAGCGCTAGGGGAATACTGCACATAGAATTCATGGCTTTTTTACCATGATTCTCTAGTCTTTCAAAGTTAATTTTTTTTAACGGTCTTTTTTTTTTTTTTGGTTTTTCTTTTTCCCTTTTTCAACCAACATCTTATCAATCCCTTTTTTTAAAAAACATTTTTATTTTTCATTTTTAGAGTCATATTCTATCCCTTCATAGTAGTTACCCTTATTTTTGGCATATATATATAAGTTGTTCTCTCTTTAAAATTTTGAGATCGTTTCTTCTAACAGATCAAAATATACCCTAAATCTCTAGTGTATGGTTTTTTCTACTCTCCTGCCTGATCACATTCTCTCCCTTTTTCTTTCTTTTTTTTTTTAAATGCTCTTCTTTCTTTTTTCAAACAACTTCTTATCGATTCCTTTTACAAAATTTTTTATAATTTTCATCTTTACAGTCATATTCCATCCCTTCATCATATCAACCCTTATTTTTGTACATATATAAGTTTTTCTTTCATTAAAATTTTGGGAGGCGCTTTCTTCTAACAGACCAAAATACACCCAAAATCTAGATGTGTCACTGATCTATGTACCAGCCTGATCATATCTGATCACATTCTGGTTTTTTTTGTTTTGTTCTGTTTTTGTTTGCTTTTATCTTTTTCTTTTTCTTTTTCTTTTTTCTTTCTTTCCCCCCAATTCAGGTCTTTTCTGATTTGTTTAGAGAATAGTTTCTGGGGATGTTGTTACCCTGTTAGCATTTTGTTCTCTCATTAATCTATTCTCCTCTGGACAAAATGACAAGACGGAAAAAATCACCTCAACAAAAAGAACAAGAGGTAGTACCGACTGCCAGGGACTTACTCAATATGGACGTTAGTACGATGTCAGATCTAGAGTTCAGAATCATGACTTTAAAGATACTAGCTGGGCTTGAAAAAAGCATGGAAGTTATTAGAGAAACCCTTTCTGGAGAAATCAAAGAACTAAAATCTAACCAAGTCAAAATCAAAAAGGCTATTAATGAGGTGCAATCAAATATGGGGGCGCTAACTGCTAGGATAAATGAGGCAGAAGAGAGAATCAGTGATATAGAAGACCAAATGATGGAAAATAAAGAAGCTGAGAAAAAGAGAGATAAACAACTACTGGATCACGAGGGCAGAATTCGAGAGATAAGCGATACCATAAGACAAAACAACATTAGAATAATTGGGATCCCAGAAGAAGAAGAAAGAGAGAGAGGGGCAGAAGGTATATTGGAGCAAATTATAGCAGAGAACTTCCCTAATTTGGGGAAGGAAACAGGCATCAAAACCCAGGAAGCACAGAGAACCCCTCTCAAAATCAATAAAAATAGGTCAACACCCCAACATCTAATAGTAAAACTTATGAGTCTCAGAGACAAAGAGAAAATCCTAAAAGCAGCTCAGGACAAGAGATATGTAACCTACAATGGTAGAAACATTAGATTGGCAACAGACCTATCCACAGAGACCTGGCAGGCCAGAAAGGACTGGCAGGATATATTCAGAGCAATAAATGAGAAAAATATGCAGCCAAGAATACTAAATCCAGCTAGGCTGTCATTGAAAATAGAAGGAGAGATAAAAAGCTTCCAGGACAAACAAAAACTAAAGGAATTTGCAAACATGAAACCAGCCCTACAAGAAATCTTGAAAGGGGTCGTCTAAGCAAAGAGAGAGCCTAAAAGCAACATAGACCAGAAAGGAACACAGACAATACACAGTAACAGTCACCTTACAGGCAATACAATGGCACTAAATTCCTATCTTTCAATAGTTACCCTGAATGTAAATGGGCTAAATGCCCCAATCAAAAGACACAGGCTATCAGACTGGATGAAAAAACAAGACCCATCGATCTGCTGTCTGCAAGAGACTCATTTTAGACCCAAAGACACCCTCAGATTGAAAGTGAGGGGGTGGAAAACCATTTACCATGCTCCTGGACACCAAACGAAAGCTGGGGTGGCAATCCTTATATCAGACAAATTAGATTTTAAACCAAAGACTGTAATAAGAGATGAGGAAGGACACTATATCCTACTTAAAGGGTCTATCCAACAAGAAGATCTAACAATTGTAAATATCTAGGCCCCTAACATGGGAGCAGCCAATTATATAAGGCAATTAATAACAAAAGCAAAGAAACACATTGACAACAATACAGTAATACTGGGGGACTTTAACACCCCCCTCACTGAAGTGGACAGATCATCTAAACAAAAGATCAACAAGGAAATAAAGACTTTAAATGACACACTGGACCAAATGGGCTTCACAGACATATTCAGAACATTCCATCCCAAAGCAACAGAATACACATTCTTCTCTAGTGCCCATGGAACATTCTCCAGAGTCGATCACATCCTAGGTCATAAATCAGGTCTCAACTGGTACTAAAAGATTGGGATCATTCCCTGCCTATTTTCAGACCACAATGCTTTGAAACAAACTCACTCACAAGAGGAAAGTCAGAAAGAACTCAAATACATGGAGGCTAAAGAGCATCCTACTAAAGAATGAATGGGTCAACCAGGAAATTAAAGAAGAATTTAAAAAATTCATGGAAACCAATGAACAGAATAGAGAGCCCAGAAATGGACCCTCAACTCTATGGTCAACTCATCTTTGACAAAGCCGGAAAGAATGTCCAGTGGAACAAAGACAGTCTCTTCAACAAATGGTGTTAGGAAAATTGGACAGCCACATGCAGAAGAATGAAACTGGACCATTTCCTTACACCACACACAAAAATAGACTCCAAATGGGTGAAAGACCTAAATGTGAGACAGAATTCCATCAAAATCCTAGAGGAGAACACAGGCAGCAACCTCTTCGACCTCAGCCGCAGCAACTTCTTCCTAGAAACATCTCCAAAGGCAAGAGAAGCAAGGGCAAAAATGAACTATTGGGACTTCATCAAGATAAAAAGCTTTTGCACAGCAAAAGAAACAGTCAACAAAACCAAAAGACAACCGACAGAATGGGAGAAGATATTTGCAAATAACATATCAGATAAAGGGCTAGTATCCAAAATCTATAAAGAACTTATCAAACTCAACACCAAAGAACAAATAATCCAATCAAGAAATGGGCAGAAGACATGAACAGACATTTTTCCAAAGAAGACATCCAAATGGCCAACAGACACATGAAAAAGTGCTCAACATCGCTTGACATCAGGGAAATCCAAATCAAAACCTCAATGAGATACCACCTCACACCAGTCAGAATGGCTAAAATTAACAAGTCAGGAAACGACAGATGTTGGCGGGGATGCAGAGAAAGGGGAACCCTCCTACACTGTTGGTGGGAATGCAAGCTGGTGCAGCCACTCTGGAAAACTGTATGGAGGTTCCTCAAAAAGTTGAGAATAGAGCTACCCTATGATCCAGCAATTGCACTACTGGGTATTTACCCCAAAGATACAAATGTAGGGATCTGAAGGGGTACGTGCACCCCGATATTTATAGCAGCAATGTCCACAATAGTCAAACTGTGGAAAGAGCCAAGATGTCCATCGACAGATGAATGGATAAAGAAGAGGTGGTATATATATACAATGGAATATTATGCAGCCATCAAAAGGAATGAGATCTTGCTATTTGCAACGACGTGGATGGAACTGGAGGGTGTTATGCTGAGCGAAATAAGTCAAACAGAGGAAGACATGTATCATATGACCTCACTGATATGAGGAATTCTTAATCTCAGGAAACAAACTGAGGGTTGCTGGAGAGGGGGGTGGGGTGGGAGGGATGGGGTGACTGGGTGATAGACACTGGGGAGGGTATGTGCTCTGGTTAGCGCTGTGAATTGTGCAAGACTGTTGAATCTCAGATCTGTACCTCTGAAACAAATAATGCAATATATGTTAAGAAAAAAAAAAGAAGAAGAAGAAGAAGATAGCAGGAGGGGAAGAATGAAGGGGGGGAAATCAGAGGGGGAGATGAACCATGAGAGACGATGGACTCTGAAAAACAAACTGAGGGTTCTAGAGAGGAGGCAGGTGGGAGGATGGGTTAGCCTGGTGATGGGTATTAAAGAGGGCACGTTCTGCATGGAGCACTGGGTGTTATGCACAAACAATGAATCATGGAACACTACATCTAAAACTAATGATGTATGGTGATTAACATAACAATAAAAAAATTAAAAAGGAGAAGAAAAATTCAGAAAGGCCTCTGGAATAATAGAACAGCTAGAAACAGGTCCCACAGAACTTGGGCTGCACCAGAAATCCTGTCATGGCAATACAGGGAGATGAAGGGGAGATTCACCAGACGGTCTAAGTACATCTTGGTTACCTGCCTACATTGGCTTCAAGGGACCATTTTACAAAAAGCTCATCATAAAATCACTGTGAAGGAGGCCTCCCACCCACAGTCCCCTTTTACTCACCTGCCAACTTAGTGGAAAAGACTTTACAGCCCCTGAGGAGCACAGACCAACAAGAGAGAAGCAGCCCCACCTCTGAATGCGTTGTAAAACGTGGCCCCCAACCAGAAACACTGAAAAAGACTTTTATGTTAACGGTTAATGTGACGAACCCTAATAGGTCATGTATCCCCGATAAAGTCCCAGCCCTTAATCCTTCTCCTCAGGTACCTTCCTGAAAGTCGAAATAGGAACTTAAAAGAAACAGCAGGGCGGGTCTAGAAGACTCCTTCTGGAGGTCCCTCTGGGTGAGCCCGTTGGGTCAGAAGCAGTGACCACAGCTTGGTGGTAGACCAGGCGAGCACTTCAGAACCACGCAGACTGGACACTTTCAATTAAAGAATGAGCCACTTTGAAAGCATGCTGAGGAGAAACATGTCTCGCTTGACCTGTCAGTCACTCCCTTTTATTAATAACAGAGTGTTTGTGCTTTGACTGCTGTCCTCCCAAGAATCAGAAGGAACGCTGACATGATTTGGTAGCATTTCAAGGTCAGCAACATCTCAACAGCGGGTGACAAACATGAAAAAGAGAAAAAAAATGAATACTCCCATTGACCAGCCTCAAGAGCCAAGGAACAAGGAGGAAAATAGCGCTGAGGTGACATTGTATCTGTACGCCCAAGCACCAGTGTGCAGTACCCTTACCAGGGGCAGCCCCTGAGGTGGAAGGTGGTATAAAAGTGAATTCTCTATCATTTTCACGGAGTATTTTTGGAGCTGTTGTTGTAAGGGTGATGCTGCTGCTCTGACAAACGAGCTTGAGAAAGCAGAAGCCTGAGCATAATGACCTTCGTGTCTTGCTCAGGTAAAGTCTGTGGAGGGCATTCCTGATTGTTGGCCTTTTCTCATACTCGCGGTGAATTAGGAAACCAAGCAACTTCCATCTGTGGCTCTGCCATCTCCTCGAAGTTCCTGGGGTCCCCTTCCAGCTGGCTGAAGGAGTCAATGTGTGTGTGATGTACACACGCTTCTAACCACTGTGGGCCCAGCAGGGACACTTCACTTCCACTCACCCTTGATTGGCAAGATCTAGTCTTTGGGCCACAGCTGGAAAGAAGGGAAGCTGGGAAATGTGGCCCCTGATGGAGTAACCCCAGAAACAATTCTATGCCATAGACAGATCAAAATACTGGAGGACAGCTAGCTGCCACTACGACAGACAGTGGGCCTGGATTTCCTCTTCCAAAATGCAAAATAAATTTACTCTTAAGTGAAACCTAAATCATGAGTCAATGCAAAGGGAAAATTATGTCCAATAATAGTACAGGAGATATATGCTAGACCACAAGTTTGAATGAATGAAATTCAGACAACTCAAGACTAGAGTACTATGGAAAACCACTACAAACAGGACCCAGACTGCCTTCCTGCTATTAATAAAGGTGGCATTTTTTTTTCTTCTAGTTTTCTACCCTCTTTAGGACAACACTATTTTTTTTTAAAGATTTTATTTATTTATTTGAGACAGAGAGAATGAGAGAGAGAGAGCACATGAGAGGGGGGAGGGTCAGAGGGAGAAGCAGGCTCCCTGCCGAGCAGGGAGCCCGATGCGGGACTCGATCCAGGGACTCGATCCAGGGACTCCAGGATCATGACCTGAGCCGAAAGCAGTCGCTTAACCAACTGAGCCACCCAGGCGCCCGACAACACTATTTTTTAATGACATATTTGGGAACAGCATTTCAGGTAAGTTATTGGAGAAGCAATTGGCCACTTGACCCTCCCAGCAACCAGTAGAGATGGGACTCCCTCTCAAGGACAATATTTCCTGGGCTATTCAGGCTGGTGGAAAGAGAACACTGGTACAATCTTCAAACATGTCAAGTGCAGGCCCAGGGATACTCTTAAGAAAGGTCTTACATTATAGTTTATTACAGACATTTATTTATCCAGTAGGAACTTATTATTGGTTTCCTCTTTATCAAGTACTCCTGTCTCTGTCCTATTTGTTAGCATGCTTCCATTTCTTACTCTTTTCCCTCTTTCGCTCTGAAAACTTCCCTCTGAAAATTCTTGGAGGGCTATTTCTTTTATTTCTCCCTTTGATGTCTTCCACAGAAACTGCACTTTTCAGACATCTGCATCTACTGAATGTATTTGTCAGCTTTTGCTGCAATGTAGCTGTATAATAAAGAGACCCTAAATTCAGCAGCTCAAAAAATAAGCATTTATTTCTCACTTGTGTGTCTGCTGGGTAGACTATGACTCTACTGAGATTGGCCACATTTGCCTCCAGGTTGTAGATTGTATTCCGATCAGGTCCACATGTCACCTTATTCACCTTGAACCAGCTACTTGAAACATGTTCTTCTAATGAAAGAGACCAAACCAAACTACAAATGCATATTTAAAGCTCTGCTTACTGTCACATTCTCTCACCTTCTCTTTTAGTTCTATTGACCAAAGCAAGTCACATGATCATGCTTAATATTAATGTGATGGGGAAGTATTCTTCTCTCATTCTGGGGAGTCACCAAAGTCATGTGGCAAAGGTGCAGATAGATATAGCATGCTCTTACTGGGAGAGAACAAAAAACCAGATGGAAATAATTCAATCTACCTCTCAAGCAAAATTTTCATTCCAAAGCACTGTGAGAAAATTTATCACAGAGACAGTCATCTTGACTCAAGAGGCAATGGAATGAACAGATATAAAGATCTTTGACAAATGGTATAAAGCCAACCTAGGACCTCACTTGGAAACAACCCAGATAGAGTTAACTTTTTATGAAAGATTTCCACTTGCATTTCATAAAGCGCTTGATACCAGATCATCTCAGAAAAGCTCATTTATTTCAATCCACTAACATTTGATTGGTGAAGACTTCTCTCACAGCTACCTTTGGAAAAGAGTTTGGAAAAAGTGGTTCCATGGAGTTCTGTGAGGACAAAGATTCTGGAGCCACATCTAGGATCATCACCTGGGTTTTTACAATGGATTATCGATGTCTGAGGTTTCGAGAGGCAACAACAACATGCGAACATGTTACTCAATATAAAGAAAAAAATATTACATTAATAGTAGCATAGTTGGTTCTTGACGGTGGCCATAATCTTGAGGGTGATGGAAATCTGGAAAACTCTAGACCAGAAAACTCTTAAAATAAACTCAATCCTTTTCCCAAAGCAATAGATTTCACACACATGAAAATATTTATGCCCCATTAATCCCATCGTTAAATTTCAGAAAGTTAACCCAAGGATATAAACGCCCAAGATACATACAATTTGTAGCTAAGCAAGGAATCCCAAACTCATACTGTACTAATATAACTATAGTTTTAAGATTAACACAGGCAATGGTCCCAACAATGAGTGCACATCTGGAAAATGAAGTCCAATTTGAATGCAATATTTTCTTCTTCCTTTTTTTTTTTTTTAAGAGAGGGATGGAGGATGGGGGAGGAGCAGAGGCAGAAGGAGAGAGAGAGACTCTCAAGCAGGCTCCATGCCCAGCTTGGAGCCCAACATGGGGCTCGATCTCACGACCCTGAGATCAGGACCTGAGCCAAAATCAAGAGTCAGACACTTAACCAACTGAGCCACCCAGGCACCCGTAATATTTTCAAAGTATACAAATGATATTAAAAGTACAGAGATTCAAACATGCAGAATTCTGCTACTCTAATAAATTAGCTCTTTAATTTTACTTTTTTATCCTTACCCATATTTATCTTTAATAGCTAAAAAATATAATCTTAATATGGTCACAATTTTACTCTCAGGTTATTCACTTAGTATGATTTTCACACATTTTCCCAGGTTGCTACATTTTTTCACATTAGAAATTTTAACATTTGCATAATAACTCAAGGTATTACTTGGTATACAATAATACCACTTCTTCATGTTCAATATTTTAATCAGATCCATTTATTATCTACAGAGCTTCAATTAATTGAGTAAATTTTTGTTAAATGCTTACTGAAATTGAAACCTGATTGGTTTTTGTTGGTTTTTTGGGGGTGGTTGTTTTATTTTGTTTTGTTTGTAATCTACAAATCTAATAACAGTATCCACCATGCAAACTTCCACCTAAGATATAACTATTAGCCTTTCCTCAGAGTTCTGGTTCACTAGAGGTGAACTGTGAAGTCCTTCAGGTTGGCATTCAAATGCATTATCTTAGTGAAAGCATTCCTCTTCAGAGAAGCAAAGACCACCAATTCTGAAATGGAATGTAAAGTTGCTATCATATATATTAGAATCTTTGACATTATCTTTCATTAGAAATCACACCAGTTGGGGATGCCTGGGTGGTGCAGTTGGCTGATCCAACTCTTGGTTTCAGCTCAGGTCATGATCTGAGGGTCACGAGACCAAGCTCCACATTAGGCTCTGTTAATGTGAAGTCTGCTTGAGATTCCCTCTCCCACTCATTGTCTCTCTCTCTCTCTCTCTCTCTAATAAATCTTCTTAAAAGGAAAGAAGGAAGGAAGAAAAGAAAAAAGAAAAAGAAAAAAAGAAAAGAAATCACACCAATTGGTCAACAAAAGGAAGAAGGAATAGCTTTTTTTTTTTTTTTTAATGTATCAAAGAGTCTTGCAACCGCTTTTGCCACTGAAGGCAGCAGGGCTGAGGAGAAATCTGAGACAATAACTGCAGTGGTTATCTGTTGTTGCATAAAAAATTACCCCAAAACACAACAGCTCAAAGCAAACATTTACTATTTCAGTCTCTGACTCTCAGGAATGCACCATGTATTAGCTGGGTGGCAGTCAGGACGTTGGCAGGAGCTGCAGTCTCCTGAAGGCTAGAACAGGTGGAGGATCGGCCCCGGAAGTAGTTCACTCACATGGTTGTTGGCCGGAGGCCTCATTCCTCACTCCATGGGCCTCCATAGGAATTGAGAGTCATTCGAGTGTCCTGTTGACACAGCAGTGGGCTTCCATCAGAGTGAGGGATCCAACAGAGAGCAAGGAAACTGCACTACCTTTATGACCGCAACTCCAGAACTGCACTCTTTCATTGTGCTTTTTCTATCCCTCTGTTTATTAGAAGCAAGTCACAAAGTCCAGCACACCTCAGAGGAGAGGAGAATTAGGTTCCACCACTTGAAAGCAAGAGTAAGAATTTGAGGACATATTTTGAAGCCACCACAGTAACTGCAAAAACTATCAAAAGATAATGGGGAAAGTATGGATTTGATAGTCACATACCAAAAAAATTCTAGCTTTGCCAATTACAACCTATATAACACTGAGCCAATCACTTGGGGCAATGCTATTGACCTCTTTCTTCAGCACTATGCCTCAGATTATTTGCTGTCTGGTTGCCTCGCCAGATTATTATGAGACTCAAAAAAAGGTAATGTAAAATGGTGGGGTTTGGGGGCACCTGTGTGGCTCAGTCATCTGGGCGTCTGCCTTCTGCTCAGGTCATGATCTCGGGGATCCTGGGATTGAGCCCTGAATTGGGCTCCCTGCTCAGCAGGAAGCCTGCTCTCCCTCTCCCTCTGCAGCTCCCCCTGTTTGTGTGTTCACTCTCTCTCAAAATAAATAAGTATTTTTTTTTAATTGTGGGTTTTTCATAGTCATAAATAAAAATTAGATATTACCAATGACCACCGTCAAAAAAATGATTACTTAATACTCTTTAGGTAGCAAATGACCTCACTCAAATCATACTCCACACAGTTTAAACAAAAAATTGTATTGGTTCACATAAGCAGAGGTACTTCAGGAATGGCTAGATTGATAAAGTTCTTTTTCTTTCTGTCCTCCAATCTCAGCTTTTGGGGTTTCTTTTTCTTTTTCTTTTGTATTTCCCTTTTGTAATGTCTCCTTTACTTCAGGCCTAGAACTGCCTCTCTCCATGTGGCCAGGAAGAGGATTGCAATCATTTCCATCTTAAAATATCCTCAAAGCTTATTATCCTAAACGTAAAGAAGCACTCTCTCTCTCTCTCCCAGCATCCACATACCACATCTTAGGGAAGATTCTAATTAACCCTTCTTCATCACTGCCATCTACAAAACCCTCCAATGCCTTCTCTTCACAATTCAATCTAGTAATGTCCTCACCATAGACTATAAGCTTCTGTATTATTTGGCCCCTGGCTACCTCTCTGTCCTCATTCCTATCACTGTGTCCTCACTCATATTATTCTAGTCACACTGCTATAGCCCCAGGGCCTTTGCACTTACAGTTCCCCTTGCCCCAGAATACTTTTCTTCATATGCTAATATGGCTTATCCTCTTTCTTCATTCAGACTAAATGTCATTTCACCCTGGAGGTTTTCCATGAACCCCCTTTCTAAAAAGGCTACCCACCATGCCCACTGCTCTCAATCCTCTTACATGCTTTTTACATTTCTAGGTAAAAACATTATCTGACATTTTGTTGTATTTCTGCTTAGTGGTTTTTTTATGTCTTCTTCAAGTACAGTGTAAATTCTGTAAGCACAGAGAACCTATTTTGGTTACTGTTATATTCACACTAACACATAGTAGGTGCTCAGAAAATACTGTTGAAGGAATGAATGAAAACGCCCACCTGTGAACCAATCACTGTGACTAGAGAATGGAGTATTCCGGCCAAAATGAATGACATGTCATTCCCAGGGGGATCAAGATTGATAGTACAGCCAGAACAACCTGGAATTGGCAGTGAGTCTCCAACCAAAAAGCAGGGTACAATTTATCAGAAGCAGAGGGAAGGAATGCAGGGCAGGTAAAAACCACAGCTATCCCCCAGATCACGTTTATCCCAATCCCACGCAAAACACTCCAAGTAAATGTGAAAGAGGTCAGAGATAGATGGAGTAGATTTTAAAGCTGGTAGATATATACTCTCCAAGGCCAGCAGCCAAAAGCCACTGTGAAGCTCATGCCAATTTCATAGACAAACACACATAACCAAAAATTACACAAATACAGAATTTATCACCATGCCTAATAAAAGCTACAGCAAGCTCCAGCACTCTGAATTAATGACCATCAATGCCATCATCACGGCATTAGAAAAGTGAAAGGCATTTTGTGCAAAAGCAGACATCGAGAGAGAGGCATTAAATCAAACTTCAGTACCATGAAAAAGCAAAGTAGAGGTGGAAAGGATAATTTCTCAAAAAGTAACTTTCCGACTGAGAGAATGGATTGATAGTACTATCCGTTCTTTATAGGAACGTTCCCAAAAATGCATTTCCTTGTCATCATGATCTAATGTGGGTTACCAGCTATTACTCTCATTTGTCATGTTCCCCATCCACGCTGTAGTATAAACAATATCAGGGATTTCTTCACTCGTATTTCATGGCACTTCTTGGAGTGGGTGGATTTTGCATTCAAGTGCAAACGAAAGTGTTCCAAATCTATCTAGGCTCATAAAAACTATAAATGACCTGGTCTGGGGCACACAGATGCCCAGTGGTACTATAAAATCTAGGTCTGCTTTGCTGGAAGTCTCCCTTGCTTTAGAAAATTTACTTATCCTTACAATCTGATTTAAATTAGGCTGGTCCCCATAAAACCAGATTGCTTCTGCTCACCACCTACACTATATTCCTTCACGCTCCGAGACAACTCAACTCTGATCTCCCTCCTTTTTGGAGCCCTATAAATTGTACCTACCCCTTACTGAGTGCCTAATATTTCCTGCTCAACTGCACACAATGTCTCAAGCCATCACAAAACAGTCCTTTGAGGTAGGCACTGTCATCCCCATTTTAGAGATAAATCACAGCTCGGTGCTGTTCAGTTGCTTGCCCAACCCCCCACAACTAGTATTTGGAAGAATGAATAACCCAACTCTGATCTAATTCAAAAGCCCACACTCCTTCAATTCTATCACATGCCCTACCCTGCCAGCTACAAATTTTGCCACTACTTCCTTCAAGTATTTCTTAACTATTGCAACGGCATCATTCTGCTTCCCCCCTTATTACTTCATACCTAAATTGCTATAATCACATCCTGATTCACCCCAGAACCCAACTCTTCCAACTACAGAATCTCCCAGAATACTACTATCTTCCTATCCGGAAACTTCAATATCTCCCAATTCTTTATCAGACCAAATGGAGACATTTCTGCTAGATGCTGGTACTTTATTTTTTTAATATTAATCCAACTATATCAATAATCATTACTTTGGGGGCTGTTGTTCTTAACTTTTTTTATTTGAGTATAGCCAGTATGCAATGCTACATTAGTTTCAGGTGTACAATGTAATAATTTGACAAGTTCATACACTATGCTATGCTTACCACAAGTGTAAGCTACCATCTGTCACTGTACGATGCTATTACAGTATCAATGACCATATTCCCTGTGCTCTACCTTTTCTTCCCACGTGGAACACTTTTAACAGGAACTTCTGTTCATCCTACACCTCTAGGCAAACAGAGCTCGCTGTGATCTGGCTCTGTCTACTTCAGCTGGAGGGCACTACTTCCTGCCTCTATCATAATGATTTACTCTCCTCCCATATCCCTGTGACAGAGCTGGAGAGACAGAGATATAGAGACAAAGAGCTAGACAGAGATACTGAGACACAAAGATAGAGACAGAGAGAGATAGATACAGAGAAAGAGATAGAGAAACACACGGCAACAAACAAGGATAGAGAGAAAGACAAGGAGCCACAGTGACAGGGAGACACAGAGGGACACAGAAACAGACATAGAGATACAAACAGACACAAAGAGTCCAAGTCAGAGAGATAAAGACAGAGGTAGACATAGAGAGGTAAAGATAATGAAATAGAGAAATAGGAATAGAGACGGAGCAACAGAGATAGAGAGACACAGACATAGAAACACAGAGACACATACACAGAGAAAGACACACACACAGAGAGAAATAAAGTGACAGATCCAGAGCAACTCACCCTGTAGCTAAGTGTTGTACTACCAATTGCGTTTCAAAGTTATCTTTTATTGAGCTTTCACTGTCTGCCGGGAGTTTTATATGCTCTCAGCATAATCTTTACAATCAGTTCAGGAAATATGTACTATTATTATCCCCATTTTATAAATGAGGCACTGGAGGCTCTTACAGGTTGACTTTCTCAACTTGTAAAAGACAGTAATATTTCAAATCAGGTGTGCACAACTCTCAAGTCCAAGACTGTGTCCACCAGCTATTTGGAGATACTTTTTATTATCACATGGGAGGTGAGAGAAGGATGTTATTGACATCCAGTGAGCAGAGGTCAGGGATGCTGCTTAACATCCTGTGATACACAGGACAGCCCTGCACATCAAAGAACTGCCTGGCGCAAAACATCAATATAGCAAAAGTTTAGAAATTTTGGTATAAACATACTACCAAAGTCTAACATCCGGCTTCCCCCATATGCTTTAGCCCACAGCACTCCCAGACATTAAAGTCCCCTGAATCATGTATTTATTCATTAATTCAACAAACATTTACTGAGAATTTCTGAATTCATAGGCACTGAGAAAAAAAAATGATTTTGACATGGTGCCTCATAGTCTATTACAAGAAGAGATAAGAGGTGGGCTTCCAGTTAAGGGAATGAATAAGTCACAGGAATAAAAAGCACAACATAAGGATTATAGTCTATGGTATTGTAATAGGATTGTACGGTGACAGATGGTAGCTATACTTGCAGTGAGCGTAACGTAAGTTATAAACCTATCAAATCACTATGTTGTACACCTAAAACGAATGTAACACTGTACGTCAACTATACTCAAAAAAAATTTTTAAAGAAGAGAAGTGAACATAAAGCTTCAAGTCAATGTGCCAAATGCCATGATAAATATGTGTGCAAAAAACTATGGGAGCCCTAACAAGGAGCATTTAACTCAGGAAACACAGGGCCATCATCCCCAATTCTTAACCCTAAAACCTCAAAGGTTTTGAAAACTGAAATGACCTCTGCACAACAAAGGAATCAATAAGATGCGAAAGAAACCTACAGAATAGGAGAAATTATTTGCAAACCATATATATAATAAGAGGTTAATATCCAAAATACATATAAGGAATTGTACAACTCGATAGCAAAAAACAAACCACCTCATTTTTTATATGGGCAGAGGATGTGAATAGACATTTTTCCAAAGAAGACATAAAGATGGCCAACAGATACACGAAAAGCTGTTCAGCATCACTATCATCAGGGAAATGCAAGTCAAAACCACAATGGGGTAACACCTCACACCTGTCAGAACGGCTAGTCTCAAAAACACAAGAGGTGAGTATTGGTAGAATGTTAAGAAACGGGGTATTGATGGTGGGAATGTAAGTTGGTACAGCCAATATGGAAAACAGGGAGCAGGTTCCTCAAAATTTAAAAATAGAACTACCATATTCCTCAGCAATCTTACTTCTGGGTATTTATGGGAAGGAAATCAAATCGGTATCTTAAGATATATCTGTACCCCCATTTTCACTTCAGCACTATTCACAGTAACCAAGATATGGTAACAACGTAAGTGTCTGCCGACAGACGAATGAAGAAAAAGTGAAATTTCACATATATTAAATATTATTCAGTCACAAAAAAGAAGTAATTCCTGCTGATTGTGACAGCATGACGGAATCTCCACAGGTAATCAGAGCAATCTTTTTCTGACAGATTCAACAATACTTTTTACCAGAAGCCTACGTTGGACTGGAAGAAAACTGTTCATCTGCCTATCTCTCTCCCAAACTTCCTGTGAGAATTAAAGTTGTTGGGGTCTATTTCCTCACAATGTGATATTTATAAGAAAGCCTCATTCTCAAAGAATTTTATGGTCCGTGAAGAATAGATACAAGGGCTTTTTTAAAAATTCTGTGCCTGCTATACTCAACAAGAAACTAAAGGATTCAAGATTTCCTTCAAGAGTTCAGTCTTGAGGATGACATTTACACAGTTAATGTTGGCACAATGCTGAGCAATCAATATTAATGAACGCTTGGCACAGATTTTGAAATTGAAGGTTTGGAAATGGACGCGCATGTGAATACTCAAAGGACTCCACGCATGTAATAAAAAGTAGCAAACCACCTTGCTTACCAAAGAAACTATCAAGTGAAAATAAGCTGTCCCTGAAGAAATGCTGAACTTTACCAATGATATACCAGCTTTCCTTGGGTGATGGGGAAGTGGTGGTGTTAAATACAGGTAAATGTAAGGACATTAATAATGATGACGTGGATGCTATTGTGAACAGAGGTGAAAAAAATCCAGAGATGAATATGATAAACAGGTGTTGTGCTTTGGTGATTGGTCTTGAAAAATGTACATTTGTTTATCAATGAGCAAGACATTAAGGCAGTTCATTCAATTAACAAACTACCACCTGGACAAAAACTAATGATAAAACCAATGATACTGGAAAAAGACTGTTTTAAGGTCCTGTAGTATACTGATGACTTATCACTTAAAAATTCTGTTTGTGCCTCATCATCAAATGTCCAATAAAGGCAAGACTGATGTGTCTTCCTCAAACAACCAAGTAAAAGAAGCATTTATTTCATGTATAAGGACAAGTATTTGGCTTCATTTGAACCTATACACATTTACAGTTTAACGGAAGAATTTTCTTAAAAAGTATTTATTAATGGTCCACTCCTTCCATTCTAAGTCAAAACCAAGCTAAGCTCTGTTATTAATGGTTCTTTTCCTTTCTCTAACACATGTCCAAACCACTCTACAACTCTACAGAGAAGCAATACTTAACATATATCCAAGTTCATTCTTAAGTTAGTGAAGGTTGGTCATTGTTATCAAAAAGACAATCTCCACTATATCTTGATAACCAGCAGTACAGGGGTTGAAAATATACTTCATATTCTCATAGATCGTCCCTTATTTGACTCTATTCCAGTCTCTGTTCTTCCGTGATTTAATGTGAAACTTGAGAAAGTTACTTGAATGTGATCCATCTAAATATCCCCCTGTGTAAAGGCTATAATAATGCCTAATGTACCTTGTGCCAAGGTTATGAAAATTAAATGACAGTGGCTATAAAGGTTTGTTAATAAAGATAAAACTGTATGTATAATAAAACCTGAGTTCTACTTATCCTGAGACATATTCCTCAGAACACTAGTCTCGGATAATTTGAGGGGAAAAAAAACGGTTTCTGAAAATATGCTTGGAAAATGCTATTTTATCTTACTCTTGGAGATTCCAAATACATATAAAAGGACTAAAAGTTTTGGATGGCTCTGAAAATTTGAAAAAAAAAAAAAAACCTTGTGATTATAACTTGACACTAGGCTCAGATACAGTTAGGTCTCTGAACACCCTTATTTACTGGCTGTGAACTTTGAGCAAATTACTTAACCTCTCTGAGCCTCCATTGTCTCATCTACAAACAGAAATGGAGTAATTCCTCCCTCAAAAAATGTTAAGGAAATTCTATGAAGTGATGTGGGTAAAGCACTTAGCAGAGGGCCTGGCACATGGCAAGTGCCCAATAGATGGTAGCAATGACTAGATTTGCCTAATTGACTCTATTATTATTAAATTTTGCCTCCCTCAGCTGCTTCCATATTCTTTTGGCCACGGCACCTCTTTTTACCTGGGGATAGATGAACATACCTCCTCCAGCACACCTTCGGGAAGGCCCCGTTGTACCGGAAGTAATGTGCTTGTGTTCTTACTCTCTCTCCACCCTTCATTTTATAAATTCTTACCTTCATTAGTCTTAAACCACCCATGAGACTTCTCCAGAGAGAAACTGTTCCTTTGCCTCAGGAAATGAGAGGGTTTTTCCTGGAAATGGAAAACATTTCCAATGACACGGGACAATATGTGATTAACTGCAGATGAGGGTTTCTGAGAATGAGATGACACGGCTTTAGAGAAGGGAATGATACCAGGAGGATGAAGTGGTGACAAATGTGTCCTGGGGCATGCAACACTGGAGGTGAGTCTTGACATGGGGCAGGATTTGACAGCTTTAGAAAGATGTGTGGGGAAGCAGGGAAAAGTTCAAATTTTAGGACTACATGCAAGACCTTTCAACGTGTATTTTTGCCCTTGAACACAAGGAAACTTAAAATGTTTTCTTTATGTAAACTACTCGCCTTGGCTGATCATCCCTATTATTTGTTATGCTTCTCTTAAATCAGCAGGAGTGATATGGCACCTCATCTCCCACCGCATGGGTTCCCAAGAGAAAAACCATGAGGTACACACCATGCAATGTATTTCTTCCTAAAAGAGGTTTCTCTGCTAAGCCTGTCTGCTTTTCCACCCTCATCGCCTGGGTGGGGGCTGGAGGGGGTTAGAGAAGGAAAGTTCACCATTTACAATCCTGTGAGTTAAGTACATGTTTAAACCTTTTCTCAAAATTCTAGGACAAGAAAAGCCCAGATATTTCTACTCTCATGCCAATTCATGATCCATCATTAGTGACTGCTCCTAGCCCTGTGTTGAGAAGGATATCGAGGCCCCATCTGTGCTCAGCAAGGAAGGGCACTGTGATGGGTTTAGTGACGTCTCCTGAGAATGCAGCAGAGAGGGGGGTTAGTCCACAGTGCCACATGGCTGACATCCACTCCAGGAACAGTGGATTTCCTCTGCCCCGAGCTCTACCTTGGACCCCCAAAGTCAAAGGCCCTGGTAATGAGAAAGCACAGAGAATCTGGTGGGAACAAGAGGAACAAGGTACCTGCTTCCTCTCCCATGACTCCTATGTGAATCCTTCTTCTTGATGTTTAGCCATGCTCACTGCCCCCTGAAGCGGCTGAAGGAGAGGGTGGAAAGGAAGGGTGCCAAGAACAGTCCATTCACTTGGCCCTCTCCTACAACTGCTTGCAGACCAGACTCATAGCCCCATGGGCTCTTTGTGAGCAGGGACAGTTTCTTATTCATCTCTGAGACCTGCCCACGTACCTTGCTCACAGAAGGCACAGGATAGTGGAACAATGAACAAGTGCTTAGACTCACCAAAAGGCCCTGCCAATTGGCACTGAAATTTTCAGATTCCTACCTCATTGATCATAACAGCAGCTCCCCTGGGAGATCTTCTGATTAGCTGTCCCATCCAACTTTCCTCTGGGAAACCTTTATATCCCCACATTTCTTCTTTGCAAAAAAGGTGGGCCTTTTAAGTTTACAACTCATCTCTACATGAATGGTCCTCTCCATGGCAGGGACTGTTTTATTTCTCTGATTTCTCCTGAGCTTAACTTGAGTGTGGCAGATGATAGAGCTCAATATATGTGTACAAAGGGATTGAGTAAAATAAACTAACAACAACAACAAATCAATGGATTAACTATTTCTAAAACTAGGAATGAGGAAACCCCTTGGAGTGGGCAAGTTTCCTATACTCGATTTTCAAGTGGACTTCGAGTTTGTTAGAATGCTTAGTTTGTTGAATTTGTTAGCATCAAACATTTCTCAATTCAGTTTGAGAGGTGGGAGAGAGGATGAAAGAAATCAGGGAAAGTAAGAAGCCAGACTGAAAGAATAGAGATAGATATCGAGCTAAAGAAATGAAGCGTTGCAATGTCTGTTTCTAGTCATCTGGCTAAGACATGATGTAATTCTCATGATGCTGACAATTATAAAAGATCTAACAACAAAGGCCTCAAGTAAGAACTATGCACATATTCAGACAATGTATGGTGTGGCTTAGAAATTGTTAAATTAACCTATAAACCTGCTCTGTTTTTAGTCTAAAGTCACAGATCCTCAGATTTTGGCTTCATAATTTGTTTTGAAACTTAGAAGATGCAAAAGGCTTTAATAAAAATGACATATGCCATTTATAAAAGATCATGCAGATGGCTTGGGATGGGAGGAAGACAATCAAATGGATAGGAACTAACTTTAAATGGAAATTCATTTACAGGAAATTGTCTCTAATATATGAAACATCCATGTCTGCCAAAGTTATGAAAATGTGGACATCCTGTAAATATCCATCTCATTGTTTTTGAAATTCCATGAAATCTCATTTTGAGAAGTTAGTTTTCTGCTCAGTATAGTTATGACATACAATCAATTCAATAACATAGCACTGAATTTTAAAATAAAGTTAATGTGCTTGGATATTCAAAGCGTCAACCTGGTTTCTTTTTCTCATCCTGAACACCTGCCTTTCAGATGAGATTTATGTTTCCCATGCCAAGTATGGATTTAAAAATCAAAGTAATTGAAGCCATTGCATACAAGAAAAATACTTTGGGGACCCTTATAACATTTTCTGTAAATGCATTCTGAAATATGAAGCCTGAGACAGGTGTAACCTTGAATATGAATGCCTCTAAGAATTTCTACAGATTTCTCTAGAATAGACATCATTGACAGAACAGTCTCCAGTCTCCTTTTACAAAGGGAGCAGCTCAAGAAAAATGGCCCCAATAAGTCAAGGAACTGTCAAGGTCCACAGTTAAAGCTAGAGCCAGAAGATATTCAAAGTTCCTCCTTTAGTACAAACCTTGTTCTGCTCCAGCATACTAGCCACACTCTACCAACCAGAAAACCCAATAAAATTCTCCAGGCAACCACAGAGTAAGGTTTGTATGAGTTGTTGTTTACTGTTTTGCTAATGATAACCAATTGCAATACAACATCAACTCTGTAACAGCACAAATTTACATCTGTTTTGTTCACTGCAGTATCTCCTGCACCAGAATAGTGCCCGGCATCTGCAAGCACTCAGTTAATTGAGTTGTTTTATGTATGAGTGGTCCCTGTGTGTTAGACACTGGGATAACACTTCACATACATGACCTCATTTAATACTGAAAATATGCTGTTATGAACTCAATTGTGTCCCCCAAAGTTTTTATGTTGAGTCACCCCCAATGTGACTGTATAGAGAGACATGGCCTTTAGGGAGATAATTAAGGTTAAATGGGGTCATAAGGGTGGAGTCCTAATCTAATAGGACTGGTGTCCTTCTAAGGAGAGGAAGAGACCACAGGGAGGCACACAGACAGAGAAAGGACCATGTGAGGAGTCAGCGAGAAGGCAGCTGTCTGCAACCGAAGGAAAGAGACTTCAGGAAAAACCAACCCTTTCAGCACCTTAACTGTGGGCTTCCAGCCTATGGAACTGTGAGAAAAGAAATTGCTTAAGCCACCTAGCCTCTGGTATTCTATTCTAGCAGTCCTAACTGACCGATATACTATCAGATCAATAGGGTCTTCATTCCATTTTTTAAATTTTTTATCCCATTTTTTAGATGAAGAATCTGAGAGACTAAATAATTTCATTACTGTTACCATGGCTGGTTTCTGGGTTTCTACAAGATTGGTAGTTAGACAATGAGTGTCAAAAACAGAGAAGACAAAATTTTAAATAGATCCTGGTGTGCAGTAAACTCTTATAGGTCCCACCAAGGAAGTACAAAAATAAATAAAGTGTTGTGGATAACAATAAAGTAGCTCTTGGTTTCCCCATTTTCTTATTTTCCCCAAATTTTAGGCCACACATAATCATGGTTTGTTTTCCTTTCCAAGATGGCAGTGTCAGGTTTGGGAACAGCAACCCCTGCGTGGTATCTTGAGTGGTGATTGGAGTAATTTTGGCAGGCCAGAACGGATCCTACACACCTCGCAGTACCTGAACTATCTTCTGGGTCTCCCTTTTGGGTCAGCAACCAAGGAAGAACATGCTTCTTCTCCTCAACCCACCAGCTTCCAACCAAAGCCAATTCCTTAGCATCAAGTAAGGTACTTATTCCTTGAAGCTCCCCAGTACAGAACAATGTAAATTCTAAAAATCCTTCAGGTTGAAAGGTGTGTATGTTCATGTAAGTCCATTTAATTAAAAACATAGCATCCATTCCAAGAGTTCAGAAAAATGGCTCACTAATAAAAACTCTAGTCTCATACATTCAACAAAATGAAATTTTCCCATATCATCTTCATCCTGAGTCTGGGACCCTCCTTTCGGTTTAAGGTGGAAGCCCAAATATATACCCCATCTTTGGGAGGGAGATGAAGGATGCAGACAAATGTACAAACAAACCCACAGGCAAAACAGCCCATTTGACATAAGCACAATTCACTTTGTCAGCAAGCTGATGCTTGGTAAGTATTCATAGCCCAGGACTCGACCAAAGTTATACTCCAAAGTGACCTTTCAACTTGACCACAAGCTGACCCTCGGAAAAAGACTGAGAGAGGTAATGTCTCAGGAAGGGTTTTGAGGCTTTCCAAGGGTAAGAAGTCAGAATTCTCTGACTGCACCCATAAATGGGCCTTGTGGTAAGTCTGCTACAAAGCCACACAAAGAATCACATACCCCAAAATATACTCTGAAGACCTTGGCAAAGAAGAATTCTGAAGGGAAGCAACAAAAATAGAGAAGCCAGTCTTGTGCAACACATGTTCATGAAGTCCAAGGTGCTGCATGAGTGCCTTGCAGGAACTAAGAGAAAGCAGAACTAAGAGAAATTTTAGGATACCTAAAATTATTATAGGCTTAATATTCTTGCATATGCAAACCAGAGGGGACAGCACAGTACCACCCAGCCAAAACAATTCACCAACAGAACATTCTGATAAGGCCCTCCCAGCCACTCTCTTCAAGAAAAAGGTTTGGCCTCCCTAGACCTTTACGTTAGGAATTGGTAAAACATTTTGGCTACATGTCTCTGTTTACAGGAAATGAAGATCGCTAGCCTAACAACTAAAGAATTATACACCAGCTCCTCCTAATAGCAGTGAGAGTCTCCATTTTCATTTGAAATAAGGAAATAAATGTCTCTACAGTTTAACATTATCCCAGATCCTGTATCCCACAAGCAATATAATTGGCAACCTTGCCTTAGCAATATTGTGCTCAGGGAGAAAAGCCATCTTTTCAGGATACTTTTGTAGCCTATTTAAAAGTGCAGAATGGAGCTGAAGAGCCACGTAAGGAGAAACCTGAGAGGGGACAGGACTTAAAATCATCATTACACCATCTTTCCAAGCTGCTAACTTGCCAAATGGAATATTCGAATCAAAACTGAGGCCCCATCTGCAAACACATTGTAATCCATACCAAACTAAGGCACACTGTTATCATGTAGAGATACACTGTGCTCAATTAATACCAATTTATTCCCTCCCCAATAGAATTTAAATTCACCTAACGCACTGAAAAGACTTAAGATATTTAGGCTCATAATAAATTTCATTAACATGTTGATAAAGAGGTGTGCCTGGGTGGCTCAGATGGTTAAGCATCTGCCTTCGGCTCAGGTCATGATCCCAGGGTCCTGGGATCGAGCCCCGCGTCGGGCTCCCTGCTTGGCAGGGAGCCTGCTTCTCCTTCTCCCTCTACTGTTCCCCCCTGCTTGTGCTCTCTCACTCTGTCAAATAAATAAATAAAATCTTTAAAAAAAAATGTTGATAAAGAAACCACCAAAATGTTCTACTAGTCCTATCTGATTCTCCCCCTTGGGGTTAGCTACCCAATCAGAAAGCAGGTTTTTTGTTTGTTAACAAAAGATAGTAGAGTGAATTCTTTAGGAACACGGGCTCAGGAGTTAGAGTGTGCAGGACCGACAGAACTTCTCTATTAACAGAAATGTTCTCTATCTGTGTTGCCCAATCTGGTAAACACTAGCTATGTGTAGCTAGTGGGCATTTGAAATGTAGCACAGGCATCTGAGGATCTGGTTTTTAAATATTTAAATTAATTTAAATTTATATAGCTTCATAGGGCTCGTGTCCGTATCAGACAGTGCAGTCCTATACTCTTTACTCACTAGCTAAGTGTCTTTAACATCTAACGTAACTTTTAAATACCTTAGTTTCCTCACCCCTAAAATGGGGATTAAAATAATACTTCAAGTTGTTGACGGGATGAAGGATGGTAAACCATGCAAGAGCCTTAGCACAACACCAGGAATTCAGGTTCTTCTTCTGTCATTTCTTTTCATTCCTCCTTTTTCTACCTTCCACTATGGTCCCCTTTGTCAAACTCTCAGTGGGCTCACACTATCAAAACACCATTTAGTCATCTCACTCCAAAAAAGCATATTATTCCTTTACTATCTAAATCCCCTCTTGACCCCTATGATCTTTAACACAATATACAGTCTGGCTTTAAAGACCCTTTATAATCTGACCCCAAGCTGATGTTTCCCACTATCTCCCACTGTTCCCAGATACAATCTACCAGGTTGACCAGATGGAGCAACTTGTCCTTCCTCACACCAATGATGCATATTGTTTACTCCATACTTTGTTGACCATATGCCCATCTAAAATGTTCCTTTCCTTTTTATTAATTCATCATGCTCATCCTTTGAAGCCTATCCCAAGGCACCTCTTTTAAAAAGCCATGGGGTGCCTTAGTGACTCAGTCAGCTAAGCATCCACCTTCAGGTCAGGTCATGATCCCAGGGTCCTGGGATCGAGCACCGCGTCGGGCTCCCTGCTCAGCGGGGAGCCTGCTTCTCCATCTCCCTCTCCCTCTGCCTGCCACTCCCCCTACTTGTGCTCTCTTTCTCTCTCTGACAAATAAATAAAATATTTTAAAAAGCCATCCCCTCTGAGCTACTTAATAGAAGAATGAGACATTTAACAATCACATACACTTTATTTTTTTAAGATTTTATTTATTTGAGAGAGTGAGGAGTGAGAGAGAGAGCACAAGCTGGGGGAGTGGCAGAGGGAAAAAGAGAAGCAGACTCCCCACTGAGCAGGGAGCCCAATGCAGGGCTGGATCCCAGGACCCGGGGATTATGACCTGAGCCAAAGGCAGCTGCTTAACCTACTGAGCTACCCAGGCACCCCCACATCTGCTTTGTTACTAGTATATTTTTCATGCGGGCATTTCTTGATTGCCCCTGGGAACCAAAGCTCTTTAAAGACTATGAGTTATGCCTTTATGTCTCCCCAACAGCGCCTAACATGGTACATGCGTAGATTAGAGGTTGGTTACATATGTGACTAAGAAATACTGTTAAGCATGAACACAGATGGTATTCAACTTCAACACTAGGATTTTTGGAAATCTCTGCCAGTTAAATCACTAAAGGTATTTGAAATTCCTATCTCAAAATAACTGCATTTTGAGTAACACCATGGAAAGAAAATCTGGGTAAATATTTGATTACCAAACCAATGTATGCCTTAAAAATAAAACCCTCAATAATTTGCTGCTGAACTTCTAAATCTTGCTCCTGAAACTTTCCAAGTTAGATTTAAATTTGTCCTTCCATCTCTTCTGGTTTGCTTCCTCAACTACGTGTCCATCTGTCCCTGAACTCCTCCTTCCCTTACCCTCTTGACTCTCCTATACCCAATTCTCTACCCTGACTCCCCATCACACTCAGTCAGACCCACTTGGGATAACTTCTTCACACTTTTTCAGCCACCTGATCTCCCACCCTCTAAAGCCTCTCTAAAACCCCATCCCCAACTATTCTCTCGTTATCCATTGAGATGACCCTTTCCCACTTCCCTTAGCCAACAGATAGTTGAGAAAAGAGAAAGACGAAGATAATCAGAGAGAAAATATCTTGAAAGCTCACGTGGGTTATAGGTTATTAGTAGTGGTTTCTGGCACAGAAGAGAGATCTTTGATTTCAGGGAGAATGGTCTACAAAATAAGACTCCAAATAGCTTTTTGTAATTTGTACTCCCTTTTCAGACATTCTCTAATGCTGTGGTTCTTCAACTTTGGAGTACATTAGAATCATCAGGAGTACTTGGTGAAATGCTCATCTTTGGGCATCACTGCTAAAGAATCTACATCCACGTGTCTGGAGCTTCCCAGAAACCCACGTTCTAATGAGCACTCAGCCCCTTCTTTCACGAGCAAAACAACACTGACAAACACTGCAAATGTCTCCTCTTCCTCTCTCAGCAGTCTTCTGTTCCCTCTCTATATGCCAACACACACCAGGAATAACTAACTGCAACAAAAAGACTTAAATCTCCTGGAAATAACAGACTCTTCCCAATGAGGGTAATTAGACAGAGTGGCTGGAGCAGGACAAAATAAGCAGGCAAAGACTAAAAGGCTCATAGTAACCAGAGGTCAAAGCAAATGGCAAATGACGAGTCCAAAGATAAGAGCTGGGAAATTCAGTGTAAGCAGAAGGGGGGGAAAGAAAAGGATCGCTACTATAAAATCTTGCCATGTGTGCAACATCACATTTAATTGCAAAATGTCCATTCTTAGAGGAGAAACCACATTTTAACATGAAGTATCTGAGTCAGATGGAGTAATACGGTCCAAGACTCATCTAATCAGGTCATTTCATGAGATCAAAAAAAGAGAACAAAGAAGGAAGGGTAATTTCCCAGCCTAAGCTGGGTCCTGCCATAGAAAGCAGGAGAACAGAATATTTGCAGGAAATTGCAGGTGTTAGGAGAGGAGAGAGAGGATCCTAATAATCACAGCTAACGTGGCCACACATGCTTGGGCAGATGTTTATACCTATAGTCCCAGCATCATTATTCATATCGCCCCTTTTCCCTCCCAGAAGTCTTGATTTAGCAGTAAATTATAAAGTCACCCTAATAATAGCTAACAAGCACATGCTAGGCACTGAGCTACGTGCTCTACTTTTATCATATACGAGCAGTAATGTTATTATTACACCTTCCATTGAGCTGAGGAATGCTAGAAGTTACTGGAAGTTAAATTACTTGCCCATGACCACACAGTCAGTAAATGATAAGACTTGAACTCTTGTCTGCAGAAGCAGTTCTCTTAATCCAAAATTGGCAAACCACAGGCCACAGACCAAACCCAGACCACTATCTACTTTTTTAAGTAGAGTGTTATTAGAAAACAGCTACCCCGTTTATTTGCATATAGTCCGGTGCTTTCGCACTACAAAGGCAGAGTCAAGCAGTTGCAGCAGAGACCTTCTGGATCTCAAAGCTGAAAATATTTACTATTTTGCCCTTTATGGAAAACAGTGGCTGATCTTGATTCTTCCTGACAGCACAGGAAAGGCACCCCAAGCACAAACTCACAAGCTTGAATCTCCTATCAGGGATGGCCCAAGGTCAAGGAGAACAAGACAAAAGAATAAAATAATTTTTCCAGGGTAGATATTTCCAATTTGGGGAGGAGGGTGGGTTGTTTTGGGTCTTTTTACCTTAAGGTTTATAACAGATTGAGCTATCAATGGCTGCAATAAACAGAGCACTCTTTGTAACAACAACAACAAAAAGATTATTCCAAAAAGCTTACAATAGTGAAGGCACAAGGGCACCTGGGTGGCTCAGCTGGTTAAGCGTCTGCCTTCAGCTCAGGTCATGATCCCAGGGTCCTGGGATCGAGTCCTGCAGGGAGTCCTGCAGTGGAGAGTCTGCTTTTCCCTCTCCCTCTACCCCTTCCCCCTGCTTGTGCTCTCTCTCTCTCTCATGTTCTCTCTCTCTCTCTCTCAAATGAAGTATTAAAAAAAAAATAGTGAGGGCACATCAAGGGACATGGAAACCAGCTGAAAGAGCTCCCAACGGCCAAAACCTAAACAACTTAAGCAAAGAAGCAATATTGGATTATAATCCAAAGTATAAGTACCTGTTAGTCCATAGTGATGAAAGAAAAGAAAAGAAAAGAAAGAAAACAAGAGAACTCCCGTGCAGAGTTCTAAATAATGTATGTAGATACTCCAAGCTAAAGGAGGAGGAGCCAAACTCCTCATTCCTTAAGTGTGGCCCACACATAGTGACATCTTCCCAAAGAGTAAAGGATAAAATGGTGTAGGGAAAATAACTTTGTAGCAGAGTAACCTGACAAACACGACCTCAACCAGGTTATCAAGTTTAATATCCACAGTGATGAGTAATGTGGACAACCTATGCCCTTGATATGATGTGGCACTTTACCTCTGTGGTCTTCCTCCCTGGACCTATAACCCCAGTCTAATCATGAGAAAAACATAAGACATATCCCAACTGAAGAGCATCCTACAAAACCCCTGACCAGTATCCTCAAAACTGTCAAGGTCATCATAAACAAGGAACGTCTAAGAAACTCACAGCCAAGAGAAGCCTAAGGAGACCTGACAACTAAGTGTGATGTGGAATCCTGAATAGGATCTTGGGGCAGAAAAAGGACATTAGGTGGGAACTAAGGAAATCTAAATAGAGTATGGTCTTTATAATACTCACCAATATTTATTTACTGAGTATGACAAATGTACCATATTAATTAATATAGGAGGTTAAAGCTGGTGTGTAGTGTATGGGAACTCTTTCTACTTCCTGCATGATTTTTCAGTAAATCTAAAACTATTCTAAAGTTAAATTTATTCAAAAAAATAAGATGACAAAAATAGCACTTACTTTTCCACATTTAAACTCACAGAGAATCTAATTTGGAAGAGATTTCCTTTCCCTGTGCAGTTTACATACTGTAATTCTAATTTTGTCTGGAAGGTGCAAAGCACAGACTTCAAAATGATTCCCACATAAATAATGCAGCTTGTGATTAGTGCCTAAACAGAATAAATTAAACCTGGTATATAGAGTACCAAGTTACTCTGAACAAAATTCTGTAGAAGAAAAACAACACTTGGGACAAAGGAAACACTGCTTAATGAAATCCTAGAAGATACCACTCAGGCTTCAACAGTGTAGATGGTCTACTTTGCTTGGCTTTTGGATGAATACAAATAGGGCTAATGTCACCCATTGTTCTTTGAAAATTGATTTTCCTTCTCAGGAAAACTCTGAAGGAAAGAATACATCCAGCTTCAATCCTATATACCTTACTGTCTTCTCACTGCTAGAATATCTAAGATTTCTCTACAGATTGCTGGAAAAGGTCATTGGACAGGCTATATTAAGAAAATACATGACCCAGGTCTTACCTCTCTCTCTCAGCCACACTGACTTCTCTCCATTGCATGAATAGGTTCAATTACCTTACGTGCTCTTTTTATCTTTTATATCACTGAATACAATTGTACCCAATTGTTCGTGCCATTATCCATTGAAGGTCCATCTTCCATATTCAACTCAAAGCCTTGAGAGAACCATGTCTATTTTGTTCACTTCCATATTCTGAGGATTCTATGTCCCTAAGTCTTATTACGTAGTTGGCACTTGATAAATATTTGTTGAATGAGTGGATTTATCAATTGTAGGTTAGCAGAATTTAGCTCAAGTCTACAGAAAACCCCCTCATTTCAAATCCATGCACTTCCCTCAGCAGTTTATTTAATATATTTGTTGTGAGGAACATCAAAATCTTGCCTTTGGCTCATTAACTTCATTTGTGCTAAGTCAGTGTTATAGGTTCAAACTACTCAGTAATGGAAGATAGACGTGATTAGCATTACCTTCATGTTCAAAGTGTCAGAGGAAAAATATAGAAAGCAAAGAGTTGTACATGAGCTTCCAACTGCATTATCGATTTCTATTAACATCCTTACTTGTCTGGAGACTAATTTCTCCTGGGCCTTGGCTAATTTTTTTAGACTATGTTACTGCAAGTCTATGCTAATTCACATAGCTCTTTAAACCATGATCTTATGTTTTAAATATCTACCTCCCAAATAACACTGTGCCCACCTTAGAAATGTTTATAATTTATAGAAAACTTAGATTCAGTGTACTGCCATGGAAAGAGTATGAAACCAAGGCTCAGAGGACCTCTTAGCTTGGCTTTCTTTTAATAGACTCCGGATTTCTTTTAATAGACTCCACTCTAGGCACACAGTGCAGTTATAGGCAAATCATTTACATTATCTTAACTTCATCTCTAAATTTAGATGGAGAGATTAGGTCAAATATAGAATAAGCATATGCAACCACCATCCTGCCTACTCAAAATTCTGTAAAGTAATATAAAAGTTATTAAAACAAAATAAATCTGTAGCACTGCACATTGTTTGGGTACTATTTGCTGGATAAGAAACTGTGCATTTAAGCTCTGAGTGAGCCAGAAATTCCAGGACTCCCTAAATGTGAAAGGCATTTAGGATCAATTCTAAAGAGATCCAAACCCAGAGAAAACTACAGATGACAATGTGATGTACAAGAAGACTCACTAGAAAGTGTATGTGGTTCAGAAGAAGCCTAAATCCTGCCAGAGATCATGAATAGGTGATTAATACAAGGAGGTGTTCACTTCATTAAGATGGCTAAGGGAGAAAGGAATCGGAGTGGTAAATGGTAACTCTCATATTTTACTCTGTATATTTAGGTATTTACCTTGATTACAAAGAGAATATATTTGAGTTTATTTTGCATGTAAATAACACTGAAATAAACATTAATAGGATTAAAGAATGCTTCATCCCAGCTCTAACTTCCTCTTCTTCTAAAGGTAGAATCACAAGAAAAGAAGCAGCAAATTTCCCAGCACTACTCAATCCATCATCTGAAAAAGAGGCAGCAGATGAAGGGACAATGTTCAGGAATGTTACAAAACATCACATTTTATAATCAGAGTAACAGCCTCTCAGTTTCCCCAGATGCAACATATATCTCTGTTATTACTTCTTTACACTTAAAGATCCCCCTTACAACCTGAGCAGAATAATATAAAGACTTGCCTCTCTTACCGTGAATTTAAGTAACATCAGTACAGATCGTGGGAATTTTCCAAGGAGAGAGCTGGTACAGGGCAAAGCATGAAAACATTTCTTGGTTCCCCTCCCATTTTGAAGCCCTGCTTTCCAAAGGCTGGCTATGCTCAGTTCCAAAAAACCTCATTTCAATTAATCTCTTTCTCTGATTCCAGATCATCCCACTCCGTGGCTCCCAGATTACATAGCAGAGGACACCAGAAAAATAAAGCTGGTATATGGTTAGAAACGTAAAAACTACAGAGAAGGCAGGTAGCAGAGTTATTACCCCCACAGTATGGATTTATCCAGTGAATATCAAAAGGTCACTTCTCCTAATCTAAATTCGCCAGAGCATTACAGAACTCCCATTCACTACTGAACCATTTCAAACTTGCTTCCTAAAATAGGCTGGAAGAAGGCTGAACATAAACTGTCTCCAGATGTCCTAAGTTTTCTCTTAAAGAACAAGAGAAATCAAGAGTTAAGTCTCGAACAACTGGTACTTTGCCCCTTATACTTTTACACCAGGTTTATAGCTCTATTACTGCAATATGGCAAGTCTCCTAGGAATCAAAAATAAAAGGCAAGATTATGAATATAAAACATGTCTCTACGCTACAGTGATAGACCAGAGAGACACGCAGGAAATGTGGTCAAGGTGTTAGTGTCTGGGACAAGACAGGAGAAGTTTAAACGCAAGGTAAGCAGAGAAGAGGTCTGAAAAGGACAAAGAGAAAGAGGAGTTTATTGCATCTTTACCAACTTATTACGGGGGAAGGGAGACTCTAAGGCCCAAATAAAACCCATCTTTAGTGATGCTACACACTCAGGCTGGCTTAGGCAATACAAACATGAGGTCTTTGACTCAACTCTCCTGACCTAGACACTCCCTTAAACAAGAAGACTTAGGATGCGATTTTACCCCGCATTAAACTGACCATACAGATGTGCTGCTCATGCAATTCTGCCCTGTGTACTTTCTCCAAACAGATCCAAAATTCTGAGCCGAAGGATCATGCTTCCATGCACAGCTCCTACCAAAGGCATTAGCTCACATTATATATGCATATGTATGCACATATGTGTACATGTATGTACATGAAACAAAATCATGATTACTGACTCCCTGCTCTATTTCTTGTTCTGGGTAGGCCCATCCTTTTCAGGCAAAGTTAAGGATGAGGGGAAAAAAAACACTAACAGTCCTCTGAGGTTGCCCTGAACTCCGCTAACCTCCTCCAGGAATCAGAAGAAAACACTTTCACCTTTTCTCACTCTGTTTCCTTAAATAGCCAACAATGCCAATAGTAGAAGGGGAAGACACAGACACCCATGTGATTTATTAGCTGTGCCAACTCAAGTGGAGTTGGTAGGTCAAGGAAGAAATGAACAATATCCAAGGGTCTAAAACAACAGTCTCCACATACCCCTTGTGTTTCTAACTCAAATTCCTACAAGAGCTCATTTTGCATTACTTACTTTCCCACAAGGCGGAGCTAATTAAAGGATGTTTGACTCCCCTTATAATTACAGTTTCCTCATTTGGGCACCATCTTTCTTATTATAATGTCATTATCATAAGGTGGGGTTTCCATGGACAGGGCAGCTAGCAGCAGAGTGACAGCTCTGACAAAAACCTTGAACTCCACTTAGTCACATGCCTGCTATGTTCACATCCTTCCTGACCCACTCCTTGTGGCTGGTTCCATGCTATGTCTTTCTCTCCCTGCCTTGTCCCTGCTGTTCCACTCCCCGTGGCTGATCAACAAAGTGGCTCCTGAATTTGCTTATTTATGATAATTTTTATTCCTACCATCTCTTTGATTCCTTCCCTCCACACAAGAGATGCTCCCATAAGCAACAGTTTCGATTAAATAATAAGGAACATTAACATATTAGAATAACTACAATTTAGTGAGCATTTCCCTTGTTTCCGGCAGCATGCTAGATGGCACATAGGATTTCCTTACACTATTGAATTTTCGTAACTGTCATATGAGAAGGGATCCATTACTGTCTGCATTTGACAAAAGACAAGCTCAGAATGATCACTTTCCCAGCATCTGCCTGACTCCAAGACCGGTGCCCTTAACCAGTATGCACTGCCCAAGGCAACCATAGGACCAGCATTTTGTATCAGGAAAATGTCTATATTATGGACCACATGTTTTTGTCTCCCTCCCCATATTCATATGTTGAAACCCTAACCCCCAGTGGGATGGTGTTTGGAGATGGGGCCTATGGGAGATAATTAAATCATGAAGATGGGGCCCTCATAATGGGATTAGTGTCCTTCTAAGAAGAGACACCAAAGAACTTGCGGCTTCTCTCTCTGCCTTCCAGCATGTGAGGGCACAGCAAGAAAACAGCCATCTGTAAACCAGGAAGAGGGCCCTCACCAGGAACCTAATCAGTCAGCACTTTCATCTTGGACCTCCCAGACTCCAGAACTGTGAAAAGTAAGTATTTGCTGTTTAAAAGGATCGAGTAGAGGTAATTCCTGGGGAAGAGAGAAAAAGCCTTGAAATGCAGGAGGTTGCCCAAAGAGGATAGCAGATCATTCAAGACAAACTCTTCCCCCGTTATGTTGGTCTGGATCAGTCCTACTGTCTGTCATGAAATAGCTCAGCAGTGCTGTGTAAGGAGGTGATATCATTTATTGAAAGAATATTGTTGATAATCATAGCCATTGGGGCCTACTTCGCCACAGTGTAGTAAGTCCAAAAAATAAAGTTGACAGATTACACATGCTATGTCTGATTGGTTCCAACTGGCCAAGTGAGAGCCCCAACTGTAATAAACTTGATTTAAAGGTAGAAGTATTCAAGTATCATTTTTATTGAATCAAAGAGAGATGAGCTTCTTTTATCCTAATTAACATTATACATCCTTTTTTATTCATAAAACTTCAGTAACAATTTGAATTGCCAAAGTCTTTAATCATGAAAATATTTGCCTTTCAGAATTGACAAGTACTTATATTAAAATGCCACTTCTCTCATCCATTAGAGGTTGACTGCTCATTTAACCTGAATCTTTTACTAAATACATGGAGTATTTTACAAGTTTAAAAGAAGGGAGAATATGTAGAGAAGTATTTTTATTCTCCTTACCTCCTTAATATCAGTTTATTTTTTAAGAGGTATCTCAAGAGCCATATTTTACTAAATTATTTTTAAGTGTAATGTTCAAAAATACTAGATACCCAAAGGGCTCAGAAAATCAAATATGTTCTTTCCTGTTCCAGAGCTGAACTCCATCAACACCAAAGTTATCACTGTCACTGAATTACTGTCATTGGAATTGAAATTTTAAGTTAAACAAATATCAATAAGCTGTACCAACCAGGACAGTTCAATCTTTACCAATTCAACAATTTAAATTCTTCTTAAATAGAAATAATAATTCTGGGCAAGTCATCATATCTTAATGAAAATCAGAATCCTACCTTTTAAAATCACTCATTTTTTTTTTGTTTTTTCATTTTTATTTTTTTTAAGATTTTTTTTATTTATTTATTTGACAGAGAGAGAGAGAGCACAAGCAGGGGGAGTGGCAGGCAGAGGGAGAGGGAGAAGCAGACTCCCCACTGAGCATGGAGCCCAACGGGGGACTCGATCCCAGGACCCTGGGATCATTACCTGAGCCGAAGGCTGATGCTTAATTGACTGAGCCACCCAGGCACCCCTAAGTTTTGTTTTTGTTTTTGTTTTTGTTTAAGATTTATTTTTTTGGAGAGAGAGACAGCATGTACTGGAGTGGGGGGTGGAGAGTAGAGGGAGAGGGGGAGGGGCAGACTCCCCGTTGAGCGGGGAACCCTCACTGGGGCTCGATCTCAGGACTCTGAGATCACCATCTGAGCCAAAATCAAGAGTTATCGGCTTAACTGACTGAGCTACCCAGGCACCCCTTAAAATAACTCTTGATTATCCTATAGCTTAGGAAGAGGAGCCAATTGAAATGATATCTGAAAAAATACATTGAAACACTATCCAAAAATAAGGTATAACTATTTATTATAAATTTCAAAGTAAACTGTTTAACTTTTACTTTTTAAAATATCCAATTATAGTGTCTGAAATGCCCCCAGTTACATTCTATGGTAGGCTGCTAGGCATTCTGCAATCACGCAATGTCATCAGTAATCCTTCAGCTAGCTATCTCTGAAAATATTTCTAGGTATTAACATATTTCTTGAACCTGTATTGGAATCTACTATACTTTTTGATCTAATTATCTTACTTCATTAAAATCTTAACTAGCAGGAAACAGGGTTGAAAAGTATAAGTAGAGGCCATAAAGCTTTAAGAAAATAATATGTAAAGAAGCCAGAAAATAGCTAACATTTATTAAGGGATCACTAGGTTCTGAGCTCTTAACATATTAAGTCCTTAATCCTCACAATCATTCTACCAGTAAGTATATTTACAAATAGAGTGAAGGCAACAGAGGTATAAGAGAATAAGTACTTCTAAAATTTCACACAGCTAGTTAGTAGACATAGGCAAGTTATTAAAATATAAGACAGAACTATCAAGCAATGTTACCTGTAGAGTAGGCTCCCCCACCTCCCTTATCCATGGTTCTGCTTTCTGCAGTTTTAATTACCAAAGGTCAACTGTGGTCTGGAAGCAGATGAACCTCCTTCTGAGATATCATCAGAAGATCATCAGTCACCTAACACTACATCACAATTTCTAAATCGTTCACCTTACTTCACCTCATCATGTAGGCATTTTATCATCTCATATCATCACAAGAAAATGACAGGTGAGTACAGAATACTAAGATATTTGGGGATTTTTTTCCTTTTTTTCTAAATTTTTATTTAAACTCTAGTTAGTTAACATACAGTGTAATATTAGTTTCAGGTTACAACTTAGTGATTCAACACTTACATACAATACCCGAAGCTCATGACAAGTGTACTCCTTAATCCTTACCACCTGTTTACCCATCCCCCTACCTACCTCCCCTCTGGTAACCATCTGTTTGTTCTCTATAGTTAAGAGTCTGTTTCTTGGTTTCCCTCTCTTTTTTTCCCCCTATGATCCTTTCTTTTGTTTCTTTTTTTTTTTCTTCTTTATTTTGTTTCTTAAATCTCACATGAGTGAAATCATATAGTATTTGTCTTTCTCTGACTTATTTCACTTAGCATAATACTCTCCAGCTCCATCCACATCATTGCAAATGGCAAGATTTCATACTTTTTATGACTGAGTAATATTCATATGACTGAATAATATTCACACCCCACATCTTCTTTATCCATTCATCAGCCAATGGACATTTGGGTTATTTCCATAATTTGGCTATTGTAGATAATGCTCCTGTAAACATAGAACTACCCTATGATCCACCAATTGTGCTGTGAGGTATTTACCCCAAGAATACAGAATACTAAGATATTTTGAAAAAGAAAGAGACCACATTCACAAACATTTATTACAGTATATTGTTTTAATTGTTCAACTATATTACCAGTTATTGTCATTAATCTTTTACTGTGCATAATCCAGAAATTAAACTTTATGATAGGTATCTATGTATAGGAAAAAACTTAAGAGTTCAGTATATCCACCATATCAGGTATCCACTGGGGATCTCGGAATATATCCTCTATGAAAAAGGGGGACTACTCTATTTGCAATCAAGAAAGACAACCATGTTTGCCCCTTGATTCCTCTGTCAACACCAACTCCAAGCCCACAGAAATATGGGGCTATTATATCCTTATTAAGACTAAGTCACAGAATGGCACTAATTCCTGTTGAAACCAGTAGAAAGAATATAACTTTGTGACATTTTGGATGGGACAAACATTTCTGAACTGAACAGAGGAGAGACAGGATGTTTTACCCAAAATGTCAGCTCCCAGTGAATCTCTAAAGACAAAGGAATAAGCTTCAAACATCCTTAATAATCAAAGGTGACAGAACTGATGCAGATTAAATATTCAGAGAATTTAATTATGTATTACATGAGCTGTCTTATTTTATTCAGAGATGGCCAAGATGGAGTAATAGAGACCAGGTTCAACTTCCACCTTAAACAAGTAGAACAATGGACAAAAATCTATGAAACAGCTTTCAGACACTGGATAATGAGAAATGCAAAACTGTGATACCTGAAAGAAGGGAAACAAATGAGGTCATCCCAATGATTGCCCAGCTTCCCAATTAGAGGCAGACTCCTGACCACAGAGCAGGTATGGGGTCGGGGGCAGGGGGTGGGAGGGTCCCAAACATGGAGGTCTCACTGAATTGAGGAAATAGAGATTGAAGTTCAGGGTATGTCAAGGGGCTGGAGGTTGCAGGGAAGAGTTCTAGAGAGGAGAGTAGTTAGACACAAAGAAAGAACTTCAAAGTCTACACTGAGATAACCTGGAATCTCTATAGAACATATGTGTAAAGTGAAATTCCATGAGCTAAGGCCAATAGTAACCAGGGATCTATGAGCTGAATGGTTTCCAGGTTTGCACAGATCTGAGAATCTTTCAAACTCCAACAGCAAGTGGAGAGAGTCCACAATGACTATTTGGAAAATTCAGAAGGGGGCCCAAAAAGGTCCAAAAGTAGGGAAAATCAAAGTTAACCTAACCCCAAAAGTAGTGGAACTAAAGTATTCCTAAAGTAAAAGCTACACTATGCCTGACCTAACAAAGCTTTACAATAAGACTGGAAAAGATTAAGCTGATGCAGGGGCAGCTTAATTGTCTCCCAGAACAAAGCCCAACACTCTTTAAAGGAAGGCAACAAAATCCATACTCTCAACAAATCAAATATGCAATGTCTAGCATTCAATTTAAAATTAATAGACAATCAAGAAGTAGGAAAATGTGACCCATAAATTAATCAATAGAAACAGAAAGAAAACTATAGACCACATTAGAAGACAGGATATGAAAACAGCTATTACATCTATATTCTAGTATTTAAGGAAAGGCATGAACATGGTGAGAAGAGAAATGAAAGATACTTTTAAAAGCCCCAAACTTCTAGAGTTAAAAGTGTATTATCAAAAGAAAAATTCATGGGCGCCTGGGTGTCTCAATTAGTTAAGCAACTGCCTTCGGCTCAGGTCATGATCCCAGAGTCCTGGGATCAAGTCCCACCTCAGGCTCCCTGCTCGGCAGGGAGTCTGCTTCTCCCTCTCACCCTACCCCCTCTTGTACTCTCTCTCTCTCTCGCTCTGTCTCAAATAAATAAAATAAAATCTTTAAAAAAAAAAGAAAAATTCACTTATTAACAGCAAAGACAACACTGCTAAAGAAATGTGAGATTAGGGACACCTGGAGACAAAGAAAACCTAAATGTGAGACAGGAATCCATCAAAATCCTAGAGGAAAACATAGGCAGCAACCTGTTCGACCTCAGCCATAGCAACTTCTTGCAAGACACATCTTCAAAGGCAAGGGAAACAAAAGCAAAAATGAACTATTGGGACCTCATCAAAATAAAAAGTTTCTGCACAGCAAAAGAAACAGTCAACAAAACTACAAGGCAACCTACGGAATATGGGAGAAGATATATGCAAATGACATATCAGATAAAAGGCTAGTACCCAAAATCTATAAAGAACTTATCAAACTCAACACCCAAAAAACAAATAATCCAGTCAAGAAATGGGCAGAAGACATGAACAGACATTTCCCCAAAGAAGACACACAAATGGACAACAGACACATGAAGAAATGTTCAACATCACTTGTCATCAGGGAACTACAAATCAAAACCACAGTGAGATATCACCTTACACCAGTTAGAATGGCTAAAATTAACAAGACAGGAAAAAAACAAATGTTGGCAAGGATGTGGAGAAAGGGGAACCCTCTTACACTGTTGGTGGGAATGCAAGCTGATACAGTCACTCTGGAAAACAGTATGGAGGTTCCTCAAGAAGTTAAAAAAAGAGCTACCCTATCACCCAGCAATTGCACTACTGGGTATTTACCCCAAAGATACAGATGTAGTGAAAAGAAGGGCCATATGCACCCCAATGTTCATAGCAGCAATGTCTACAATAGCCAAACTGTAGAAGGAGCCAAGATGTCCTTAAACAGATGAATGGATAAAGAAGATGTGGTTCAGGCAGCAACAACAGATCCAAGACGGCAGCCAGCAGGAAGCGGATAAAGAAGCTTGAAGAAATCCACAAATGTGGAATGAAAAACTTCCATAACATCCAGGTTGATGAAGCTAATTTTGACTTGGCAAGGGTTTATTGTTCCTGACAACCTCCATATGATATAGGGGCCTTCAGAATCAAAGTCAACTTCCCGCCGAGTATGCATTCAAACTACTGGAGATCACATTTAAAACAAAGATCTATCACCTGAACATCCACGAAAAGGGGCAGGTCTGTCTGCCAGTACTTAGTGCTGAAAACTGGAAGCCAGCAACCAAAACTGACCAAGTAATCCAGTCCCTCACAGCACTGGGGAACGACCCTCCAGCCCAAGCACCCACTTTGGGCTGACCTAGCTGAAGAACACTCTTAGGACCTTAAAACATTCTGTAAGAAAGCTGAAGAGTTTACAAAGAAATACAAGGAGAAGCAAGCTGTGGACTAAACTCTGACGTGACCTATCCCAGCGAGTGTGAGCGGAGACCCCCAGCAGTGCATTCAGACACCCTGCAAAGCGGGACTCTGTGGGAAATTGACATGTGCCGCCACCTGGCTTTTGCTTGTGGTACTTTCTACAGTTTTCTTAATCAAAAGTGGCCTAGGTAACATATAAAGGATTAAAAATTTAAGATGGTCTAGCTCTGCTTTGTTTTAAAAATCACTGCTTCAATCTACTTTAAAAGAATGGTGTTTCTTTTCTTGTCCAAATTGATCCAAAACCTTCAATTTACATTTAGCCCTTAAGGATAAGAAAGAAAGGAAAAAAAACAAAAACAAAAAACTTGCAGTTCCCTTTCCTCCCCTGCCCTTGCAACTCCCACTTTCTTGCATTTGGTTCATTTTTCACTCATTCACTTTCCCCAGACCCAGGGCTATCTCCTCCACAAAAGAGAAGAGACTGGTCCTGGCAATTCTGGTGGCTTCTCTACTCCCATGTTACATACACCGCCCTGTGTGGGAGTTGTTCAAATTCTCCTGGCTCCAATTTGTAACAACCGTTAAAAAAAATTTAAAAACAGAGCAAACCACCATTCACCACCCCACCACCTCCCCCTCACCACCAAAAAAAAAAAAACAAAACAAAACCACCAGCCATGGAAAAGGAGGAGGCCCAGTTCTTACGTAAAAATCTGGCCAGTGTTACCACAATAACATTGATTAAATGGGCAAATCCTGATGTCTGTGTGCGTGATTGAGCTTCAGCCCAGCCTGGCCTGCTTGGGGAAACCCAGGTCTGTGGCAACCCCAGGAGAGGGCTGCCAACCAGAGGACGCTGTGCACTTGTGTGAGGAATTTCTCACCAGAGAGGCTCCTGAGGCCACAGATTGACGCTCACCTGTCACCAAACTCCACCTGAATGTGCCACGGAGCTCGCTCTCCCAGCTCCTCAGTGCAGTGTAACCCCACTGCGACCCTCCCTTGGCACAGTTTGACCCTTTGCAGAGTTGGAATTGGTGGGGCTTGGCTGTAGCCAGCAGCAGTCTGGGGTTGTTGGCGCCCTGCTGGCCCCTTCCTTCAGAGTAGCCGGCCAGCCCCTGAACAAGATGGCCTTCCCTCTCCCTCTGGACTCACAGCCTTTGTAGAGTCAAGCTCCACTTGAAGTTCACTCAGTAATATCCTTTACATGTGTTTTATATTGTTTTGACGGCCTTTTTTTATGGTTCATATATACAATGGAATATTACTCAGCCATCAGAAAGGATGAATACCCACCATTTACATCAACATGGATGGAAGTGGACAGTATTACGCTAAGTGAAATAAGTCAGTCAGAGAAAGACAATTATCATATGGTTTCACTCATATGTGGAACATAAGGAATAGTGCAGAAGATCCTAGGGGAAGGGAGGGAAAACTGAATGGGAAGAAACAAAGAGGGAGACAAACCATGAGAGACTCTTGACTCTGGGAAACAAACTGAGGGTTACAGAAGGGAGGGGAGTGGGGAGATGGGTAACCAGGTGATGGGTATTAAGGAGGGCACGTGATGTGATGAGCACTGGGTGTTATACGCAACTGATGAATCACTAAACTCTACCTCTGAAACTAATGATGTACTATATGTTGGTTAATTGAATTTAAATTTAAAAATAAATAAAGACAAACAAAAACTGAGAGAATTCACAATGAGCAGTCCTACACTCCAAAAACTGTTAAAGTTGAATGTAAATAAAATCATACCAAATAGAAACTTGGATCTACACAATGAAATGAAGAGTGTTGGAGACTGTAAATATGCAAATAAATGTAAAGGACAAATACGTGTTTCTGTTGCTCATATACGTAAAGAGAGAATGAGAGCCAGAGACTTGTTCATTTTGTGAGGAGAGGACCAATCAATAGTTTTTCTTTTTTATTAAGTTTTTTAATTCCGGTATTGTTAAAATGCAGGGTTATATTAGTTTCAGGTGTACAACATAGTGACTCAATTCTGTACATTACTCAGTGCTCATCAAGGTAAGTGTACTCTTCAATTCCCATCATCTATTTCACCCATGCTCACAGCCACCTTCTCTCTGGTAACCATCTGTTTGTTCTCTATAGTGAAGACAGAAGTTTCCTTTTAAAATGAAAAACACTTATTGAAAATACTAAGACAAGTTATGCACATGCAAATGGGAATTATTTATTTTTGTCCGGCTTTGAGATATATTTGACAAATAAGATTGCCTAAGTTTAAGGTGTAGAATATGTTGATTTGATACACTTCTATATTGTAAAATGATTACCATTCAGTGTTAGCTGACACTGTATCATGTCACATAATTACCATTTCTTTTTTTGTGATAACATTTACGATTTCCTCTCTTAGCAACTTCCAAATATATAATACAGTACTGTTATCTAAAATCACTATGCCATATATCCAATACCCAGAATTTATTCATCTTCTAACTGAAAGTTCGTACCCTTTGACTAACATCTTCCCTTTTCCTCCATCCTCCAGCTTCCAGAAATTACCACTCTACTCTGTTTCTTTTAGTTCAGTTGTTTTAGATTCCACATATAATTGAGAGCACATGGTATCTGTCTTTCTCTGACTTATTTCACTTGGCCTAATACCCTCAAGGACCATTCCATGATGTCACAAATGGCAAGATAATGCTCGTACCTATGGCTGAATAATATTCCATTATATTCATTTTCTTTATCCATTTTTATTGGTCATCTATTAGTTTGTTAGAGGTGCCATAATAAAATACCACAAAAAAGGCAGCTGAAAACCACACAATTTTTTTCCTCTCACAATTCTGGAGGATAGAAGTCTGAAATCAAGGTGTTGGCAGGTCCTAACTTCAACTGAAACTTGTAGGGATAATCCTACCTTGCTTCTTCTAGGTTCTGGTGCCCAAAGACATTCTTTAGCTTGTAGATACATCATTCCTAGCTCTGCGTCTGTTGTCACTAGACTCTCTCCTCTTGTGTTTCCTTCCTCTTTTTATAATGATACCAATCATACCACATGGGGAATGACCTCATCTTAATTAATTATATCTGTGATAATCCTATTTTCAAATAAGGTCATATTTTGTGGGACTAGGGGGTGGGGTTAGAACTTCAACATGTCTTTTGAGGATACACAATTCAACCCCTAAAAGGGATCCATTATACAGGTATGACTGATTGTCAGTGTGGTTGGTCTCAGCTCCCAGGTTGACAGTGTGACCTGAAGCCCCCATCCTAAATCACATGATTGGTTTTTCTGGGGTGGTGAACCCCTACTCCATGACTATTGGGTGTAGTCAGTCCCTACCCTAAAAAAAGACCCTCCTACCAGATATGACATCGATTACTTGCCAGACACAAAGACAAAGGCCAAGACTCCCTCTGGGCAAGGCCAAATTCTTTACTACGCAAAGCCCTAAAGATTTGTTACTGATCTTTCTTAAAACACTAAAGAGATAAAAGATCCAGTTTTTGGAAAACCACAAATACACAGTGGCAACACAAATTGTTCACCAGCTTCTTGAGTCAAGTTAAAAAATAAAAAATGAAAAATAATCAGTGAATCTATAGTCAAAGCTTTGAACAGTTAGAATTTAATTTCTAGAATTAGAAAGAATTTCATTGTTTAAGAAGTGCCAAGAAGATAGCAGTGAAGTCAGAGTGGAAAAGAGAAGTAAGTATTAATGCATACTCTGAGAAAGGTTTTAGGAATTACTATCACAGTTGGTTTGGGACCCTAAGAGGCCATCCTGACCTCTACATTCTCCTCAATATCCCTAAAAACTAAAGATTACTCTGAATTTGAGATACAACTTCCTTATTAAATGGAAGGGGAAGGGTGTTGATGTTAGCACTTATGATTGAGTCCCAAATAAAATCATAAAATTGTTAAAGAATTTTTAAATTTTTTTTAATTTTTAGAATTTTTCTTAAAAGGAAAGTACCTTCAGGATTTGGGGTCCAAAACAAGTAATTGCCTATTTGAAAGGACTCTGCACAGAATTTCCCTTAAAAATTAGGAATATGTTGTTAAATTTACATGAGGCCAACCATATTCTATTTTTCTTTAAGATTTTATTTATTTCTCTGTCAGGGAAAGAGCACAAGCGGAGGGAGAAGCAGGCTCCCCACTGAGCAATAAACCCAATGTGGGACTTGATCCCAGGACCCTGGGATCATGACCTGAGCCAAAGGCAGACATTTAACCAACTGAGCCACCCAGGTGTCCCTGCCTAGGCCAATCATATTCTAGATCAATCCACAGAAATTGAGTTCAAGAGACAACTCCACATTTTCCACTTAATTCCAGCAATGCAAATCTGACCAGGAAAATAATTTTCCAGAAATTAGGTTTAGGGTTTCCCTTGGAAAGCTGAATGAATCTAGAAATATCCAAATTCTCTATTCTGCCCTCTTCCCACACCCTGAATCTTACTGAGTTCTCTGAATATCAGACCAACCCAACCCAGCCCTTAGTTAACAAGCACTGCCATTCTGTACTATCAACTTCCATGAGAAGAAACACAGGGGTAACATTAAATGAGTACAACCCGCTTCTAGATCACCAAATTTGGGGATCTCAAACCACAAGCAAACTGAAGAAAGGAGAAAAATTAAGAGTTTGGATTGGTCTTTAACTTGCCTCCTCTTATTGGATGGCTAAAATGTCCTGTGCCCAACTATTTTCTTTTCATCTCTCAGGTGACAAGAAGTCCCTCCCTCCAAGTACCTTCTCTGATTCATGTATTCAACTCCACCCCAACAGCAGCCTGAGTTCCCATCCTCCATCCTCCCTACAGTACCTTTCTACAGGGCTCACCTGTCTGCACTAAAATCGCCTGTTTTCTTATCTCTTCGTCAGACACCAAACTAGGTAAGGACAAAACCTGTCCAACCTGATCCCCAAGTTAAGCATTCGTGTGGGTCTTCAATACCTAACACAGTGTTTGGCACATAGGACTTGTTTTAGTCCATTCAGACTGCCATAACAGAATACCATCGACTGGGTAGCTTATAAACAGAAGTATCTTTCTAATGGTTGAGGGGCCTGGGAGGTCCATGATCACAGCCCTGGCAGATGTGGTGTCTCGTCTCACAGGGCTGAAGGGACAAGGGAGTTCCCTGGGTCTCTGTTATAAAGACATTAATCTCACCTGTGATGGCTCCACCTTTATGACATAATCACCTCCCAAAGGCCCCACCTCCTAAGACCATCACACTGGGGGTTAAGATTTCAACATATTAATTTTTGAGGAACACAAACATTCAATCCCTTGTGATACTCAAGGTGGTTTTTTTTAGAATGGAATTCTATAGCAGGAAAGAAGTGGATAGAAGGGCAGAGCAAAGCATGGCAAGCAATAGAGCGGAATGAGAGAACTACAGTCACACAGATACCCCTCTTAGTAATTGAACTCCCCAGAACTGACTCCCTAAACCTATGAAGATTGCCTTGAGCAAAAAAGTAGTTGCATCAGATCCAGCTAACAACAGGTACAACAGCCTATTACATGAGACTTGAAGTAATGATGTAATCAACCAAGCAACATGGGAAACAAGTTCAACAAGGATATTGCTCCTGCCAGTGATGGTTGACTGTTAGCATGGCCAGGATAACAAGCAATACAGTAGTTCCTTTGGTTTACTCAGATACTTGGACATTCATTTCCTTCACATCAAAAGCATAGTGCAGACTCTCACTTACTGTCTACATACTTCCCAAGTATGCACCCCTTCGTCCTCTCCTGCATTTTTACCATCCCCAAAGTCCCTCAGCTTGTCATACAACCTAGATGGAGAGTCACTCCCACATTCTCCAATTATTTATTGAGTTCCTATGATGTTAGAGGTCTCTTGGTGTTTTGAGAGACAAACTATTCAGAGCACAGGCTCTCGAGTTGGAGAAATGGATTTGAAATCTGGTTCCAGCACCAAGTAGCTCAGGGTCCCTTAGGCAGTTGTTGAACCTCTCTACACCTAGTTTTCTCATTTATAAAATAGGACAAAAAATATCTACTTCGTGGAGAAGGCCACCATACATTGTTGGGTATATTGTGCAGTTGTGTTCACAGACTTAAGGGAAATAAATGAAATGCCAAGTGCCTAACTCGAAATTAGCACTCTCAAGTGTTAGCTGACATTATCATGCTACCATGAGTGGGCTATGGACCTTGTCCTCTAGGAGCTTCCAGTGGAGAATGGGAAATGGTTCATGAGTAGATAGAAAGCAGAGCACCCACGACTATTGTCAGTGGAGTTAAAGGATAACTGAACGTGGGAAGAAGGGGACTTTGCCCAACTAAGACTGCCTGGCACCTTCCCATTTGCCAGATGAAACATTTTTAGAGGTACATTCAATTAAAAAGAAGTGTCAGTTTAGGGGCTGCCAAAAGCAAAGGTTAAAATCTAAGAGGCTAAAATTCATCATTGCGAATCTTCACATTCAGGACCAAGTTCATGATGCAGACGGAGGAGGACCATATGTCACATTTTGATGTCCATATAACAGCTCCAGATGCAGAAGTGGCCTGACTGCAAGGTGGTTAAAAATTCATTTCAATTAAGGACCTATCCTGAGCCTGACTTTGAATATAAAACCCTCTGCCCATCAGAAGTAATACTCTCATAATGAAACTTTTCCCCAGTCAAGGACTGAGAGGGACAACATAAGTCAGGATGGTCAGCTTAGAAATGCAGCTACCTAATCCAGCTCTCCTTGGGGGACCATTCCAATTAATGACAGCAGGGCACACTGCAAACTGAAAGACAGAGCATGGCTTTCAACTCTAGTCCATGGAATTAGGTCCCTTAGACTTTTTATATGTGGGCTTCACACTTATTTCAACAGAACATGGAAGCCTAGTCCTCTATTTTCAGTCTCTTCAGCATGTAACTTCCAGCATTACTAAAATGTAACTTTTCTAATTGCATGACAAAAATATTCCATACAGCAACTGCTCCTAATAATATATTTATGGTTGGCCATTTCATTACCTGATAATTACCAGATCATTAGAGCAAATAATATATCCTTGTGGGATAAACTTATGGCAGTAATTTCAGAGAAAAGAACAGGAAAGCACTCTTGCAGTCACCAGTAGGCAATGTGTAGAATTAGCTATTGAAGGAACGGAATATAAATGTACTTTTTAAAAGTAAACAACAATACGATGATATAGCAATTTCTAGATCATGACATCAGAAAGGAAATGGCTGGACGGACAGAGTCCAGCCCCCTCATTTTACAGGTAAGGACAATGAAGGAGGCCAGCAGAGTGAAATGAGCTCAACAGGCTCACAGAGCTAATATAAATACAGTCTGCACAACAACAGGTTTCTCTCTCTGATCACAAAGCTCTTTCTTTTTAATGAAAAAAATCCCCTAAATGCAACATAGATTTGATTTTTTAAATCTTGATTAACTGAAATATTTAGGAAATACAGAGAACTAGTTGATTGGATTTTCTAGCTAAGCTAGATTTAACTAGTGGTTTAACCCCAGACTAATCTTCCTGAGTTACAGCTTTAGAGTGGCTGGAGAGCCCAGATTTAGCCTATCAAGTCTCTTAACCTGGGTCCCGGCAGTGACCTCACGCACCACTCCACCTGGCTCACTCCTCATCCTCCAGATGGCAATTTAAACACCCTTTTTCAACCAAGTCTTTCCTATATTCCAGATTAGACAACCTCTCCCAATTATGTGTTCCTATAGCTCTATCTCCCATTGTGAAAACACCACTTTTTCTATTTAATATTTCTTTTTCCCCTCTAGACCAGTTCTCAAACCTGACCATGCATCAGAATCCCCTGGAGGGCTGGTTAAAAATACAGATTCCTGGGCCCCACCTTTCAAGTTCCTAGATCCCATATGGGATGGGGCCTGAGAACTCGCATTTCTAACAAGTTCCAAGGCACTATTGATGATCCAGAGACCACAATTTACAATCCACTAAGCCGCACTATCAGACTCATGAAGGCAGGGACTGGGTCCGTCTTAATCACTGTACTATCCCTAGCGCCTAACACCATGCCTGGCACATAATTGGTTCTAAGAAGAGACTAGGTAAGTGAATGATTTTCTTCACTAGGGCAAGAAATTATGGCTCCGAAAGTTGAGTAGAACATTGGGGGAACATTGGTGAAGAGTACAGGGGAACTCTTTACCATACCATTGCAATTTTTCTGTACATCTAAGATCATTCCAAAATAAAAAGTTACATGTATATATGTACACAACAGAACCTTAGTGCGTATCAGGCATGACCGTTGGGTGAAAGCCTAGACATTTCCTTTTTCATTCAGTTTCTAAGATAAATTGGTAGCTCTTCTTGGGCTTCTCTTGCTGGAGATTGCAGCCCACAGTCAAATGCTGACTAACAACATTCCGAGGTGGCTGGCTGCCAGTAAATTGCTCCGTCAGTCCTTCCCCCGTAATTGTGGCAGACACATCTGACTTCAACTCCGCTGGACCAAATGAACAAATGTGTACCTGGATGATGCTTTCCTTTATTCAATGTAAATATCATCATCACAGCAAATGACTCCCCAAGGGCCCTCTGAGAGCATGAGGGGCCTGTTGTAGGCCAAAGCTGAGACAGCAACCACCTTTTGGATGACTTACAGGCTCTAGGAAGGCTCCTTGGCCCCCAAATATTCCCAATCCTGCCATTGGCCTGGGATTTCCACCAGAAGAGAAAAGAGCCTCAGCTTTCAAGCCTTGCCTCTCCACAAGACTACTTGGACAAAGCCAGCATGGTAGCACTTTCAAGTATTAGCCATCATTTTGTTCCCAGATGAAATTATCAGATCAGTTGCTAATATGACAGCCAGCCTCAGGATCCATGTTTGGGAAGGAGGACTGAAAGAGGCAGACCTACATATGGAACCTCAGGGCAAAGGACACCTATGGGGACTGGGCTTATGGGATAGAGGCCTGTAAAATGTCCTAGAAGGGAGGAGGCAGCTAAATGGTGAACAGCTGGTTGCCAGCCAGCGCTGGACTCACCATGTACTTTTGCTGGATCTCATACACAGAAAAGATATATCCTTGCTCCCTCAGTCTCTTTGGGCTGCTCTAACAAAATACCACAGACCAGGTGGTTTATCAACCACAAACATGGATTTCTCACAGTTCTGAAGGCTTGAAGTCTGAGATCAAGATGCCAGCATGGTCAGGCTCTCTGCCTGATGAAGGACCACTTCCGGGTTCACGGACAGCCTCTGTGTCCTCCCCGGGCACAAGGGGCAGAGGAACTCCCTGAGGCCTCTTTTCTCAGGGTGCTAATCCCACTCATGGGCACTCTGTCCTCATGACCTAATCACCTCCCACAGGTCCCACTTCCAAATACCACCACCTTGGGGATGAAGCTATGGCAGATGAACTTTGGGGGGACACAAACATTTAGACCATAGCACTTATCTTCAATTCAGATAAAAGCCAAAGTGCAGAAATATTCACAAGTAATATAAGTACAGCATGCCAGAGGCTGGGCGAGGCACCTTGTCAACATATCCATGCATTTAACACTATACGGGTACTATTCAGATGCTAACACCCTGTGAGTTGGTATTAGTGTCCCCTCTTTATAGCTGAGCCACTGAGGCTTAGTGAACTGATTCACCCAAGCTCCCACGTTAATTAAGACACAGGAGTGGGGTCCGAACCTGGGGCTCTCACCATACACCATGTGGTTTTCTTTGCCTCTCTCCCCAAAATGAAAATGGGTCAGTACTGATAATGTGAAGGGCATAATCTGTCCAAACCTAACTCTCTCCTTCTGGCTGCCTGTCCTTTGGACAGTCATTAACCACTGCCAAGCCTCAGTTTCCATACCTAGAAAGTAGAGTTCCTGCTCCACAGTGAGCACTACTACAGCCTTTGCTGTTATTAACATTATTTTTTCATGTCTAAAATTACTTTCTTTCAAAATCCTGCTATTTGTGACCACATGGATGAAGATGGAGGGCATTATGCTAAGTGTATAAGTGCTCTTATCTTATATAAAACTGATGAATCACAGACCTGTACCCCTGAGACAATTATTATATGTTAATTAATTGAATGTAAATTAAAAGAGTACAAACTTTCAGGTAGAAGATGAATAAGTTGTGGGGATCTAATGTACAGCTTGGTGATTATACAATACTGTATCTTATACGGGAAAGTTGCTAAGAGAGTAGATCTTAAATGTTCTCACCACAAAAAAAGAAATGGTAATAATGTGACATGATGAAGGGGTTAGCTAATGCTATGGTGGTCATCATTTTTGCAATATATAAATCAAATAAACACATTGTACACCTTAAACTTACACCATGTTTTAAGACAATTTTATCGCAAGAAAGCTGTGGAAAAAACATTACTGCCTTTCAGTTGAAAGTCTATTCATTCATTCAAAAACTTCTGTTCTAGAAATGAAGGATAGAGTGATAAACAAGGAAGGAAAATACTGTGACTTCAGGGAAAATACAGTTGATAGGTACAAGTAAGTAAAACAAGATCACTACAGATGGTGATGCATGCAGGCTAGGAAGAAAATAGGATTCATGATGAATGGGTTGGGGGGCGGGAGGTGTGCTTTAAGAGAGGTGATTAGGCAAAGGCCTCTCTGAGGAGCTGGCATATTTAATGCTGAACGTGACTGCTAAGTAGCCAGTCATATGAAGAGTCTGGGAAAGGGCACGTCAGGTGGAGGGATATCCAAGCACCAAGGCAAAGAGGTGCAAAGGGGTGTGGCTTGTTGGAGGACTAGAATGAAGACCAGCTTGGCTAGGCCTGGTGTGCAAGGAGGGGAGCAATGGCAGAGCAGACTGGTAAAGTCTGAGTGCCTTTCAAAATGCAAAGAGAAGATACTGGACAGTTTGAAGTAGGGCAGTGGTAGGATTTGATTTTTTTTTAATCACTTTAGCCGTTGTGGTGAAAATGCAATATAGGCAGGAGTACAAGAGCAAAGGTCAGTTAGGATGCTTTAGGATACCCAGATGAGACATGGTGAGGCTGCTGATGAGAGAAGTAAGGGTGCAGGTAGGAAAATGGGCCAACTGCAATGCGGTCACCCCAGTGACTTGGATTCCATGAGGTAGGGAGAAAAGGGGAAAATCTCAGTTTGGGTCTAGAACCTAGCATGTTGGTTTGAGCAAGCAGGTATGGAAGACACAGAGAAAGGGAAATTAGGGAAGAAAAAAAAAAATAGAAATCTGTCCTGGACATTTGGGTTTGAGATTCCTATGAAACACATAAGTTGAACGCTGTGTAGAATAGGAAATACAAAAGTCTAGAGCTAAGAGGAGAGGATGGGTCAAAGATATATATTTGGAATTATCAGAATTCAGACACTTTCTAAAGCCAGCAGACTGAAGGAGAAATTCTGGAGAGAATGTGTAGAGAGACATAGAAACAGCTCAGGACCAAACCCTGAGGTGGGGAAGCCAGCCAAGGAGAATGAGAAGGAATGGCCCAAAGAATGTGGCCAAGGAGAGGCCAAGATGGGAATGAATCAAGAAGGATGGAGTTCAAAGATGCTGAGAAGGTGCCAAGATGAAGACAGAGAAGGGCCCACTGGACTTGGCCTTGGGGAGGATGTTCTAGACAAGGCACAGTTTCATGGGCCTGGTAAACCCAGAAACCCACCTGCAGGCAGTTGATGGGAGAATGGGATGCAAGGAACAGGAAACAGCAAGTGCAGATGACTCTCAACATGTTTGCAATAAAGGGAAGAATTGGAATAAGGTGGAGGCTGGAGGAGGAGATTGCACTGGAGGCAGGCTGTTTGTTTTGAAGACGAGTGATAGCCAGAGCTCATTCACATGTTGCAGTCAGTAAGCCAATAAAGAGAGAAAGTGATGCAGGAGACAGAATTTCAAGGTGAAAAGGGGCTGGACCCTCAAGCATTCACAGAGAGGTCAGCTTTTGAAAGAGAGCACTCCTTCCAGGTGAGCACAGGGAAACAAGGTAGGTGGGTCATGATGCACATGGGTTTGAGGGATGGGTCATGAATGGTGCCATCAAGACTTCCAAAGGACTTTTTAAAACAGCCTTACTCTTGGTGTTCCAAGATGTCATGACTATATAAACTAGGATCACAAAACACAGAAATAGGATTGTTTTTTCCATCCCTAAAAGACCTTTAAGGTCAATAATCCAGAGCCCGCCTTGCTCACAGAAGAGTGAGGTCCAAAGGAGTTGACTTGTTCATGACACACAGCTTCTTAGTTAACACTGAAGAGAATAGAAACCAGTTTATTAGGATCTTAGTCCTTTTGTAAAACAAGCTGTTCCACTCTGCCTTGTACTTTCATAGACTGAAACATTATCTCAGTACATTGCAAACAGTTAACATACCAACTTATATTCCAGATTTCTTCCTATTTTCCTGCTATAGATCATATCATCGGGAATTAACCTTTGCACATAAATGCACAAAACTCTGCAGTTGCGATGGAGTAGGAGGGGACACCAAAGCAGGCAGTCTGCAGACGGTCTCCATTAGGGCTCCAAAGCTACCATCAAAATTAGGGGTAATTGGGTGTTTATGGAGCCATCCAGACTGAAATATTGCCATGGCAGATTTTTTTCTCCGGATAGCCTCTCCACATACTCCTTAATCACAGTACTGAAAACATTTGGCTTGAGGAAGAAAATTGGCTGGAAATGCAAGCCAGTATGACAAGAGGCAAAGTTTACTACCAGAAAAAAAGCGGCCTCTTGATCTTTTCAAACTTGGGGACATTTTCCCACCAGTAACAGAGCAAAGCAGCAAATTGACCAGCTCAAGCTCAAGTGAGGGGTTAAATAGACTCTCAACTATAACTCAACTAACTGATCGTTACTAGAAGGGAGGTGAGTGGGGGGGATGGATAAAGTAGGTGGTGGGGACTAAGGAATGCACTTGTCATGATGAGCACCGGGTGATGTATGGAAGTGCTGAATCTCTGTATTGTACACCTGAAACTAATATTATACTGTATATTAACTAACTAGAATTTAAAAACTTTTTTTTAAAAAGTGAGGGGTTGACACTTTCTATCCACGGTTTCTGGCATAGCACCTGGTATATAGAAAAGCTCAAAAAATACTTGGCATTATGCTGAGTGACAAAAGCCAATCTCAAAAGTTTATATGCAGTATGGTTCCATTTATATAACATTCTCAAAATGACAAAATTATAAAGATGGAGAGATTAGTAGTAGCCTAGGCTTAGGGATGGGGGGTAGCATGCAATATGAAAGTGTAGCCCAAAGGAGTTCCTATGCAGTGAGGGAAGAGTCCTATCTCTTCACTGTGCTAGTAATTACATAAATCTAGACATATGATAAAATGACATAAAGCCATAGAGACAGACAGACAGAGACAGACATGCGGAGACAGGCAGACCCCAAGCATTTAAAAACTGGTGGCATCTGAATAAAGATTGTACAATGTCACTTTCCTGGGATTTCAACGTATTGCCCTTACAGAAGGTGTCACCATTGGGGAAAGCAGAGTGAGGGGTACACAGGTCCTTCCTGTACTATTTTTTTAGCTTCCTCTATGTCTACAACTATTTAATGATGAGGAGTTTTAAAGAATAACTGAGTTTGGGGCACCTGGGTGGCTCAGTCATTAAGCGTCTGCCTTCGGCTCGGGTCATGATCCCAGGGTCCTGGGATCGAGCCCCGCATCGGGCTCCCTGCTCCGCGGGAAGCCTGCTTCTCCCTCTCCCACTCCCCCTGCTTGTGTTCCCTCTCTCACTGTGTCTCTCTCTGTCAAATAAATAAATAAAATATTTAAAAAAAAAGAATAACTGAGTTTCATTTTCTATATGTGTTGCCGAAATTCCTTCCAATGGAACCCTCAGAAAAATTCTGTGACAGGTATTTTGATGCTACCCATTGAACACTTGAGAAAACTGAGTCTCAAGGGTTGCATAGTGGTTTAATAGATGAATCTCTGGAGCCAAAGTACTGGACTTCCAAAACCACTTGCTAGCCTTTTAACTAGAGAAGGAAGAGCATCCTGCCATTTGCAAACACATGGATGCCCCTTGAGAATATCATGCTAAATGAGATAAGTCAGAAAGATAAAGACAAGCACCGGATGATATCACTTATATGTGGATTCTAAAAAAGGCAAATTTGTAAAAACAAAGTAAAATAGTGATTACCAAGGGCTGGAAGGTGGAAGGATAGGACAGACAATGTTTAGGAATACTAACTTGCAGGGCATGTTGGGGGCTCAGTTGGTAAAGCATCTGACTCTTGGTTTCAGCTCAGGTCGGGATCTCAGGGTCCTGAGATCGAGCCCCACAGCATGCTCCATGCTCAGCATGGAGTCCGCTTGGGATTCTCTCTCTCTCTCTCCCTCTCTTTCCTGCTGGCCCTTCCCCTGCTCACGTGCTCACACTCACTCTCTCTCAAATAAATAAATAGATAAATAAATAAGAATATGAACCTACAACCAGTAGCAAATAAGTTCTAGAGATCAGATGCACAGTATAGTCAATATAGTATTGTAAGCCAATTTGCTAAGAGCCTAAAACTTAATTATTCTAACCACTTATGTAATGTGATAGAGTGCTAATTATTGCTACAATGGCAATATTATTAAAATATACAAGTGTATCAAATTAAGATGTCAAACTTCAATTTATACAATGTTATATGCAAATATACTTGAATAAAAAAACTTTGGACAATTGACTTACTCTTTGTGACTCAGTTTCCTTGCCTATAAAATGGAGACATATTTAGCTCAAGGCACAAGGCCTAGGATATCATCAATTCATCAATAAATGTTAGAGGTTATGATTATTATTAAAAGTCACCCAGAATAGAAGAAGAGCAGAAATTCAAATACTGGTCTGATTCCTAAGCTTTGCTCTTAATTACCGTACTGCCTCCTTTCTGAATGACAAATGAAAACACGGATGAACAGTTACCTGATGATTCCATCCCTTCCCCGCCTCCACACACACACACACACACACACACATGCCTACTTCCCTCCTGTGAGTCCCTACAGCACCTCTGTACTAGTTTCCTAGAGTTGCTGTAACAAAGTAGCACAAAGCAGTTGACTTAAAGCAAGAGAAATTCATTCTCTCCCAGTTATAAAGTCTGCAAGTCTGAAAACAAGGTGCTGGCAGGGCCATTCTCCCCCCGAGACCTGGAAGGGAGAATCCTTCCTTGCCTCTCCCAAGCTTCCTCCCTTCCTCTCCTCATCAGTCCCTGGCCTTCCTTGGCTTGCAGCTGCACGACTTCCATCTCTGCCTCTTTCAAGTCCATGTGGCCATCTCCTTATGGACACCAAGGATATTGGACCAAGGCCCACCTTATCCCAGTGTGACCTCAACTTACATCTCCATTACATCTGTAAAGACCCTTCTTCCAAATAAAGTCCCATTCACAGGTACTAGGACTTAGGACTTCAACTTGCTTTTTTAGGGACACAATTTAACATGGAAGAACCTCCCAGATGGTTTCCAAAGCCATTCCAGACCTCATGTGCCCTTTTCCCCTCTCTTTTCGAATTAAAACCTCCTGGGCTCCCTCCTCCTCCATTCAACACAAGCTGTTTGCAGTCCACTATTTATTAAAACATGGAGAGAGTCCACAGGCATTTTCAGCACAGATGAGCATTTCTCTTCAACAGCAAGTTCAGCTTTTTAGCACAAAATCCACAAGCACAGGGGGCACTGTGCCCTATTTTTATTTCAAGCTGTTTAAGTGATCATTTATGGCAGGACATAAAAATTATCACTGTTTTGAAACAGACACTAGGCTGGTATTCTAGGTAATGATGCCTCTGAGCCAAGTCATTATTTTTCACAAGCTTTAATTATCAGGATGGGCACACTGTTATTTATTAAATCCTTTGCACTCCATAGACAGTGTCTGAATAGGATGAACACCATCTCTTTTCCCAGCTATGCTCAGTTTAAACAGATTCTTCTCACTTTCCCTCGATGCTGACCAATTAATGAAACCAAGAACAGGATCTGGAACAGTATGTATACACACAGGACATTGCATCCTAGTGCCCATGGCCAAGTATGCATGCCTCAGAATGAGAGCATCCAGGTTCAATCCTGGCTCCGCCACTTTCAGCTGTGAGATTTGGGGCACGCAGGCCCACTCCTCCCGAGCTTCTGGTTTCATGGATATGACAAGAACTATCTCCTGGGGTTTGTCCACAGCTGAAGTGGCATCAGAACCGATGTTAATGTTTTATTCCTCAAGTTCAAAGACTTTCAAAGAAAGAAATGAGATGTGTCCTCAGAGAACCGGCTCATTTCCCTTTTCCAAGACTTGTAAACAAGCATTCCTTGCCCACTCGCTCTTCTCCAATTCAGAAACAAACTCAACTCCTCACCACTAAGTGGCAGAGAGTTGCTGCTCCAGAGAGAGAAAAGTCAGTCATGTTTCTGTAATCTGCCATAATTTACCAAGCCCTTTCAACTCTTGAGAGGGTCACAGCCACCTGAGAGGGCAACATTATTGTTACCCCCTTCACGTACTTACAGGAGTCCACAGTTTAAGTGTTTATGGGAGGGAGGCTGTGTGTAGAATGATTCCAAGTACAGACTCTGGCACGACTTTGGGTTCAAAGCCCAGCCTTATCTCCTATTTAACTTCTTAGTGACCTGGCTGCCTCATCTGTAATAGAGGAATAATACTAGTACCAACCCCATCTTATAAAATGGGGATCTTACCAACCTCATGGAGTTATCATGAGGACTGAAGGAGTTAATACGTGGAAAGTGATTTGATCATTACCCAACTCAGTCACTGCTGTGAGTTAACTGATAGTAACAGCTATGTAAGTGTCTGTTAAATAAATGAACAAATACATGTTAAGCTCTCAATAAATACTAGCTATTAATGCCTGTATATTACTGGCCATCTCAAGGATTAGCAAATTATGGCCCACAGGACAAATCTGGTTCTCTACCTGTCTATCTAAATAAAGTTTTATTGGAACACATCCATGTCCGTTCATTTACATATCATCTAAGGCCAATTTCAAGCTCTAGTAGCAGAGTCAGATGGGTGCGACAGATACCCCATGCCCCACAAAGCCTCAACTATTCACCATCTGGCCCTTTAAGAAGATGTTTGCTGAGCCCTGGTCTCTCATGTCTTTCAGGACAAGATTGGGCTTTGTTTTATTCATCATTTTCGTCCCAGCATTTAGCACAGTTCCTAGCACTCAGTAGATGTTCTATAAATATTTGTTTCAACAATGAAGAAATAACTGAAGCCCTATTTCACACATCAGGACTTAAACAACAGTAACTGCCATTATTAAGCACTTGCCACACGCCTGACCCCACGCCGAGTGCTTTGTCTTGTGAAGCCATTTCACCCTCACATCAAATCTTGGACCCAGGTACTATTATCCTCCCAACCTGGGACAGGAGGAAACTCAAGTTGAGAAGGTGGAGAATTGCACAGAGACTCAGCTGACATGGGATCATGCTGAAGCTCCAACCCTGGTTTTCTTACTCAAAATCCCATGATCACATGTTACTCCCTGTCCAGGAGTGAACCATTTGAAAAAACAAGTCCTCAATTTCCCTATGGTTATACGTTTCAAACTCTATTTTGTATCCCTTTAACAAAGGACTCTTATGTTCCCTGATACAAGATTCTAGGATCAACGACCGTATAAAAACTGCCCAATTTACCTTAAAGCTCCAGGGTTTACATGAGCCCCCACTCGACCAACCTTGCCAGTTGCAAAGTAACAAGTTAAATCTTACCACCATTTGTCTTTTCAAACTACAAGATGCAAATCAAAAGTGACTGGTCTGACTTTCTGCAGTGGGAAGGGTCAGTTGGTTTTTTCAACTTGTGAGCTGCACTAGACTTCTAGTAATAGTTTTTGTGTTGGGGCAAACTAACAGTGTGAATGTCTGACATCTTAGAAATCAAACCAAAAATTTATTCTGATAAGTAATTTGTGGTCTATTTTATTTTTTGTACGTATGTTTAACACAAATCTTGCCTGCAGGTAGACTCGCCACCTGTATTGGACCTATTCTATGCTTCTCCCTACATTTGCTCATCCTCACCTACCCTCCTCAGAGCTCAGCCCTTTGATCCAGAGAATGCAGCCTGCTGCTCTTTTTATCCCTTGCCCTCACACTGCCAGGTGTCTCAGCCTCCCCCAGATGGAAACAGGCCAAATTCTGGAGTCACCCTTACAAGATAATCACCAAGGACAACCCTCTAGCTAGCATTCAACTGTGATGTGGTTAGCTTGTTATTACAGCATAACCCAGCATGAGCCTGACTAAATCCCTTGTCATTTCTCTTTCCACTCTGCCAGGAGTTTGAGACTCTCTCTGCCCTCAGCTATCCCCATGAGACAAACTGGAGCATGCTGTGCCATGGTGAGTAATCATCCTCTGAGATATTAGAGTGGTGGGTGGGAACAGTCCCATAATGTCCCAGGAATAAGTAACCTATCTTGTTTAGTGGCAAGCTCACCCCTTAAATTAGGTTGAGTTTCCCCAGAAGCACACCTGGGGCAAGTATTCAAATGAATTAGTTCATGTGGGAAGCACTGTCATGGGGTGGAGACATGAGATGGGGACAAGGAACAATACCAATTAAAGCTGTGTTTGAAGCAAGTTAATACTGGAGGCACTGGGAGCTCAGGTTCTTTGGGGAGCTCTGGGAGACAGGGTGAAACATGCCTCAGACTTTCCCACCCAAGAAGCAGGGGATCTGTAGCTCTTATTCACCAGCTCTCCATCTGCCTTTAGTTGAAGACTGCTCTGGGGAATCCCTCCAGGACTGCCAGCTCACCATGCCCCCACCTGAGACAGACACACACACACACGCACACACACACGCATGCGCACACACATGCGCACGCACACACATACACACACACACCAGACTCAACAACAAAAAAGTCCCTCAGGCAGAGGCACAGGTGTGCGTAGGTAGCCACGTGGGTCTTGTGTGTAGAACTTAGTGCCAAGAGTGTGTGAGGCACACACCAGGTCAACCACACCCTCTAAATCCAAATTATGCCAAACTCAAACTTACGCTAAAAAGGTATGTTCTCCCCGAGACAGAACATATTGTGTCTCTCTATTCAAAATGACCTCAACAACTTAAACTCCCTATCACAAATATATGAAGTTGTGAAAAGGTGATTAACTCCTATCTAGTGTCTACACATCGATTTAATGTGGCTCACCTCTCTTCTCAGCCTGAGGCATTCTTGGTGGGTCGAAAAGCCCAGTGTCCTGGCTACTCAGCAAGTGCTTCCTAACTAAACCCTTTTGGTCTGGATTTCTTGGCACAACGTGGCCTTCGGCAGAGGTGAGACGTCCTGAGGAAAAGCTATTCCTTGGAAGCAGCACGAATGTAATCAACAGCACTCCATTTTCGGTTCTGAGAGTCCTCTCTCAACATGTCCCCATTTCTGTAATGAACTGCCTAATCTTGGACATTTTCCCAATGGAGAAGTTATTAAGTCTGTCACCATGATTGTAGGGGCGTCTCAATCCCATTAAAATGACCCCATTGCCGCTGTTTATTCACAGGCCACTGCAATTATTTGCTGAGTCTTTGTGGGTTGAAAAAGGCCAAGTGAGATCACATTACCTTTCTTTCCTACGCATGAGTAAACTTAGGAAGGTTCTGGAGAAGTGTAGCAGTCATAGTTCTCTTAGCACTGATACTGGATTGGGTGAGGGAGGGGCTAAGAGTTACATGGAAATTTCAGCACCAACTTTAGTTTTAATGAGACAACTATTTGAACTCTGCTAACTCCTCCAGCTCAGCAAGTCAGCTATGGATGGCACAGAAGGGTCATTTTTTTTTCCCCACAATGTGGATATTCAAGGTGACATTGAGATGGCTCCTGTATTTTTTAACTAGGTAATTAAAACCAAAAAATTGATTATTTGTGAGTGTAGGGGCATGCCTGATTAAGTACCAGTGCTGAGAATTACCATCACTGATGCTGGACCAGCCCATATCAGAGAGCCATATGGATGACATTACTAAAACAAGCACTAATATACAGTTTAATTTTAGATAAAATTGTCTCCTGGTTTTATTAAAAGGGGGGTTAATGATCTAATTACTTGGAAAGAGGTCAGTTAATTTAATTCCGCCCCATACAGAAAGGAAGGTTCAAGGGAAGAGGAAGTGATTAATAAGCCCCTACCACGCAGAGAAGGCAGCCAAGTGTCCAAGCCATGTGAGTTATGCTTCCTTGACAGCTTTGGATTATTAAGAAAACAATTGCCAAGACATAAACTAATATTCAGAAGCAGTTGCCAAATAATAGGTTGTCTTTCCAATGGTTAGACTATATCCCATGTCAAGCCCTCTTGACAGAGCCACTCTCTTCCAGGGCTGATTTACAGAGCATCATTCCCAGGAAAAAGCAGTTAAGTTTAATTTATAGTAGCCCAGGGCTAGCCAAGGAAGTGAAGTCAGCAGATAGCTGGCATGAGAGTCAAAGATGAGTTCAGCTCTGCATGTAAATCTTTCTCTATTTTATTAACTATCAGACATCAAAGACAACCCACTTCCCAGCTACTTAGTAGTACTTTGCCCCTCTATCAAAATGACATTAGCCATCCAAATCTTAAATGACACAGTGGACCCTGTCCTTGCTGAAAGGGACTTGAAACATCATCTAGCACAACTCTATGGGAAAAGCGAGGGTCACAATGATCAAGTTGCCACCTGAGATCAAGCCATCTAGTATGTAACCAATCAAGCCATCTAGTATGTAACCAATCAAGCCATCTAGTATGTAATCCAGGACCCTTCCTTTGGCTTAGGGCTCTTTCCACCATTTCCTCTGGCAAAAAAGCTCTGGACTTCTATTTGAGACTATCACTAACCACACCAGACTGGATAAACTGTAACATCTGTTTAGCCAGATCTCCAGCCATGGCTTTTGGGTCAACTAGGTACATCCAGAATCCTCGTTAATAATGCTCAGATCACCAGGGTGTTATGGGTACACTGAAGAAGCAACTTGCTAAGCAAAATCCTTGTGAAATAAACATCCATTGATCTTCTTCTCATCACAGTGATAAGGTATGAAGCTACCAAGGGAGAGTCTGGCCACCCTCCAGGAGAAAATAAGTAGTTTCAGACTTCACCTGTTTGAGAACAGAGACAGGGCCCAAACGATCTCCAAACACCTCCCTTGGTTCTAAGATTCTATAAATTCAATTTATATATTTCAAGATTGAATCATAGAATTCCTGTAATATAACCTCAAAAATGTTACCTTCTGTCTAGCTCTTCACTGGATACAAAGTGTGTTCACTTATATAAACTCATTATCTTCTAATAACTCTTAGAGGTGAGAAAGGCAGGAAAAATAGCTTGAATTGACAGGAAATGTGCTTGAATGGGAGGCTTGCAGGCAGGGGGAGTGGTTTGCCTCTTCTCTTTTTTAATAGCTGTGTAAAGTGGTTTCCCTCAGGGAATGTTGTCCGGAAAGAGAAAAGCATAAAGGTAAAGAATAGCAAGACAGAGAGACCTGCATTCAAGCCTCAGCCCTGCTCCTCACTACCAGTGACCTGATGAACTTCTCTGAGCCTTGGTTTCTTCATTAGTAAAGTAACAATCACTGTAGCCAAGATGTGATCAGAATGTCTCATTATCGAATCGGTCTAAGTCCCCTGAGCCCTATTCCAGAGTGGTTTCTATCTCACCACTCTGCGTCTATATTATCTTTCCCCACCTGCCCCTGGTATTAACCAGGTCTTTCATTTTCTGTATTTGGATGCTTTGACAGCTGGGGCCTTGCTCACCCTCAAGGGGCTCCCCCTCCCAGAGCTAGTCAGTTCCTAGAGATAGTGAACAACTCACCCGAAGTGTACTTTTCAAATACAAACCAATCCAGAGCCCATACTCCCCACGAGCCCCTTCACAGGGCTCTCCAGACCACTAGCCACCTGCCCTAATTGACCCAGGGTCAGGTACCAGAAGACTAGGGACAGCCCCTATGCCCCAGAGCCCACTGAAATGATTCAAATTGGCCAAGCCTCAATCTGCCTGCCCTGCCTTTCCTATTCCTTCTCAAAGGACACAAAGATAGAATAAAAATGATTTTTTAAAATCATTCATTGTTCCAATCTGCAGCCTCTCTCCCAGATAGCGCCGACATTTGTATGTTGGAAACTCAGCAACATAGAAGGGAAATGTTAAGCTTGAAATTTTCTTACATAACTGAATATGTTATATGTTCCCTACACTGAATTTTGGAAAGCATACTTCAGCATCTGCCTCTCATCCCTTGAAACACTGAGAAAGTTCTGGCTTTTGAGCCTTGGAATCACCCAGCAGGTACATCACGTGCTTTTACCTCCACGGGACACTAAATCACACAGAGAACTTGACAAAATAACCCTCCCAGCATCTAGGTTTTTCAGAATATGGAATTTCCCACTGTCATTATCTCAAGTGTCTCTGGGCGAGTTGAATACATTAGACAGGCACTCTGTACTGCATACTTCAGGAACTGGGAGTTATTCCCTGACCTTAAAAAAAAAAAAATTAAGAGCAAAGCAATCTAGAAAGCCACTGTATTGGCCCAGACAATGACAGGAAATGTGCTTGAATGGGAGGCTTGCAGGCAGGGGGAGTGGTTTGCCTCTTCTCTTTTTTAATAGCTGTGTAAAGTGGTTTCCCTCAGGGAATGTTGTCTGGTTAGAAACAGGGGCCCTCGGCTATCCCTTGGGAAAGGGGAAATGTGGGCAGAGATCTGTGTGTTCCAGCAGCTCTTTCTTCAGGTCCCTGTGTCTGTAGCGCATGGACTTTGGCTTACACTGCTGGCCAGCACCCCCCCCACAACTCGGTCTACGCTGCTTAAGCAGCGCTCCCCACCCCCCCCGCCCCATCCAGGCTCTCCCAGCTGCTCCCCAACACTGAACTGTGGGCCACAGCCAGGCTGCACGTGTGACAGTTACAGGAGTGCCCCAGGCATGCGGACCCCACACTTTTGGATACACTGTGCTTTATTTGGAAAACTAAACTGTGACAAACTCCTGCTCACCCTTCCACCCAGACCTGGCTCTCCTTCCAAAGGCTTTCCCTAACCCTCCCTACACAGTCCATGTGGGACACCCCCACCCGCAGTACATGCCCTTCTCAGGGTACTCACCACGATACATCCCAACCCATGGGTACCTGTCTGCCTGCTCTGCTCTCTCTGCCTGCTCTGCTCCATTCTGAGCACCTTGAGGGCTGAGGATGGCACTTTCGGTTCGGAATCCCCAGCACCTCTCTGTCCCTCTGTCTCTCTTTCTCTGTTCCTGCCCATCAGGTGGTGTGTTTCTGTGAGTTGCCTCCCCACCCCCAACCCACACCCCTGTATGTGTGTCCTCTTCCCTTTTCCTATCTTCCTCCTGCTCAAACTCTCTCTCTCCCTCCTTCTCTCCCTCCCTCTCTATCCTTCTATACATCCCGCTCTCCCCCATCCTCCATCTGTCCGTACCTTCCCCCCCCCCCCCACCCAGCCAGCTCCCTCTCCCTCTCTCCCCTCACTCTCCCCCCTCTCTATCCTTATCCATACAACCCCTCCCTCTCTTTCTCCCCCATCCCTCCGCACTCTCTTTCATATCCCTCTCCAGCTGTCAGCATTGGTCTCTCAGAATTAATCTGGGCATGTCAAGGGACTTAACTATTGGTCATTCTTACAGCTCAATGAACAGAGAGAAAAAAGTCTCCTTTGCTCCTGAATTCAATAGGAAAAATCCTGGGGAAGAATTGATTGATTCAGCTGGGGCCACAGGCCTTCCCTTTTTCATATTTAAAAACCAGTTACTGTGGCTGGAGATGTGACATCCCACAACCCGAGTTAGAAGAAAAGGGAAGAAAGGTGCTGAATCAAAATAGCGTATACACTTGAACTTTTTTTATTTTTCAGTATTTTAAATTTTAAAATATGTTCACCCATATCTGTATTTCTTGCACAGAACTAAATATTGTTCACAAACCCATAAATCTGCTGGAGTGTATGGCCCCTAAGACAAGGTTATGTCTGGTTCATTCTTGTATCCCCAGCACACAGCCCAGCACCTGGCACATAGGGGGTGCTTATTAAATATCTGAATGAAGAAAAGAATAAATAAAAGAACAGGTAGCTGGACAGCTGGATGGTTAACAACAATTTCTTAAGGCAACTCAAGAATTTCTCTTCACTAAAACAGAGCTCGGTCTCTCAAAGATGCAACCCTACAGCTTACCTAAGGCAACTGGAACTTCGTGGTTCACCATTTTTCCAACTACCAATACTCCCAAACACATTGCATTCCCATAGACTCCCATACACCCTCAACTCCCGGGAACTTCTCATCGTACCTATAGCTCTTTCTTCGGGTTCTTTCTTGGACTGGTTTCATAAGAAATCCTGAGTGTCTGACCTAGGGGGCCCCTGAACAGAAGAACCAGCCCAGGATTCAACCTACCAACATAGCCAAACTAAGACGGGCCAAAGCTCACAGTAAGAATCTCCCTTCTGCTATCTTCCTAATGTCATGTCTGACCCAGGCTCAGGAGGCAGATGTAAGTGAGAACAGGATCATTAGGAACCAAATCTGTACAAATAGGGATGCTTATAGTAGATTAAAAAAAAAAATCAACACAAAGTCGTTTCTGGGCATTGCATCATTTCTGACATGGCCCCTTTGGAAACAGCTTCTCATCATAGAGCAGGCATCAGAAGGACCACATGAAACCGAATAAAACATCAGTGCTGGACAACTACAGTTCATTGTGCATTTTTAAAACCCCAGTGTGCTGAGAACAGAGAATTGGCTACGATCAGCCAGACACACACATACAGCCTTGTTTTAGCTGGATGAAACTTTCATCTTTCAACTCACCTCAGGGCTTTCATATTTAAAAACCAGGCAGGAGTGCAACTAAAACTGCAGTGTATGCTCAGACACCAGTTCTTTTTTTTTTTTTTTTAAGATTTATTTATTTGAGATAGAACGAGGAGAGGGAAGAAACTCAAGCAGACTCCGTATTGAGCATGGAACCTGATGCGGGGCTCAATCTCACGACCCCCAGATCACGACCTGAGCTGAAACCAAGAGTCAGATGCTTAACGGACTGCGCCACCCATGTGCCCCAACACCAGCTCTTTTTGATGCACCTATTCAGCATTTATCTTGGTTGTGTCAGAGTCACTGCAACCCCTGGCCTCAGTTTCCACATTTATACCACTGGAACAATATGTTCACCATAGGTCTCAAGAGTCATAGGACAAATTGAAAAAGACAATGTCATCAAGCACATTGTGCTCCTCAGCTAAGATACGATCGGTGGATTCATGGTGTCGGGCAGGTGAGGTAAGGTTGTTAAGCCTCACTTTTCTTGTCTATAGAATAATACCTCCTACTCCACGTGGTGACTCTGATGATTAAACCTAAAAAAATGTGGGGAGTGGAGGGTGAACCACCTGAACCAGGGCAGTGTTTGGCCCTTAGCCAGTATTTCAAATATATTAGTTCCCTGTGTATCAAAACCAAAATAGACCCAGAACTTCCCATTTCCTTGTTGCATTTCAACATTAATGCCCACACTCAACATTCTAAGAGGCAGGGCTCCACAGGGCTCAAAGCTGGACCTTTGATAAGAACCCTGCCCAGAGATTCTACACCCATACCAATCCTACATTAAAAACTGAACACAGATAGCAGGAACCCCATTAGTCAAGAAGGGAAGACATTGAGCGGGAGGGTGGAACAGAGTGAGGAAGTAACAGAAAATGGTAACTGAGGCAAATGAAATAAGAATTTTACTTAAAAATAAATAAATAAATGAAATAAAGCAGGCAAAGAATACAGGAAGAAAGAAGAAGGGTCATGGGGACAGAATTCTCCGTGAGCTGGTCCAGGTCATCTGGAAAGCAGACAGCAAGATGGGATTACACCTGAGAGGATCTTAGTAGGGGAAGTGCCCTGCGGGAGAAAACAGGAGGGCAGCTGGAGAAGACAGAGGCAGTTG
>NC_058403.1:167988083-168008481 GCF_002201575.2 Neomonachus schauinslandi
CATTAAGGTCAGGGTCAGCTGCACAAGAAGTAGTCTGCCTGGCACCTTCCCGTTGCAGCACCTCCACGAGTCAGCATTTTCCACAATATATCAGGCAGCTGAGCTTCTCACTCTGATTGGGTGACACACGGGCCTGTCTTACAGAACCGGCCAGACAAAGAACAAAACGGTGGGCAATAGAAGACACCACACTCTGGCTTAGAAAGCTTATTAGTGAAGGGAAGAACCCGGGGTTCTTGTTCCAAAGAGAATGGTCAAGGAAGATTCAGGGATGGGAAGGGCTGGAGAAAGAGAAAAAAATATTAGAATAAGCTCTTGTCTTGATTTGGGTTCTCCAGAAGCAGAACCTGAGAAAAGGATTTGGCTGGCAAGTAGTTTATTTGGAAGATGAAGCAGGAGTGAGGGAGTGAGAAGAGGAAGGCAAGAAAAGACGCTAATGTAAGATGTACTACTGAGGTAGTTCCAGGCAATGGGAGCTCAAGTCACCCCAAGACTAGAGAAATGAGAAGCACCTTCCAGAAGTGACCCAAAGGACCACAATCTACAGCATCTATCCATGGGCTCTTGTCTAACTGGTGTGGAGCTATCCCTTGGGGACCTGCTCCCCTAAACTCCCAGGTAGGAATGGTCCCTATGCTGGGGAAAGCTTCAGGCAGAAAGCCAACTCTCAGGTGAAGACACTGCCAGTGGCAACCAAGTCTGAGTGTGCATGAAACTGCCCAACACGGCTACAGCAAAAACCAGAGGTGGGCCCAGAGCTGCGGTAACACAGCCGTTTGGGACAGCTCCAAGGGCAAACTGTATACGAAATGACTTTAACCTTGGCACCTTGTTTATGTCTTCATATTCAACACTCCCCATTACCCTGGGTCCCACCAGTGCCAATCCCTGCTCTGCTGTTGCATGTAACACTTTACTTAGCTGTGAACTCCCACCCCAAACCCCAGAGCATTCACTCAATAATGGAGGAGTCTTTGATTCAGCCCTGTGGCCCATGAGACCAGAACTCAGTGTGGGGGTGAAGGAAATAGGGCAACACCAGGCCATTCCTTTTATTAATTATTATTATTATTAGGTCTCATGCGGGAGTGGGGAGGGGCAGAAGGAGACAATCTCAAGCAAGCGCCACACTCAGCATGGAGCGCAATGCAGGGCTCAATCTCACGACCCTGAGATCATGAACCTGAGCCAAAATCAAGAGTCAGACACTTAACCAACTGAGCCACCCAGGCACCCCAACACCAGGCCATTCCATCTCCAAACCACCCCACTTCCACATAACTCCCACCCAGAGTGCAAGCTTGCCTTGCAGGAGGGTGAACACACAGGGACTTGGTGCTTGAAGTAGGACAGGTATCTGAGTCCTGGCTCATACCACGGCGACCTCTTTGCCACTGCAGGTAACTAACCTGTAACCAAGCGGCTTGCAACGCCAGCAGACAAACCTACCTCTGAGCCCCAGCCTTGCTCCTGCCACACTGCACGGAGACTTCAGACTAGTGAGAAGCTACCACCTTCACCAGCTGCAATTAGTTAATCATTTAAGCCCGGTGGTCTTCCGACTGTGGTGTTTATCAGAATTACCTGGAGCGCTAAGAAAGCACACCAAGAACTCTGCTGATTAAGCAGTAAAGTCCTCAGAGCCTTGACCAGACCACCAGGACATTCTGATACACACCAAAGCTTAAGAACCATCGATGTAATCCTGGATCAGAGGGTCTCAAATTTTGTGGTGCATGTGATTCTCCTGGGGACTTTGTTCAATTACAGATTTGCTAAGCAGGACTGCTGTGGGGCAGGACCGTCCGCATTTCCGATGGCTCGCAGGTGATCCCCACACAGCTGCTCCATGGGCCGCTTTGAAGAGTCTGGGCCTGCAAGGCAGCACGTGATGGCCTTACGATGGCTTCACAGAGACTCTGGAGAAGCAGCTCTCCTGGGTACTGTTCTCCCCCGTCCCTTGGTTCCCCACAGGGCATGTGGCTCCCAGCGACCTTTGGGGTGCAGGTAAGGAAAAAAATTCTTGCTATGCTGCTGCCTTTTTCAGAAATTTAGTTACATATTTTTTTAACCCAGTATATCCAAAATCTTATCATTTTGACATTAATAAACAAAATTTATTAATGAGGTATTTTACATTCTTTTCTTTCTAGTGCTAAGTCTTAGAAATCCTGCATGCACTTTACACCTCCAGCCTACCCCATTCCGAATAATGACCACATGTGGCTAGTGGCCCCTACGTTGGATGACCCAGCGCCCTCTTATACTCTGACTTACCTCACAGTCCAGAAGTTCTTATTCTGTTGACCCATGTCCTTCTTTTCAAGCACTGGCCTCACCTAGTGTTTGAGCCAAAATAGCAGTAGAAACAGCACCCTTATCCAAAGAGAGAAAAGGTGCCCAAACATCCCTGAACAGTTTTTTTTGTTTTTTGCCTCTAGGTTTTCATTGGCCTCCTGGAGAGTCTGGGCTGACCAACCACCCCAGGTGGCCTGGGGCTGTCCCAGGCTTAGCACTGAAGGCCTACATCCCAGTAAATGCCTCAGTCCCAGGTGAACAAGGAGAGCAGGTCACCCTTGTAAGTCTGTTCCTGCACAGATCACTCACTGCCCCTACGAAGGACTTGTTTCCATGGTGCCAGAGCAGCCCAGGTCCAGTCCAGGATGGAAAATGTGTCCAAGTTCCCTGTCCAGAGCTAAATATCTGCACACCGGACTTGCAATGCAGTCAGGGCCCCTCCAGACCTCTGGGGCCCCCGAAATGAGTATAGCTTCTCTCCACTCCCATCTGTCCCAGTTCTGATATTGACTCTGAGCCTCAGGTTATTTCACTGGGTTTCATGGGCATTTTAAGAATGTTAAAGCATGGGGCACCCGGGTGGCTCAGTCGTTAAGCGTCTGCCTTCAGCTCAGGTCACAATCGCAGCGTCCTGGGATCGAGCTCCGCATCGGGCTCCTGCTCGGCGGGAAGCCTGCTTCTCCCTCTCCCACTCCCCCTGTTTGTGTTCCCTCTCTCACTGTGTCTCTCTCTGTCAGATAAATAAATAAAATCTTAAAAAAAAAAAAAAAAAAGAATGTTAAAGCATTTTGAAAACTGTGAGGTATTAAGTAAATGTGTCTACTATTAATACTCATCAAGCAAATATTAGATGCCAAGTCCTAGGTTAACACCTTTATGTTCATTATAGGATTTAATTCTCACAGCAACCCTATGAAGGAAGCACTATCATTGTCTTTATTTTAAAGATGAGGCGATGAAAGCTCAGAGAGGTTAATTTACTTGCCTATGGTCACAAAGCTTATTCAGTCTCAGAGGTGTGCTTTGAACGTAGGACTCTGATGCCAAAGTCTAGAAAATAGCAAAGCATTCGAGGAAGACTGAGAATGGAAAGATACATTGATGGCAAGACTAATCTCCCTACTGCAGGAAAAATGCTCTAGATGGAAGGCCCTTGACCAAAAAAAAAAGCAAGGCAAATTTTCAAAAGTGTTTGAGACAAGAGTATACATTACTATCTTTGAACAGGTTTGGAGAAGAATTTATGGAAGCTTGTGAGTTCTATTCTTCCCTCTGCCCCCAGCTCTGAGTAGGAGCACCTGCTGTTCCCTGTGCCTGGAACACTCCAGCCCCTGATCTTCAGGTGGAGGGAGCTCCCCTCGATGCAGATCAGCCAGGTCCCAGCTCAAATGCAACTTCCTCCAGGAAGGCTCCCCTTACTAACTTATGGAAGCCTCCACCTCTCCTCTTGCTCACATGTCACTCTGTCCCATTCCCCTGCTTTATTTTAGTTGTAATACTCATCAGAGATCTGCTGTTACCTTATGTCCATATTTATCAGGTTTGTGTGTTAATTTCTGCCTCACCATATAAGGATGAGGTCCCTGCTCCATGGAGCTTATATGGACCTTGTCCATCACCATGTCCTGGGGGCCTAAAGCAGGACCTCAAATTTTTGTTGATTATTGAACAAACATAATACCTGAAAAATTGTGGGATAAATTGCCAACAGGGATAAAAAAACTTCTACATGATTTTGTTTTTTTTTTAAGAGGCCTGCAATCAACATGCAAAGTCACCCTCGGTCAAAGAGCTTATTTTCTTAGTATTGATGCATCCCCATTTGCAAACTGACCAAACCACAAGAGCTACATTGAAATCTTCCCTTGTTGGGATGAGTTCTCACTCTCTGATTACAGACTCGAGCTGATAGATTTCAATTACCAAAAGTGTCACCACAAGAGACAGTCACTCAAAGTCCTTGGCTCTGTAGAAGTCAAAACCCAAGTCAGCCAGACCAGAAACACCTTCACAGATCTGGTTGTGTCTTGAATCATTTCCATAGAAACGGGAAGAATTCCCAAAAGAGGCTTGCTAACTTCCAGCAATTATCTTAAGGTCTGATTAGCATTTTAAATGTCACCTGTATAAATTAAAACTGTTTACAGCTCACAATGGCATTATTTTGTGATTCATGATTCCTGCAGCAGCTAGCCAAAACTCACTTTTTGGAAAATCCCGTTCTGAATGTTACCTGCTAGATTGGGCCTGGCAAAATCTCCCTCTTGGTTTAAATATCCAGCTTCCCTTTTCATTCTTCATGTTGGTAATCCCCTGGGAAGAGTTGGAGTATCCGGGAGTATCACACTTGGCAGGCAGACTATTTGAAAACAGTTCTTTGGGTTGTGTAAGTTATTCGACACAATCTCCTGCTGGTTTAAAGAAGACATATGAAGATTTCTGTGCATAGTTCTAGATCAATCAAGCATCACTCATCAACACCTATCTTGTGGGTGTACACATTAATTTTCCCAGAGATTGGGGGATGGGACAATGAGTCTTTGAGGTCACCTCTAGTCCTAGTCATTTTTTACCAAAAATGGTACTTTAAAATAGCTCCCTTTTATGCATACTTTATGCCACCAGCATTTCACTGATTTACTTAATTTTGCACCACAGTTATACAGAGGCATTTCCTGCTCCTCTGGCCAGGAGGAGGGAAAGAGAAACACGCAGGCTGCAAAGTCAGTTGGACAGGGATTCCAAGCTTTGCTCCACCACTTAATGCTCTAGAACCTTAAATAAGTCCCTTAGTCTCTGTTTGCCTCAGCTTTCTCATGTCAGCTCCACACAGGGAGCAAACTAGAGTGCCTGCCCTTGGTCTAGTTGAACACTCAGACCAACACGGGAGAAAGCTGGATGGCCAGCCCCCAGTGCCCCACCAGGTGCCACAGTGATCTCTCCAAGCTTCCACTTTCCTGCTTCCACTTCCCTGCTTTTTGCAGAAGTCAGCAAACTTTTTCTGTAAAGGGCTACGTCGTAAATATTTTTGGGTTTGCGGGCAGTATGTTCTCTGTCTCAACTACTCATTTGGGCCCTAGTAGCAGGAATGAAGCACAGACAATATGGAAAGAAAAGGGCAGCTGTGTTCCAGTAAGACCGATCACCTCTCTAACCCCATCTCCTACTCATCTGCCCCTCCTCCACCCTGCTTCAGCCACATTCTTTCTGTTTCTGGAACATTCCAAGCTCTTGCCTCGGGGCCTTTGCACTCGCTGTTCCATTTTGTGGGCAGCTCTGCTCCTGAAGCAGCATATGTCTGATATCTCTCAGTTTATCATCATCAATTCAGAGAGGTTTCCATGACCACCAACTAGTCAGACTGGTACTCACCAGTCTCTGATAAGCAATACAGAGGAAGAAGTTCCCACAAAAATAATCATGCATACAGACCTCAATCGTATGTGTAAAGTTTAACAAACTTGGGCACCTGGGTGGCTCAGTCGGTTAAGCGTCTGCCTTCAGCTCAGGTCATGATCCCAGGGTTCTGGGATCAAGTCCTGCATTGGGCTCTCCATGGACTCTCCCTCTGCCTCTGCCTCTCTTTCTGTCTCTCATGAATAAATAAATAAAATCTTTAAAAAAAAGTTTAACAAACTTTTTGGTTTTGTTTGTTTTAAAAAAATGTTTAACGAACATCCATTTTTTTGTTTTTCTCAGTATTATCTTTAATTATGGTAAAATTCACATAATATAAAATTCATCTTACCCACTTGTAAGTCTACCCTTAAGTGGCATTAAGCACATTCACATTGTTGTGTGACCATTGCCACCATCCACCTCCAGAACTCCCTTCATCTTGCAAACCTGAAACTCTGTCCCCATTAAACAACTCCCCCTTCCTCCCTCCTCCCAGGTCCTAACAACATCTCATCAAATTTTCACATTAAACCTTACCAGGCAGAATCTGATTAAGGAAATATCCATGTCTCCTGAACAATTTTACTAACAAATTTCTACCCCTGAGACCCTTCAATGTGGAGATTCTGGGACCACCATTGTGATCTGATATTTTCTTACCTGCTTTTCATTTGTTCTTTTCTCTCTCCGTCACTATAGGGTAAGCTACATAAGAACAGAAACCTCATCTTTTCCCTCACTGGATGGCAAACAACCAACACAGGCTAACACAGAGCAACAAATGTTAGTGAAATGAGTAAACAAAGATGGGAATGATCATGATTGGGTTAGACCTTGAGCTGAGCTCTCCAAAGGCTTTAGATGTATAAATAAGACAGGGAACTTCAGGTAGGGGTTAACAGCAGAAAACATAAGCTCCTGGAGGCCTGGGTAGTATCTAAATTGTATCGGCAGGGGCAGGTACCAGCAGGTGGAGGAGGAAAGAAAAGGAGAGAGGGAAAGTGGGAAGAGGCAGGTGGGAGGCAGAAATGCAGGAAGAAAGGAGAATGAGAATGCACTGGAATCTCTTCACAGAGTATGCATTTGAGAGTCCTGGAAAGAAAGGACTAAGGATGTAGGCAGTGAGGTTGTTAAAGATCTAGGAAGCATGGTCCTTGACCAGGCAGTGTCATGATGCCAGCTGCCGAATAAGGAAAATGTCACTTGTGGCCTTGGCAATATTGAAGTGAAGGGGTGTGTCCAAGTGTCACAAAAACCTCATTTTCAGAACTTTAGCAACAACTGGAGGCAAATGACATTTCCATGGCAGGAGACTCATTGTGATGAATCTTCTCAAAAAGTGGATGGAGAAAAATGGTACATCTGCCACAATGTACAGACACTCTTTTCTACCCAAAAAGAAAGAGAAAAACAAAAACAAAAACAACTGTCCCATGGAGCTGGCATCTCGTCAATAGGCCTCTGATCTTGATTCTGGCCTTTAGGCCCAATGTCCCTGTGACCAGATAGACGAGATGCAAATCAACAGTGTGTAGGCTGGGAGGCTGTATATTTCCTTACCCAGGAGCGATCATTCACAAAGGATGTGACTCACCAGCCAGTTCTGATCGTGATTTCGTGCATCAGGCCCCAGGAACCCTGACTCATGCACACACCATGAAGAGATTGTTTTAAAGTGGTTGAAGTCTCACGGCAAATTTATACAAACAGAAGTGGGATAGGTGTGGGATTTACTGATGTAAATCCCTACTCAATGATTCAGATACTGTCCTCTCATAATTGGCCCTATGTGTAATATCTACCTGGAGGTATTGTTCCTGCCAGGCTTAATAAACCTCAGCTGAAAAATTACTCTGTGTAACTGATCCTATTAGGCAGTTGAGTTGGATAACTATATATCTAAGTTCCAAGTTCTTGAATTTCAATCCAGCGGGCAAGAATTGCTCAATTCAGCCAGGATTTGATAGAAGGATGGTGTTGGAAGGAAAGTTAGAAACCAACTTGTCCCACCTACGTATTTTGCAGAGTAGGAAACTAATTGGCTAAGGTTAAGGTTCAGGAAACTGACACACAGCTTCAGGAAGCATGGGTCTTTATACCCTTACTATCAAATGAGCTGCGCGCTAGAGAAGGAGAGATGCAATGAAACTAAGACCTCTGCCTGTGCTGAGCTAAGAAGTTTCCAAGAAACCAGCCAGATGCATAAGAGTGTTAACACAGAAATGAGGGTTGTAAGGGGCAGATGGAAAAGTCAGAGAAGAGGCACCAGGGGAGGGCAGGAGTAATCAGGAGGACTTCCTGGAGGAGAAGATGCTTGGTCTGGACCTCAAAGAAAGGGGAAGATTTGAGAGGAAGGAGTGAAGCAGGACTGCAAAAAGACAGGTGAGAAGAGCAAGTGGGAAGTGTGACACAGGCTGGGCAAGAGCAGACAGAGAGCCTAGGGCACACCCGCGGGCAGAAGGGCGTGATCACAGAAGATCACCAGAAGTCACAGCTTTGACCCATCCTGGGCCTCTTGTGCTGGTAAACGCTTAATAGCCAGCTCTTGAAGGAGAGGGGAGCCCTGATTTGTAGCCTCTGCCAATCGTCATGGTATGAACACTCTCTCCACAGAGGATTGCAAAGATGGCTGAGTTTAACAACAGGCTCACAAATTTTCTGAAATTTTAACAACTGGCTCTTGCAAGAGACTCCAGCACACTTCTGTCTGGGACCTTTGTTTACATGGTTTCCTCTCCTAGTGGTTTTTTGTTTTGTTTTGTTTTGGGTTTTTTTGGTTTTTTTGGGTTTTTTAAAATTTTTTTTAAGATTTTATTTATTTATTTGACAGAGAGAGACACAGCGAGAGAGAGGGAACACAAGCAGGGGGAGTGGGAGAGGCAGGCTTCCCGCAGAGCAGGGAGCCCGATGCGGGGCTCAATCCCAGAACCCTGGGATCATGACCCAAGCCGAAGGCAGACGCTTAATGACTGAGCCACCCAGGCACCACTGTTTTGTTTTTTTAATAGCTGCCCCTTAGTGAGCACTTGCAGATCAGAGTCTATGCTAACCCTTGACATGCATTATCTTCTTAATTGTTTACAAGAACTTCATGGGGTAGTTAATTTTTAACAATTAATATTGCTGTTTTGCAAATGGGAAAGTGATGCTTAGAGGTATCTGAAAGCCAAATGCTTATCACTCTAAAATTCATACTCTTAACTTTCATACTATACTCTTCCTTCTCCTCTGACCGCTACTAATATTATCGTTCTCATTGTTATTGTTCTTGTATTGTTGATCTTAATCCTCAGAACTCTTCTGACCCAATGCTGAAAAAACAAGCCAGAGAGATGACTTGCCAGTGGATCCACTGTCTGTCTTCAAATATGAAATTCAGTGAGGGTGGCTGTCTACCTTTCTAAGTACATTTTATTGTTTAGATTTTGAAATCTTTATATTTCAATAAACAGGTCAAGGAAGTAAAATTATTCCTTATGGAGAAAACACCAACATATGAGTAGATGAAATGGAAAAGAAACTTTGGCTTCAGATCTCTCTTAAGTTTTAGATTTCACAGAGTTTTTAGGGACAAGTTAGTAGAAGAGTTTTTAGGGACAAGTAGATGAATTTTGTCCTCTCAACAATCCAAGTTATTCTAAGACAATATCTTCAGTGAAGTTCCCTGGAAACACAAACTGAGATAAGGATTCTTTTGGGAAGGAAAAAAAGAAAAAAACTATAAGGAAGTGGGAGAGGCAAGAAAAGAGGCAGAGCGAAGATGCAGTTTCAGCAGGAGTCTAGCCCCAGTTTGATCCCATATGAAGTTCCGGAGTACAAGTGGTATCACATCACTATCCCACCTTAAGACAGGAGAACTGGACTTTTATATCATATCATTGGCTGTGGGAACCATAACCTCCCAGCCATTTCCCACTGAGGTTGAGGCTGTTGGCTATGGGAAATTCTTCAGAGAAGAACAGAGCCATGAGCCTTTAGCCAATACTCGTAACAGGTAAGGGATAGGTGCATCAGTGAGGTAAATGGGATCCAGGCAGGGCACCAACAATGTCTATTTCAGACAGATAACAAACTAAACTCCTAATCAAAACAACTTCACTTTTGCCTAATCAGCCAATCACAGAAATTTGTCAGCATGGTTAGATGCGTGAGAAACCTTGCAACCCCAATTCCTGGGTTAAGATTTCACGTCAGCAACAGACTCAAATGTTTTGAGTGAAACTGCTGTGAACCCTTACAGAGCCACAGAATTTCTTGGGAGGGATTGAAATTGCCTTTGTATTCGTATCTCTAAGGATCCTCTAGGGCAAAGACTGTGTTTTATTTACTCTGGGTCCCTGGAAACTATTATTTGGCACATAGTAGATGCGAAATAAATATACTGACAAATCAGATGCTTAAAAATCCCTTACATATGGTGACCAACTCAGTTTGCCCAGAACTGTTCAGTTTTAAAACTAAAAGTCCTACATCCTGGACACCTGTCTCAGTGACAGGCAAACTGGTCACCCTACCCTTGAGACCTCTCTGCTTCTGCATTATGGCTGCATTCAAATCAACTAATCCCTTCATCTTTCCTACATGTCTCCCCAAAAGAAAACTTTTAAAACTCCTTGGGTAATACACCCATAAGAATGTCTTCAAAATGTCTAATAAATATGTTCCTGCTGCAATTTGAATCATTTTTATTTTTCTTGACTCTAATAGAAATACCACTACAACTACCCCTAAGATTTTGTCATAGGAAATAGTAACCTGTAGTCCTTCTGTTCTTCTTTTTCACCTTCCTTGTCACTCCCCAGGGTAGCCAGTGTCCTTCGGTGGGTCTCTGAATGACCCCAAAGCCTTCCTTCAAGCTTAAAAAAAAAAAGTCTGACTACCTCTATGGCTCCAGAAACTTTTCTTCTACATCCCCTCATCAAAATTCATCTGTCCTGTGTCACACACTCTTCTGCCCAGATAGTAATGATTTGGTCCGCAAAATAACATAATTGTTTGATCTAGTCAGAACAGTAGAAAAGTAAGCACTGGGGCAACTTTTCTACTAGCGGGGACGCTTGGCATGTATTAATAATAAAAAAAAGGTTAAGGAATAAGTGAATTGAAATGAACAATGAGATGGGGGTTATTGGTTTGCATAACCCAAAAGACAGGGCTGGTTCAGGCCTACCCAATTCTGTTCTTCTCTGCCTTGCCATCTTTCCATTCCAAACTCTCTTCATGGGAGGGGAACTACATCACTGGCAGAGTCAGGCTTCCATCATCCTTGCTCCCCACACTGCCACAGGAATAGGGAGCCCCCCCACTTCCTGAATCCATGCAACAAATCCATCTCTCAGGGACTCAGATTGTACCCACTGGGATATGTGCTTGTCCTGAGCCAGTCACTCTGGCTGAAGAGAGCTGGTTCCTCTGACTGGTCAGGTTGGGGTCACTTGCCTCCCTTGTGGCCAATGAAGGGAAGCAGAGAGAGTGGAAGGATTAGGTGTAGGGCTGACAAAAACTAAGGCTTTGAAAACCTCAACCACCTGTCTCTATAATTCACCTCCCAATAGGGCTTGGCCTCATCACCATCCTTATTCCATCATAAAATATTCTGGTTAAGGCCCTGAAGCCTTTTTAGAACCCCTTGGGGCAGGGGCAAAAATGTGCTATTAAAAATAATCATTGCCTGTGATGAATTTAAAAAGTCAAATAAATATCGTAGTTAAGTTTTCATGCTCCAAACATGTGGGAAATTTTCCCTAAGAGTGGGAGGTTGTGCTGGAGCAGCCTAGGGAAGTTTACAGGTGTTTTGGCAAAGCTATCCTTAGTGGATGCCAGAAATACCTGCCCCTCCCAGCTGCGTTCCCCATTTTTCAGGGCCCTCAGTAGCAACTTCACTCTCTAATTGCCTGGAGTTAGTCATTATGTCTCAGCTGCAAGACTTGGGAATGCCAAGAAACCAGCTCACTCAGAGGCCCTTTGTGTTTTAAGTGTTTAAACCAAAAAAGAAATTTCCTAAAGAAAGTTACCACTTAGATTTACATGGGCCAACAGGCTCTGGTTTGGAGACATTTCCAGGCAATCCAACTTTGAAATCCCTGGAGTTCACAAAGAAACTCAGAGTAGCAGCATACACAGAAATGAGAATTTATAATCCTTTGCACTTATTCTTGTGTATGGCACAGACTACTAAGTAAGTTGGCCAAATCAGTTTGGGGAATTCAATTCAATTCTATGAACGTTAACTGAGCTCTGTTCAGTGAGGATGCTTTCAGCTGCAAATAACAGCTGAAAGAGCCAATTAAAATTGGCTTTAAATAATAAGAATTAATTACCTCACATAACACAAAGTTGGAAAGAGGCAGGTCCAGAAGTTGGTTAATCTAACAGTTAAACAATGCCAGAAATATTGGTTGGCTTTTTTGAGATTCCCATGGAAATATAATTATGATTTCAAAATGGCTACCACAGCTTCAAACATAACATCCTCACACAACAACAACCGAAGGTAGGAATCAAGGTGTGATTTCTCCATGAGTTTCTCTTTCTCTTTTTCTAAAATGCGAAATCTTTTCCACAATTCCTCTCAACAGACTTTCTCTTAGATCTCCTATTAGAATTTGATTCCATGGCCATCCCTACCTAAACCAATAAGACAGGAAAGAGGAATATGAAGGCCATAAGTGCTTTAGCCAATGGTGATTCATTCTTAGGTCTGGGCCCACCTTAGGTGTTTCTGGAGCCCCTCGCCTCCTAAACAAATGGAGGGATTTGTTGGTAAGGAAGAAAAGGTGAAGCAGTGGCTACAAAGTAGGCAACAAACAGGGTCTTCCCCAGAGCAGCTACCTCTGTGCTCTGCACTGGGCATATGAAGATGGATAAACCACAGCCCCTTTTTCTCAAGGAGCCCACAGTGATAGAAGCATTCACTCAATAATTGCTATTACTTATTATTAATTATATCAATTATTATTAATAATTGCCCTGCTTAATAATAAAATGGGTTTGAAGTGGTAAAGAGCTATGCCAAACTTCATTTTTTAGAAATTTCTATAACAGAGTCTCCCATCCCACATGTTCTTCTTACAATGTGGCTTTAACATTGCTCCCATCAAGAGATGGAATGTACATTCCCACCCTTTGAATCAGGGTGGACATGCGACTCCAGCTGAAGTGGCACCACAGGACAGCTAAGGCTAAATTTTAAAAGTCAACACAACTGCCACCTAGTTCTCTTTGGAGGCTCTCTCTTGGAACCCAGCCACCATGCTGTAAGGAAGTCCAGACTTCCCTATGGAGAAGCCCTGCACCAACCTGCCAGCCATGCTAGTGAGCCATCTGGATCCTCCAGCCCCAGTTGACCCACGTTGCTGATGCCATATAGAAGAGAGATGGATTGCTCTATGGCCCCTAGCCAAATCATAAATTTGTGAGCAATGTAAATGATCACTGTTTTCATAAGCCACTAAGTTGTTTTTTTTGGGGGGGGGGGTGTTAGGCTGTAACAAATTATTGGATCTGAGCCAGTTACAGAACTAAAAAGAAAGGAGTGTCAAAGATGGTATAAATCACCTGCTATTAGAGCACAAAGGAAGGAAAAATAAATGTTTACTGGGGAGAAGAGGGAGGGCAATTACAGAGGGACGAGACACCAGGGAAAAGTGAGCAATATTAAGTCTCAGAGGATGAGTAGATTGCAGAAGATGGACAAAGAAGTGCAAGCAAATTGAATGTGCACTGTGGTTTTGGAATCCATGGAGGATATGGTGGATATCTGTTGGGTTTGACTCCTTGATGGTTTAGACCTTCCTGATGCTCACCAAGAATTTCCGGATCTCCTCTCCTTCAAGACACATGTCTTCTTAAAGTTAGGTGTGACCATATGACTTCCTTTGGCCAGTTAATTGTTATAGGAAGTGTCATGAGTCTCTTTTGGTGAAGCATTTAAGAGCCCATATACAATTCTTCATTCTCTTAACTTGAACCAATTGTGAAGCGTCATGTTGAAATGAGGAAATCATAAGACAGTAGAGCTTCTGTTAGCCTGAGCCCCTGAGCATAATACAGTTTTTCCAGTTTTTTAAATGCTTCCCTGACCCAGTTTTGAGGTCCTAGCTAGAGGCCAGTCAGTTTCTCTTCTTGAACAGCCAATGAATCCAGACCCCCAACCATTCCTTATCAGCCTCTCACACTTCAGGTCACTATACTTCCACCCTAATTCCCCCAGGGCCAAGTTCCAGACAATCAAGGATAGCCTCTACACCCCAGAGTCCATGGAAATTATTCAAATTAGCCAATCATAAGCCTGCTTGCCCTGCCTCACCCTTTCCTTCCCATAGAAACCACAATAAAGTGCTTGCCCATAGTTCTCTCTTCATCTGCCTCCATGACCAATCCCAGTGCTTCGCCATTTGGCCCTGCATGAGGTACGTGTTCTCCCTCTTGGAGTTATGAGTAAAACAAAACTGTGACACTCTTTCTGGTTTCTCTCTTGATCTGCATCGAGCCTCACAATATCTTCCACAAGGTTTAACTCAAGTTAAAACATTAAGCTATTATAATAAGCACGGGTTCCCTGCTACTCTGTGTTGGACATGCAGCTGGTGCATCAAGTACAACTTTGTTGCTTTAAGCCACTGGGGTTTGAGGTTGTTGTTGACTGTAACATAATCTAATCCATCGCAACTGAGAACTGCCCAATTTCTATTTCCCTTACTCTTGTGACAGCTCATCAAATTTTCATTGGGAAACCATCTCTCTCTGACTCACATGTGGTTTAGGTGTTGACTTCAGTTCCCTGGCTCCAAGAGAAATGTCACCCAAGCCAAGACAATCAGCATAATTCATTTACCTTCAAAAAATATCCCAAATATGACCACTTCTTTCTACCTTCATCAACCTGGTCCATGCCAACTTCATTTCATCACTGGATGACTACCTTTGCCTCTTCTCTGGTTTCCCTAGTCTCTGGTTTCCCTAGTCTCTTCTATAGTCTATTGTCAACAGCATAATCAGAGGGATCACTTGAAAAATAATTCACAGCATGTCACTCCTCTGCTCAAAACCCTCCTAAGACCACCCATCTCACTCAGTAAAAAGCAAAGTCCTTCCAGTGGCCAATAAGGTCATACCTGATTTGCCCCCTCTTACTGCTCTGTCCTCTCCTATTTCTTTCCCCCCAGCTTACTCTTTTCACTGGCCTCCTTGCTTTTCCACAAATTTTCCAGGCTTGTTTCTGCCTCAGAGCCTTTCTACTAGCCATTTCCTCTGCCTGGAGTGCTCTTCCTCCATATCTATATAGCTCACTCCTTTAACTCCTTCAAATCTATGTGCAAATGTCACCTTCTCAGTAAAGCCTTCTACGACACTCAATCAAAAATTCAAATCTGCAACTCCTCAGTATTTCCTATCCTTTTTTCTTACCTTATTAATGACCACAGCATAATCTAAAATGCTGTATATTTTAAGAATTTATCTGGTTTCACCAGAATATAAATTCCATGAGAGCAGGAAGTGTCATCTATTTTACTCATTAATATATTCCCAGAGTTGAAAATAGTGTTTGACACATAATAGTTGTTGTAAATATTTTTTAATGAATGACAATGATGAGCTTTGCACAGTGGCAGTATCATAGCCAATGAGGTTTATCTGAGGCACAATTATTGCTAAAGGATGACAAAATGAATGAATGAATTCCATCTCCTTAGTTACAGTTATTAATTCAAGAATGACCCAATTCAGCCTAAAACTTAACTTCAGAGACTTTGGTTGGAATTATTAGAAATTTGTGACAGAGACTGACAGCTGACAATCAAAAATGTATGCCCTCCTAGAGAATTAATGTCAATCCTTCCCAAACTTTTTCAAAAAATAGAATAGGAGGAATCACTTCCAAACACATTTTATGAGCCCAGCATTGCTCTCATAGCAAAGCCAGACAAGGACATACAAGAAAAGAAAATTACGGACCAATAACTCTGATGAACAGAGATGCAAATATTCTCAATAAATACTAGCAAACTGAATTCAAAGCACATTAGAAGGATCAGACACTATGATCAAGTTGTTCAACATATGCAAATCAATAAACATGACACACTGCCTTAACGGAATGAAGAATCTCAATAGATGCAGAAAAACCATTTGAAAAAATTTAATATCCTTTCATGATACAAACTCTCAACAGATTAGGTATAGAATGAATATATCTCAACACAATAACCAAGGAGTTCAAAGATCTACATGCTGAAAACCATAAAAACATTGGTGAAAAAAACTGAAGAGGATAGCAATAAATGGAAGGATATTCTATGTTCATGGTTTGGAAGAATTAATATTGTTATAATGTTCATACAACCCAAGGCAATCTACAAATTCAATGCTATCCCTAGCAAAATATCAATGGCATTTTCACAGAAATAGAAAAAGTCATAAAATTTGTATGAGAACATAAAAGGCCTCAAATATCCAAAGCAATCTTGAGCTGAAAGAATAAATCTGGAGTCATCACTCTTCCTGATTTCAAACTAGAGTACAAAGCTATGGTATTCAAAATGGTATGGAATTGGCATAAAAACAAACACATAGGTCAATGGAACAGAAATAAACCCACACATATATGGTCAACTAATCTTTGATAAGGGCACAAGATACACAGTGGGAAGAGAATAATCTCTTCAATTATTGGTGTTAGAAAAACTCGATATCCACTTGCAAAAGAATGAAATCAAACCCTTATCTCACACCATACACAAAAACTAACTTGAAATGGATTAATGACTTAAATATAAGGCCTGAAACTGTAAAACTCCTAGAAAAAAAACATTGATATTAGTCTTGGAAATGATTTTTTTGGATACCATGACACCAAAGGCATAGGCAACAAAAGCAAAAATAAACAAGTGGAACTACATTAAAGTAAAAAGCTCTGCACAGCAAAGGAAACATTCAACAAAATGAGAAGACAATCTATGGAAGAGGAGAAAATATTTGCAAACTATATATCTGATAAGGGATTAATGTCTAAAATATATAAAAATCCCTACAACTTGATAGCAAGAAAAATAAAAACAAAAATATATAACCCAATTTTAAAATGGGCAAAGGGGGGCGCCTGGGTGGCTCAGTCGTTAAGCGTCTGCCTCCAGCTCAGGTCATGATCCCAGGGTCCTGGGATCGAGCCCCGCATCGGGCTCCCTGCTCAGTGGGAGGCTTGCTTCTCCCTCTGCCTCTCCGCCTGCTTGTGTTCCCTCTCTCGTTGTGTCTCTCTCTGTCAAATAAATAAATAAAATCTTTTAAAAATAAATTAAATAAATAAATAAATAAAATGGGCAAAGGATCTGAATATATTTCTTTCCAAAAAAGACATGAAAATGGCCAACAGGTATATTAAAAGTTGCTCAACTCCATTCATTGTCAGGGACATGCAAATCAAGACCAAAATGAGGTATCACCTCACACCTATTAGGATGTCTATTATCAAAAAGAAAGGAGGTAACGAGTATTGGTGAGAGTGTGCCGCGGGTGGGGGAGAGGGGGGCTCGTGATAATCAGGAACACCTGTGTGCGACCATCATGTGAAAGAAAAATAAGTTCTTATTGTGCTAAGACAATAAATTGTAGGGGCTTGCTTGTTACAGTAGCTAGCATGATGCTAACTAATACTGAAGAAGCAGTTTTGATTTTTCTGGCTGCTAAGAGGACAGTTTGCAAGCCCAGGGGTATTAGGGCTACTGCATGGGAAGAACCTGCCTGAACTAACTGCTCCCAGAGGAAAGCAGATCTGAGAAAACACCAGATTCACAAGGACATCATTTGAGCCCCTGAATAAAGCTAGTTCTGCCAATAAACTTTTTCCCAAAACCCAGCCAGTAAATTCTCTTTTGCTCAAGCAGTTTTGAGTTGACTTTTCTGTTGCTCAGAAAACTCCCGAGACAGAAAGTCTTGACTGATAGCAATGGGTGGAGGAAAGTGGGGGAAAAAAGGATCCAAAAGGAGTTTGAGTCAAGATCATGGTGACCCTGCACCACCCAAAGACTTTGGAACTTAGAACCATACACTTAAGTGAAGAGGACAGGAGATGGGGATCTGAGAATCTGCAACATCTTGTTACATAAGTAGCAATAGGCAGTGTTATTTTCCAAAGGTGTAACCCACATCAAAACTGGAATTTCTTTCTTGCCTAGAAGCAATTTGTGGCTCCATCCATGTACTGTTCTGGATCTAGCCTGCAATTCTACAGCAGTAATCTCTACAATTTTCCCTTAAGATTAGGAATTTTCAAACTTTCAAAGATAGCAAGAAAACGGAGGTCAAATTTTCTTCAAGCAGTAGGCATCTGGAATATTTTTGGCAATGTCACCGTAGAACAAGTACTCTCCCATGATCTATCAGTGCTTCAGGTCAATTACCTTCCTGCTAGCTACTATGGACCCCAGTATTCCAACCAGCTAGAGAACACCTCACAGCTATTTAAAGTCCTAGAATGTTAAAACTGAAGGAAGCTTACTACAGTGTGAAGTTGGTTATATTTTTGACCTCACTGTGCTTCAACGCACTGTAAAGAAAATGAATATTTAAAGGGTTATTGTAAAGAGTATATGGCATATTAGATAAAGCACCTAGAAATGTGCCTTACATAATCGATCAATAAATGTTAGCTATTTTCTTCCCACAAATATTGATTGAGTATATTCCAAGCTCTGGTTCTGTGCTATATCCTGCGGATACAATAGTGTGCAGATAGGTTTCCTGCCTTCGAGGACATTATAATCTAAAGAAGAAAAGGAATGAGAAAATAATTATGCAGACAACCACTAAGTTACAACAGGAATAAATGTTGCCATGGATCGTATAGCAGAGTATAAGCAGACACGGTCAGTGGCCTGCTGACGTTCCATTGGCCCCCCAGAAGTCAGACAGCTGGGGATATGAATTCCGACCCGCGGGACAATCAAACTTTGCTGGACTTCTTCTTGCCTATTTTAAAGTTTAATGCTGTTTTTACTTTGAATCACACAGAGCAAATTAAAGTGGGTACAGGCAGAATCTTTTGCAGAGCTCGAGAGCTCCAAGGAGTCCTAACACGGCAGAGAGACAGAAGGAGAGAGTCCTCTTTTAATAAGGGATAGTCCAAATTATTTTACTGTCAGAAAAATGGCTTGACATAATTGGTTATTTAATGGACACTTAAAAATCTTAAGAAACGTAAATGTCTGTTCTAGAAGTACATTAAAATGGAAGCTTGCTACACTCTTCGGCGGGCAGATAGATGTAAGAAAAACGCAAAGATTATCCTAAGGAGCTCTTTCTAGGGCCTGCTTGTTCTTTAAGGCTCTAAATACACAAGTGAGTGTTCATTCCTTGGGGAATCTTTGTGCATGTTAGTTAATGGAAAAGATTATGAAAGCAGATTAGACGAGGAGACTAAATGCAGGCAAAAATTTTCCCCCAAAATTGCTTAACATTTTATAGCATTAGACTCAAGGAGAGTAACAGTCATTATATCTTCATTTCCTATGGGACAATCCAGTTCAACTAATTATCATTAAGGTTTAACTGGAAATTCAATACATTATGCAAATGTCCCATTTATGTACTATCATGTCAAGTGGGTCCTGAAATGTAGCTGTAATTCAAAGGAGTAAGAAGATACCCTGGTTCTCTTCTGGAGACACTTTAGAAGCAATGAGCGGCCCTCCACAGCCCAGGCACAGGAGAAGAAATCTTGCAGCCAGCTACGGTCTTGTCACTACGACGGCTCTCTTGCAGCGCAAAGGTGCTACACAAGAGGGATTCTCAATTCCCTCCTTTCTACAGAAATGGAGGTACAGCTGCCAGTTGCTTCTGAAGAGCAGAATGACTTTTCGTGGGACTTGTCAGGAACAAATATGTAAGGCAGGCCAGCCAGTCACATTGCAGGATAGAGAAATAGGAGCCCCACCAGGAGAGGGACAGGGCCAGGGTACAGTGAGGGATTCTAGGAAATGAACCATATTTTAGCAACAGAGGGAATGAGAGATGAGGTCCATATTGCCCCCTCCCCTAATGCGACCCTACACATATCCTAGACTACCTTGACTCACTGTGCATGCAACAGGCCAGGCCTTTGTTCATGCCATTCCCACTGCCTGGAACGCCCTTTTATTATCTCTCCTTGCAAACTCCAAACTACTGGCTATAAGAACCTGCACAAGTCATTTAACCTCTAATAGGAGTGACTATAGTAACTACTCAACTGGGTTAATAAGAGGATTAAGTACAATATTGTATTTAAGTACCTATCACATTGCCTAGAGTACACTAAATAATAAAAATAATTAAAACCTACAGAATGCTTACTATGTGCCAAGTCCTGTCCAAAGGGCTTCATGTTATTAATGTATTTAATATCAAATCACTAATCATCAGGGAAATGCAAATCAAAAACACAATGTGATATCACCTCACACCTACTAGGATGTCTAGTATCAAAAAGAAATGGAAAAATGGGGTGCGGGCTGAGTCCGTTAAATGTCTGCCTTCAGCTCAGGTCATGATCCCAGGGTCCTGGGATGGAGCCCCGCGTCGGGCTCCCTGCTCAGCTGGGAGCCTGCTTCTCCCTCTCTCCCCTGCTCGTGCTCTACCTTTTGCTCTCTCTCTCTCTCTCAAATAAATAAAATCTTAAAAAAGAAAGAAAGAAAGAAAGAAAGAAAGAAAGAAAGAAAGAAAGAAA
>NC_058403.1:168008491-168156883 GCF_002201575.2 Neomonachus schauinslandi
AAAGAAAGAAAGAAAGAAAGAAAGAAAGAAAGAAAGAAAGAAAGAAAGAAAGGAAAGAAAGAAAGAAAGAAAGAAAGAAAGAAAGAAAGAAAGAAAGAAAGAAAGAAAGAAAGAAAGAAAGAAAGAAAAGTAGAAAAATGTTCTCGGTAGAGGGAAACCATATGCGAATGTCCTGTGGTGGGACAAATCAGTATGTATATAAAGGACTAAGAAGGCCATCGGGGCAGGAATGCAGAGACAAGGAGGAGCACAGCAAACCACGTATTCTGAGAGTAAAGCAGGGACCAGACACACAGGACCTCTCGAAATATGTTAAGGAGTTTCATCTCCCCAAATCATTCATGAGCTTTATTCGGTCTTAGTTTTGAGGGGCTGGTCCCTAACACTTAGCCCATTCCATTTCTGTTAGAAACTTCTTGTTCTCATTGGGTTAGAATCATGTTTCCTTTGGCTTCTAGCTATAGGCTCTGTCCCCTGAAGCCCACAGAGAAAACCTACTGCTTGCACTGTTGTCTCTCCAGATCACATTTCCTCTAACCTTCCTGCTCCTAAGTTTAACCCATCCTTTTCCATCACTGTTACTGTCTTTGGGAAACAATCTAGTGGGTCACTGTCCTTCCTCAAATGTGATGCTCTGAACCAAACACTGGAGTTGGGCCAGGTAGATAAAGATTTTCACCTCCCTTGTTTAGGACGCTTAGCTTCTGTTGATGGAAGTCCTCTTTTGAATGCCGCCTCCAGTCTGCTGATTCATAATAAGCTCAAAGACAACTAAGACCTTTAATCCATTTCTTGTAACTCTCTTAAACCAGGTGTTACTCATCCAACATGTATGTAGGCATTTATTTTTAATTTATACTTTGTTTATTTCGGAAATGACTGTCAGCCTAGAAATGAAAAAAAGTATACATCCACACAGTTAAAATAAAGATCCAAGGGAGAGCGGAAACATTACATTTTCAAAGTAGTTTTTCTGAGTTTAAGGGCAAGTGTGTATATGTTCCCCCATTCAGTTTCATCCTATTGATTTAGGACTCTTGGCGCTGTTTTTCCAAATCTCTTTCTCTTTTTTGAGATGTAAGCCACTCTCAGCAATGAATCATCTGCCAATTTGCTGTCGATCACCCTTCTTACGTAGCTCTTCATTCTTTCGGTCAGAAATTTCAGTTCCATCATTTACTAGCTGTGTGACCTTCAAATGGTTAATTAACCTTTCTGTACCCCTATTGTTCTCAACAGCATAATTGTGCCCACTTCATAGAGATGTTGTGAGGATTAAATAAAGAAACTGATGAGGTTTTTCCGTGCTTTCTTTCCCCTCTTGCTAGCTAGATGAAAAAGATTCTGAGCCTAAGGGAGGGTGAGACTCTGAATCTCTCCATGGAGAAGAGCTACTCACCGATCAGGAACACCTGCATCCAACTGTCATGGGAGGGAAAACTAAGCTCTTACTGTGCTAAGACAGTTATAGGGGGTTGCTTGCCTCCACTGTCCATTCTTCCCAACTCGAGGAGGCACTACCTGCAGCTTTGTTAATGCAGGGGTTAGAGATAGGGCTGCGTTGATCCTGGACCCATTTGTCCCCAGGTCCACTGCATCAGAGCAAAGCCTGCAGGATGTGGTTTCCAGGTGCCCCCTCAGCTTGTTTCCTGTGGCTTTGGCCAATGGGAGGCGCTCGCAAGAGACTGAAAGGCAGGAAGAGAGAACAGCCAGGCTTAATTTCTCCCGCGCACCTCTGGTAGAGTTTGTGTCTCCTTCCTGCAGATACGCCCACTCAGTCCCACCCAGCTTCCTGGGGTGACCCAGGCCCTGGGCTCCAGGTGTACTATCTCTTGCCTTTGCCCCTTAAGCTGTGGAGTGCTAGGGGTTTCCCACTCTTCTGATCGCTGGGGGCCTCACTGTCCCCTGCTTGGCAATCAGTCCTTCCGTCACCTAGGCATCCAACTGTCTCCATGTAAAGAGCTTCTATATGAAATATTCACGTGATTTCTGTCCTCTGGCCAAATCAATACCCAAAAAAAAGGAATCATCACTCTTCACACCATGATTGAGATTATTTACTAATAATGAGCTTTGATGACTTTCTGTTTCATCTCTGATTCAGTAAATGGCACATGCATCTCAAAGAGTGAACATTCTTGTTCCTTGTGAGTTTTTGGTTGGGAGTGTGGGATGTGTTTTTTGTTTTATTTTAGCCAGACACAAGGAGGCAGATTTTAAAATTCCTCTGCTGGGGCGCCTGGGTGGCTCAGTCATTAAGCATCTGCCTTCAGCTCAGGTCATGATCCCAGGGTCCTGGGATCGAGCCCCACATCTGGCTCCCTGCTCTGTGGGAAGCCTGCTTCTCCCTCTCCCTCTGCCCCTGCTTGTGTTCCCTCTCTAGCTGTGTCTCTCTCTCTGTCAAATAAATAAATAAAATCTTTAAAAATAAATAAATAAATAAAATTCCTCTGCCTCCCCTGATCCCAATGCAATATTGGGACCCTGCAAGATCCTCCTAACTTGTCTTGCTCTTCCTACTCTTGGCCGCTCAATAATCTGTTTTCAGCAAGCAGCCAGAATAAGCCTTTTAAAAATGTAGAAGTCTGATCATGTCACTCCTCTACTTAAGCCTGCTAATGGCTTCCCATTGCACTTGGAATAAAATCCAAACAGCTCATGGGGCACCTGGGTGGCTCTGTCCATTAAGCATCAGACTCTTGATTTTGGCTCAGTCCATGATCTCAGGGTGGTGAGATCGAGCCCCACATTGGGCTCCACACTGAGCATGGAGACTTCTTGGGATTCTCTCTCCCTCTCCCTCTGCCTTTCCCTCACTCACATGCATGCTCTCTCTAGCTCTCAAAAAATAAATAAATAAAATAAAATAAAATGTCATTTAAAATCCAAACAGCTCACCATGGTTGGCATGGCCCTATGGCATTTGTAGCTTGCCTGCTCCCCATCCAGATCTCCTACCTCTTCTGCTCCCTGGCCTGTTCGGCTTCTAGCACATTTCTTGCTCCTGGTCTCAGTCTCAGAACTTAACATAGCTCTCTTCCCTTGTTGTTCAAATTCAACTTAAATTACCTCCCTATCCCTTGGTTATTTCTATCTCTTCAACCCGTTTTTTTTTTTCCTCATAGAAGTGCTAATTAACCAAAAATAGCTGGTTCATTTATCTGATTGTTTATGTGAGAGCACAACCACAATGATCCTATTCCCCTGCTGTATCCCCAGCATTCAGGAAATTCAAAATACATAGATATTTATTGAATAAATGACCCAATCTCTCTTTCTCAGGTGAGGGGACTGAAGTCCACGAATGTTGATTGACATGCATAGGACCTCCCAACCCAAGATCTGACGTTATATCTTCTTGGCCCCTCTGCCATGCTGGTCCAAACACACCCAGCTTCCATCCTAGAACTTCTAATGCTATATGGCCAACTCTTTACCCAGTTTAGACAAAAGATCACCCCACCCTTGGACTCTTCTGTGGCATATTTGTTTAATAACACAGCTGCCCCTTAGCATTCCACATCTCAATAAACTTTGGCTTTGTGAAAACCAAATAAACAACAACTATTAATTCCACATTTGAATTTCGTTATGAATATACTCATTGTTGAAATGTGATTTTTCCCAGTTATAGATCCCCATATAAATGAATATGTTGATCCTGGACCTATTTGGTCTATACATGAATGTTTAAATAACACCTCCTTCTCCCACTGTCTTTCACTTTCCCTTGGCAATTGGCTCCTGAACTTTTACCTGGCTGAAAGATCCACCATGGTACTATGTTCTTTCAAAGGAGGTTCTTGTTGTAGTTTAACATTAAAAATAAAAACCAGAATAGTCCAGCTGGCTCAGGGATCCTACCCACCTCAGCTGAGCTTCAAGCTCACACCAAGAATCTAAAAGGTCTGAAAGAACTCCCAACCTATTTTTTAGGGAGCACAGCAAATGGAAAGAGGTGTACTATACCCATGCTGGCAGCCAGAACAACAGAGACAAGTGCCATCATATTTCATCTGCCAAAGGCGAAGAGAAAGGATTGGATGTGGACTTCAGGATCAAGTCCTGCTTTGGGGACCGAATTCTGAAGACATTCCTCAGGGCAACTAGGAGAAATGTCTCAGGTAATCATATTTTCCCAGACTGAAAATTAGGACACACAAGTATATGAAATAAATTCCCTTTTTTTTGTTTTTTGTTTGTTTGGATGTGTGCAAATACACACATGTGTGGCTGTTTGTGTGTGTATGTAAGTGTGTCTGTGTGTGTGTGTGTGTGTGTATTGATTCTGCGTATATGAAGAAGCCAGTCAAATTTAGAATAAACTTCAAATGCTGGATTTTTCAGGATCCCGGGATGGATTGGTTTCAGTTATCAAACTGGAAAGATTTTAAAACACGATTATCTCAGAAAGTGCCATATGTAATATATACTCCTGTGTCTAACTTTTCTTCAGTTTCTAAAAGAGACAAAATACTTTCCATTTCTTGCAAAACAAAAACAAAACCTGCAATAGTTCAGCTTGCCTATAAACTAGATTGGAAATTTCTTAGGTCAAAATTCAGGATTCTTTCAATTTTATACATCTAATTTTACCCTAACTGTATTAGTCAACATAGGCTAGGCTTTTGCTGCAGTAACAAATAACCCCTAAATCACAGCCTCTTAACTTGACAAAGGGGTATTTCTTGCTTAAGCTACATATCCATCAGAGACCTGGATCTGCTCCAGAAAGTTCCTCAGGGACGCAAGCCAACAAAGGCTTCATGATCCTATAATGGTACATCTAGAGTACAAATCTACTCTCTGGATCACCCATGCAGGAGAAGAGAAGCTGGAGAATTATGTATAGGTTATTCAATGCCTGAGTCCAGAAGATGTACATGTACCTTCTGCTCACATTTCTTTGGCCTGAATTAGTCACATGGCCTCACCTAACTCCATGGAGGCCTGGGGAGTGGAAAGGAACAAATGCAATTTTGGGTGACCACAATCGGTTCGGCCACACAAACCCTCCAGCCCTCAAGAAGAACTGACCAAGGGCCCCTCAGAATCAGACAGACCTAGTTCCCAGTTCCTCTACTTAATTACTTGCATGTCTAGTAGCAATTTATTTAACTTCTCTAAGCCATGGCTTCTTTGTGTATAAAACGGCAATACTACTACTAATAATACATATGTTATCAGGTTTTTGTTAGAACTAAGTGAGCAGATTCATGTAAAGTACTCAAAACAGTGTCTAATACATAGTAAATCCTCAACACATGGTATTTATATTATTGAGGAGGGTAAGAAGGAGGACATCCAATTCCACAATTCTTAAGGTGCCTTAAAGAATCTGTTGCCCCAGGTCTTCCTCATCTCCATATCCACAGGGCAGGATAGTGTCTGGCCTATAATGGATGGTCAGAAATTTTAAACAAATGTTGAGTTAGCTGCCACCTCAATACTTCTCGATCCTTCTCCCCTGTAACCCACAGCTCTCACTGCTGCTTATCTCCTCAACCCGAATGCCCTGCTCATGTCCAGCTGCCTTTGCAATAGTATCCGTCCTTTAAACCCACCACCACCACAAAGCTTTGTCACGCCTTACTGGTCCGCAAGCACCGTTTCTCCTTCCTCCTTCCTCTCAATTTCTACTTCTCTTCGGTGGTCATTTCACATGCAACACTTTGATCTTCCTATTAACAGGACTGTTCATCTCTTCGAGTAAGGACTGTCTATTTTGTACTCCCAGCAGTAATTCATAACAACAATGATAAAACACTATTATTTTGTGCATCTACCAGCCAGTTTCTGTACAACAGCATTTCTCAAACTTTAGCATGCCTCAAGGTCACCTAGAGTGAAACACAGATCACTTTTGTTAAATCACAGATCATCAGGTTCTGACTCCATAGATCTTCCATAGAGCCCAAGCATTTCCATTGCTAACAGGTTCCCAGTTCACATGATACTGGTGGCCCAGGAACCACACTTTGAGAGCTCCTGTTACACAAGGTGTTTTTTATCTGTCATTGTGTTTAATCCTCATCACCATCCTTTGAGGTCGACAGAGCTTCCTCGTGTATCTAACCAATGACACCGAGGCTCCCGGAGCTGAAAACTCTTGCCCAAGTCTACCTTTCCGGTAAGTGGCAGATGTGAGACTGTGACTCGGCACTGGCTGAGCCTCTGCTCTTCACCACCAGCATGATGGTGGATATTGATTCTGTCATGATATACAACAGTTCATTACTTACTGCAAGAAACGTCCACTTTCCCTTTGCCTTTAAATTTTTATCAAATTTGAAAACCCAGAGCCCAGGAACATTAAGGTATTTTTTGCTCTTAAAGAAGTTTGCTCCAGCTCAAGATAAAGATGAATCCTTCCTGGTAACTGCAGCCCTAAATCAGAGGCATAATAATAGCAACAGAGAGAAGAACAATGAAATGAGAGCCATAGCCACCTCACAGGGCAGCTGACTGAAGATCCCTCTCCTCTCTGAGGCCCTGGCTGTCTTTCCCCTGGGACCTCTACCCTTCCTCAATGTTTGCCTTTATGCACCGGTTGGCATTTTGACTATTCCTAAGGCATTCAGTGAGAAATAAAAATAAAAATAAATTGAAAGAGTAGAGCCCTTCCTCAGAGTAGCAGCCTCATAGGCTTAGTGCCCAGAAAATCCTGGGAATCCGAGCTGTCAAAATCTATTCTTGTGACTACATTGCCCTCTAGGGGCCTCTGGTGTCCAGACAGAGGGACAGTACGTTTGCTTCTCTGCCCGGATGAATGCTGTTGAGATCCAAAGATGGGGTGACCCCAGGGATCTTGGTGGCATGCCTTGTGATATTCGGAGAGATTTGTGCATTGAAAACAAAGAAAATTTAGAGACTGGCAATGACCTACATGACCCTCCTCCTCTTCCATGATTCTCTTGCCACACAAAGCCCCCCGTCCTAGAGGATGTCTATCCTTGTCTAGTCTAATTGTCCACCACACCTAGGATTGTGTGCTCAAGTACAGAGTAGACAAAATCAAATGCAAATGCATGGAACACGTGAAAAAAAATGATCATGATAGTAAAAGAGACTCAAAATCATGGAACATAGTTAAAAGAATAATACTTAGCAAGAGAAGATTGAGGACACTGCAAAGCCTTTGTGAATGTCTCAAGTGTTGGCAGCATTTCCAAAATGGTGTCCTGGGGTGCCTGGGTGGCTCAGTCATTAAGCGTCTGCCTTAGGCTCAGGTCATGATCCCAGGGTCTTGGGATCGAGCCCCGCATCGGGCTCCCTGCTTGGCGGGAAGCCGGCTTCTCCCTCTCCCACTCCCCCTGCTTGTGTTCCCTCTCTCACTGTGTCTCTCTCTGTCAAATAAATAAATAAAATCTTTCAAAAAAAATGGTGTCCTGCACAATGAGATGTTAAGGGGTATTCCCTGCAGGAAGGCTCCAAGGGCAAATACATTTAAGGAATTTGGGTGAGCAAAGTCCAACAGATTTCTTGAATGCAGGACTTCTCAGGGCCTTTCATATTACCATAGGCCTTGTGAATCTCTGAGGCGGTCATGGGTACAGTGTGTTTGCCAGGCTTATTTAGTGAGAAACTCTGTTCCCCAAGAAATACCTTTTACCTTTTTCACAGGATATGTGTTTTCCTGGAACACACATTAGGATTCACAACATTTACAGGATACTAGTTTTCCTAAGTCCAAACTTGTTCAGACTTGAGAATAATTGTGCTAGATGGCTAAGGTTTGGTCTGTTCAGCCCTGGGAATCAATAAAAATAAAATAAGTTGCTGTAGCTTCTACATTCTCTCATTTGCTCCTTACAGCAATCCTGTGATGGATGCCAACCAGCAACGCTGTTATTTAAAAGTTAACAGATCAGAGCCTTGAATTAAGGTCACCTCACTCCCAGTTTACTGGATGTTTTCTGAACTGAAGGAAGGATGAAGCTAGTGAATTCTCCATCCCTGCAAGTATTTGAGCACTGTGGGAAGTCTACTTAACAGCCATACTGCTAGCTTTTATTAAGTTATTAACATCCTGTGCTAAGCTCATCTCATTAATTCTCACGAAAATCCTATGAGGTGTAAACTATCATTACATTCATCTTCCAGATGAGGAAATGGAGGCTTACGAAGGTTAAGGGACCCACCCTCTGTACTACAGTCAGATTTACATTAATCCAGAGTTCCTGTCTAACCAGCTGACCTGTTTCAGGGAAGCTCTAAATATAAAAAGGGGATTGGTGACATCCAATGTTTTGATACTTTCTTTTTTTTTTTGTAAAGATTTTTATTTATTTATTTGATAGAGAAAGAGAGAGAGAGTTCACAAGCAGGGGGAGAGGCAGAGGAAGAGGGAGAAGCAGACCTCCCGCTGAGCAGGGAGCCCGAAGTGGGGCTCGATCCCAGGACCCTGGGATCATGACCCAAGCCAAAGGCAGCCGCTTAACTGACTGAGCCACCCAGGCGCCCCTGTTGTGATACTTTCTGAGAGTCCTATATTATGACAGGTTTTCAGTGCCTGTGTCCCTATCCATTCCCTTCCCCTCCCCCCACCCCCTCCTCCCGGTTTAAAAGCAGGCTCAGCAGTGCCAGGAAACACCTGCTAGAAACCAGCAATGCCAGTGTGTCTAATTATCTACCCCACAATGGTTTGCAAAGCGTGTGGTCTCTCCTATCTCTCTTTTTAGTAATTTATGGTGAACAAGTTAAAGTTACTTTGGGAGACTAGACACAGAAGGAAGCACCTGCTTCTTCCAGAGAAATGATGACAGCGGCAAAACCCTTACTGTTCACAGGGTTTATTAAAAGAGATATTCTGTCAACACCTTCTAATGGTAATCTGAGGTATTAATTAGCTTTATAGTTTTGTTGCTACCTGTGCTTCTCCTTTCTCCCTCTGCTTTGTAAAAACCAAAATTGGAGACCAAAAAACTTCCAAACATTTTAACAGCAAAAGTTTAGGGACTAGGCAGGAGGAAGTGATTATAGATAACACTCAGTTCAGAATCTGTGCTACGAATGGAATAAATTCTCATTATGTGTTACCATGAATCAGTAACCATTCAAGATCATTCGAACGGAAGATGAGGAATACCTCATCTTTCTCTCATAGGAATGTCAAATGTGTTATTGCAAATGATTTAGAGCCACAAACTCAGAAACATCACACCTAGCTATGAATGTTTTTTTATTTAATCCCTGTATTAGCTTGCTCGGGCTGCCCTAACAAAATACCACAGACTTGGTGGCTTAAGCAACACAGTTCTGGAGCCTAGAAGTCTGAGATCAAGGTGCCAGCAGCAGGGTTGGTTCCTTCTGAGGTTTCTCACTCCTCATCTTTAAGGTGGCCGCCTTCTTGTCTTTGTCCTTACCTAGTCTCCTTCTGTGCCTGTCTGTGTCCTCATCTCCTCTTCTTATAGGAACACCAGTCATACTGGATAGGGCCCACCCACATGACTTCCTTTTACCTTTATCCCCTCTTAAAGGCCCTATCTCCAAAAACAGTCACATTCTGAAGTACTGAGGATTAGGATTTCAGCATATGGACTTGGAGGGGACACAACTCAGCCCATAACAATCCCCAGTATTTACTCAGCACCAACCATGTACGTGTGTGGGACTAGAGATTCGATGCAGAGCAGAAGATGCAAAGATCCTGCCCTCTTGGAGCCTACAGTTTGGGGGAGACTCCAAAACTAATGGCTAATACCGAACGGGGCAGCTGGTTATCACAGCCCTAAACAAAGATGCTGTCAGTCTTAGCCTCCGTAGCGATGAGGGAGCAAAAGGCAAGCTGTAGGGCAAAGCACAAGCTCACACCCCGCAACCCACCCCCCAGGTGGGATCTGTGTGACATTCCTCAGGCACCCCAAGCTGCCCTAGAACAAAGGAAAGGGGAAAACAAATGGTTAACTGAGAGAGCTCACCGTGCTGCAGGACATGATCGTCATCAGTCTGCAACTGTCTGAACGATTTACCAGAAAAAAACAATCTCCAGAAACCTATAGACTCAATTTCCTGGAGCCCTAACATCACTCTCCCCTCCATAGGATAGAAAATCTTATATAATCAGTCACCTCTCACAACCCCAGTGCAGCTCTTCTTGCCCACAGGTCCTGTCCCCGGGCTTTAATAAAACCACCTTTTTGCACCCAAGACTTCTCAAGAATTCTTCCTCGGCCATTGGCTCCGAAGCACAACACTCCAAACCACATCAGTAACTGAAATCATGCTCACAGTCTTTTATTAACACTGCTCTGTTAGTGGTTTCTCAGCCTTTCTCCCACTGTGCTGGTTGCCCAGCCAAGATGGCACCTCTGAAAGCTCACCACAACCACAAGGATTTGTTCCCTCTTCTGTTTCTTCTAGTCAGCAGATGCACCTGACACCCTGACCCAGGGGTCCTGCCCTTGGGTGGACTTTTGTGTATGGGTGTATGGGTGGCTTGGTGAGACCCTGGAACCCAGGAAGACTCTAAAATGGCAATAAATCGAGAGTCACTGCTCTGGCGTTCAAATCTCATCTTTGTTACTAATTTCTTGATGTTGCACGAATCACCTCACCTCAGGCGTCAATGTCCTTGTGTGTAAGTGAGAGGTCTAGAGCATAGCGTTGCTTCACACTGTGCTCTGAGGCAAGCGAGCAGGTTGTCTGCAGGCAGCCCACCCCTGCACGACCCCCAAGGGTTCCTCAGAAACAACTTCAGGCCAGTGGAGGAGGGGGAAACCAGTCAGCTGCCTCATCTCTTGCACTTCTGCATAAAATTATGTGAGGCTTCTACAGCTAAAAGGCTTTGAAAGCCACTACTGATTCAAAAGCTCATTCTAATGTTCATACCCCAGTTAATGACTCAGTGTCCAGAAGCCAGAGGTCCTGGTGGGCGATGCCATTCCCAGCAGCCACTCAGAGTGTAGGGTTGAGACTTTGCATCCCGCTCACTGGACTTGACTCTCTCAGGGATGGGTGACCTGATTGTATTTGGGAAGTCAGAAAGCATGTCACGTTGCCCAGGGATTTAAGGGGTGAGGGGAGGGAATATCACGCTCCTGTCTAGGAAAATCACATGTCATTTGTTCGCTCAGGCTTTTCAACAGTGATAGAATTCCCCCCTCGTTAAACCTTCTAAATGTGTTCCTCTTCTTCACAGCACAGAGCTGCATGACACTGGGGGCTGTCATAGCCTGCCTGAATTGAGGAATCCCCCACTGCTATTTATTTTTAGCTTCCTTGCTTACGTTCTTATTTCAGACCCAGCTGGATGTTTTCTCTTCTTTGCGGTCTCAAATTGGCCAGAAGATCCAGATCTTTGGGCACAAGATTTTAAGCCTGCCAGTCTTTTGAGGGAGACCTTTGAGGTTGGTAGGTGGCAAACCCTACATGTGTCTCAGTAAATACATTTAGGCACTGACCGTTTACTCTGTGCAAGTCTCTGTTCTAGAACACTCGAGGTTTCAAGAATGAATCTGATCTGGATCCTGCCTTGACAGACTTCAGAGCAAAGATGGGGAGTGGCGGGGGGGCAGTAATGAGGGAATTCAGGGCCTCGGTGTCACAAAGCTGGAAACCGCCCCTCTGCAGCCTACAGGAATGTGATTAGTGAGAGACAGCCTGCCTGGCAGATGAGCAGGGAGTGACATTAAATGGACAGCCATGGCCTACTACTCCAGGGAGGCTGGTTCTCTGGCCCCCACACCCAGGATACCTGCGGTTCTCACTCCGCCAGGAAGCACAAAGCAGAATCTCAGGACATTCTTTGCAGACACCCAAAATAAGAATCCCCCCCCACCTCTGCAAGGCTCTCCCTAATACCAGGGGGGCAGCCATCCCAATTTTTGACAGAATTATGGCTTAGGTGACTGTGTGGACAAGAGTTTAACACAGCAGGTCTGCAGCTGCTATTCTAAGAAAGATCTGCTTGCAAAGGTAGCCCTCAGCTGGCCCCTGGGAACCTGGGCTTCCAGGAGGGCACCACGGTTCCTAACTGAGGAGAGTGGTTTACTGTGCGTACATAGGTTGTACAAATAACATGGTTATGCTGGGAGCCTGGAATTTCGTTCCAGGCCATACATGACCAGCCCTCAATAAAAACCCTGGGCACGGAGTCTCTCCTGATCTTCCCTGACACATAGGTCACATTCAGTGCTTGAGGAAGTAGGCATGTCCTATGAGACTCCACGGGGAGAGGACTCGGGGAAGCTCATGCCCGGTTTCCTCTGGACTACACTCTTGTTTGCCTTTTCCATTTGCTGATTTTGCTTTGCATCCTTTCCCTATAATAAATCCTAGCTGTAAATATTATTTCATGCCGAGTCTTGAGAGTCCTCCTAGAGAATCAACGAATCTTAGGGACCCACAATACGGTGACCCTATCCAAAATCCCCAAATTCACGGACTGCTCTGAACCTCTGTTCTGAAATATTGTGTGGACATGGACCTCCCCCACATCCCCACCACCACCAAACACACATACATTCTCTCTTGAGGCATACTCAGGATCTGTCTGCTTCCCTGCACGGCACCTGAGTGGTACCACTGGTACATCCCCAGAAGGCTCAAGACACCCCCAAGATCTAAAGCCAATTCTTGCCCTGCCCAGGGAACTTTTAAATCTCCAGTTCAACCAGTCACGAGATTCAACGTGAAGCTTTTCTTGCCGCTAATTGTGCTCTCACCGTATACACCAGTCTTATTCCAAAGACCAAGGCTCTATCCTGTCACCTCAATTTGATCACTCAACCTCTGTCTTGATACTATTCCCAGCCCCTCTCGGGTCCTGCTTGAATTGTTTCACTGACCAACACCACCCGTTTACTCTCACTGTGACCCTGACATCTCTTCAGTCCATAGACATTCCAGTGGATTTGGAAGCAAACAACAGAAACAACAAAACTAACAGAAATACAACAAAACTAAGGAGTGAGGAGCACACACAGCTACATCCATACAGGCCTTAAATTATTGATTGGGTTAGGTTATTACGCACACATACTAGCTTGATTATTTGCAATGTTGTTGCTAGCTTTTGTGGAGCAGGAAGCAGATTTGAAATCAAAGCACCCTGTTCTACAATACTACTGGTTCTAAAACGAGTACTTAGAGGTTAGCATGCAATAACCTGGTCATAAAAAATGGTTGGGATTTGAGATGCAATGAAGATCATAGACTTTGGTCCTCTATACCTTCTTTTTTCTTTTTTTCTTTTCTTTTCTTTTTTTTTTTGGTCCTCTATACCTTCTTTATTCTCCATGACATCAGAATTGTTGGGGCACCCAAGTGGCTCAGTCAGTTAGGTGGCTGCCTTCAGCTCGGGTCATGATCCCAGGTCCTTGCTCAGCAGGGAGCCTGCTTCTCCCTCTGCCCCTCCCTCTGCTCATGTGCACTCTCTCTCTCTGTCTCTCTCTGTCTCTCTCTCAGATAAATAAAATCTTTTTAAAAAATGTTGATCATCCATGAACATAAAAACTGCTTATTTATCTAGGATCTAACCAAGGAATGGTGAAAATTCTATTTCCTTTCAGCACTATGGTAAGTGTGGTAGAGAATAAGGGGGTGCAGGGATACACAAAAATAGAAAGATAGGTACACAGGTTGCAATGCTGGCAAAATTGTGACCAGCACCAAGCATGTGTGTGGACTGAAGGGTCTTGAGGAGGACAGCAATGGATTCTAAATAGCCAGAAAACAGAGAACATTTCTTTTCCCTTATAGATCATCACTATCTGGACTTCCACTTCCTTACTTCGATTCTTGGGCGTTAGGAATCAAGCCAGATTTTTTCCCTCTTTGTAAGCAATGCTATAATTTAGATATTCTGTTACAAGGTAGTGGGTAAGCTACCAGAGACAGACATCAAAGCTCAAGTCTTACTTGGAACATGGGACTACAATGACAACTCTTCATTTAGTCCACCTTCTTCGACAATGAAATTAAATATATGTACATGCATTCAAATATGTATATATTCAAATATGCCTTCACTGCATATTCAATGTATGTTTAAATATATATTCAAATATATATTTCATACATATATCAAATCTTGATGAGACACATTAAATCACTATTTCTAAGGCAACTCTGAAGTTAGTAGACTCTAAGTATAAGTTAGTAACTTTCCTTTATGAACTTACTCTTTCTTTGGCTGCAACATTGCTTTTAACTCTCCCTGATCCACAGCCCCGAGTCATAACCCCAGACCCTATGCATCACTGAGGGATTAAAGGTAGCTTAGCTTCAAGAACTCTAGAGCACCTTCTCTTTGCTGCTGGCTAGCACTACCAAGTCCCATTGACAGGTGAACTCTTCACCTTCCTAAGCAGTTTGAGTTAATCAAAGGAAAATCTTTACTTTGTAGTTCTAGCACACATCTGAGCAGCAGCTAGAAAGGTTCTTCCTACTCCCTCCAGTCTCTCCTAGAATACACTCTGCCTAGTTTTTCCCTTTGGAGCAGAAAGATAAACAAAACATCTCCCTCTTTGGACAAGGCTTCCTTTATCCATATTAGAGAGTGGTATTCCCCATCTCGTTTTCCCTGGAGTTCACTCTAATTTCAATCCCCATACCCTCCCAGGCTCCTTTCTTCAAACACTGATTAAATCTGAACATTACACCGAGGTGATATACTAGCTCATGATTTTTGGTTTTACTTGAAACCCATTTTAAATATAAAATGTTTCAATTGGTGGCAAAGAATTCCTTTTAAAAAGAACTGAATATTTTAACACAAATATTTTAATGAATAAGACTGGAGTTGAACTTGAACTTTGGATTATACAGAGCTAGACTTGAATATAGATACCCCTTCCTACTCTGTGACCTTGACAATGATGTGAAATTCACCTCTCTCGGCCTTCATTTCATTATTTATAAAATAGGAAGGATAATATTGACCTTAAAGTGTTATGAGAACTAAATTAGGATGGCATGCGGCAAGTGTCTAGTGCGTGACTGGTAAGCACAGAAAAACCAGCGGCTGCAATTGTCAGAATCCTACACTGTATCTAATGCATCAGAATTTGGGGAAAAAGCAAATGGCTTTGAGTAAGAACATCTGGGTTCCAGTTCTGCCCAATCCAAGGACCAACCTCAGATCTTCAAATAAAGCTAGAGTGATCAGACATGTCCATTTGATAGGGCCAGCCTGGCTGGATACCTGTCGTCTGGGAGTAATTATTAATAGCATCATCTTTCACTCTCCAAAGTCCAGTTTGAGAGAATAAACTATAGAAGTACTCTAGTTAAATAAAATTAATTTGTTAATTAGGCAATTAGTTACGGCTTTTTGCTTCATTCTTGTAAAATTGGGAAAATACCTGTCCAATATTTCTCATTAATTTATGAGGAATAGCCTAAGAGTATTATTTTTATCATAAGGGCCAGCAAAGAAAATTTATATTTTATGACAATGAATGAGGATTTGCACTGTCGCATTAAAAAATATAAGATCCTGGGACCTCTGGGTGGCTTAGTCTGTTAAGTGTTTGCCTTCGGCTCAGGTCATAATCCCAGGGTCCTGGGATCAAGTCCCACATCGGGCTCCTTGCTCAGCAGGGAACCTGCTTCTCCCTCTGCCAGTCACTCCCCCTGCTTGTGCTCACATGCTCTCACTCTCTATCTCAGACAAGTAAATAAAATATTTAAAGTATATATATATATATATATATAAGATCCTTTATTTATAAATTTTTCCTCCTCCTAGCCATATTTTCAGATGAGCAGAGCTGAAAGGCAAAATCAGCAGAACTCTGTAGTCCTTCTCCTGAAAACAGACTATGAAGAATGGCAGAGTTTTCACACCTTGTTAGCTCACAGCATACTCACCATTACCTCTTGCCTGTGTCCAAGATAGACATTACTAGTCAATCACAAGGATTTTACTGCACAGCCCAAAGCTGAATGCAGACTCCTCTGGGCACTTTAAACAACCACTAAAATGAACTAGAGTTGATACACAGAACAAATATTTCCCCTTTTGATTTAGCTTAACAGCTTCATCTTATGGTCAAGGACAGGGACACTGAAACAGAAACGAATCTGAATGAGTTGCATCCGGGCTGGTTATTTCCATTATACCATACTGACAGATGACTGGCCTTAAAAAACACGCTTTGTGGAGCAAATCAAAGCAGACAAAATTATATTTGGAGCAAATGGTCTACTAAGAGTTTGGTAAATATATCCACAAAAATTATGGATGTAAAATAAGAATCTCCTTTTCTTATTTATCCATCAACATCTAAACCGAGGTATTTACAGTCGCTTGCACAGTTCTATAGAACCTTCTCTGATTATACTTCCTCCTGCTCTCTACTCTAGCTTCCTCACACATACCGTTAGGAGCTTCCTCACACATACCCAGCATGTTCCCACCTCAGGGGGTTGGCACTGGCTGTTCCCTCTGAACCAAAATGCTCTTCCCCAGATATCTGCATGGCTTGCTCCCTTACCTCCTTCCCTCATTGCCCAAGTGGCTCCTTGTCTCTGAGGTCCCTCCTAACTAACTTATGTAAAATGCCAACCCACTCCCATTCCATTGGCCCCTGCCCCCGCCTCCATCAACCCTGTGCATTTCCAGAGCCCTGATCACCTTCTAACATGCTATATCATTGAATTATTTATTATGTTTACTATTTAGAGTATGTTTCCTCCAAATAGAATGTAAACTCCAGGAAGGTGCATGTGTGCATGTAAATCTGTGCACTCTCATGCACACACACACGTGTGTGTGTATGTGTATGTGTGTGTTTGTGTGTGTTTGTACTCCACTATATTCTCAACATCTAGACTAGAACTGGCCATACTGCTGGCACTCAATTCATGTTGAATTTCATAGTTACAAGGAAGTAAGATGTACCCACAGGGATGTGGAAGATCCATATATTTGTGATAGTTTAGTTATGCAAATCATTAAATAATTTTCTAAGGTATTCGTCTGAGGAATGCCAGGAATTCCACAGGACTGGCTGAAAGTCAGCCCCCCTATCCGCCTCCATCAGCAGAAAAGCAGTCTGAACACATTCACCTAGGAAACAAAAACTCAGGTAATTAGGAATGAGTAGAAAGATGTGCACATGTCTTTGTGATCTCACAAAGTCAAGGGTGAGTCTACCTGACAGGCAGAGACCATAAGTACCCTATAATTTGTAAATCTAAGATAGATAAGAAATTGACTGGCTGGCTGTTTTGTTTGAGAGTATTTGTTTCTAGAATGGGGTTGTGACTACACTGGGTTTTTAAAGGTGTATTGTCGTCACTTTAGAAAATAAGATGTCATCCTTAGCAGTTTTTGATTCCTCTGAATGCCACAAGGATCAAATCGCCAGTATCCATACAACCTAGCACTTGACTTTAATCTGTTTTTTTAAAGATCTCAAATTATTTTTTATGTATAGATCTTCACTGCCTAACTAAACTGTAAGAAGCTTAAGGATGGAAACTGCATCTGTTCTTTGCTTCGTGCCCTCCCAATGGGTCCTGGGCACACATCGGATGCTACCAAATCATCAGCACTGTTCACTTAAGGTTTGTTTCCTCCTCATTCATGCTCCAAAGAATCACAAACGTCTCCGAAGGACCTTCTTTCTCAGCAAATGTGGATAAAGAAGTTGCATTAAAAAGGATTCAGAAAGAAAAAAAGATAAGATACCATCTTTGAGAAGGTCATGGCCAAGCTAGAAATACAGATGTGGGATATAAATGATAAATGTTCTCTAGCACAATAGTGAAATGCTCTAGAGGAAGCTAGAACAGAGAGTAGCCTGCGGTTTCAGGGAAGGTTTAGAGAAGTGAGAGGAAGGGACAGTGGGTGACAGACGAAGACTAAATTAGGTAACATCCTTATGTTTCTGGACTATTTCTTGAGGCTCACTTCTAATCTAACATATCTGTTTGTTTAGTTCTAACTGGATCATGGAGGGGAAAGGAAGAGACCTAATTTCACCACAGAAAGAATCTTCCTGCACTGGCTCACTTCCTTCCTCAGAAAAATGGCAATTTTCTGGGTACCAAAGTACTTCCAGGATTGCTCAGAAGCCATAACAGAGAAGAACTGATAGTTTCAAATGAAAATGAAATTAAGAAGCCCTCCAAGCCCTCCTCCTTTTTCCCCTAAGTCTATTGTGCCTAATCACTTATTCATTTATTAAATTAACAAATAATTATTAAGTACCTACTCTGTGCCAGAGTACTTCCAGTAGTAGTAAGCAAGACCAACAGGATTCTCGACCTCATTTGCCCCCCCAAAATGGCTGAGAATATGCCAGGAATTTGTCTCTAAATCCAGTAAAGAGACTTGAGTTACTAAGAGATAGGAGGAATGTGTTGCCTGGAAAATCCCATCCAGTGGGGTGGGTGTAGCTGAATCTCACCTTACAGTACCTCTGGGTCCCCAAATGTCCTAAGTGCAAAGTTCCAAGCTCCCATGATAAAAGAACATTCTACCTCATGCCCAGTACAAAGTTCCCTCACTAAAATCAAAATCAGTCCCAGGATACCTGGGTGGCTCAGTCAGTTAAGCATCTGCCTTTGGCTCAGGTCATGATCCCAGGGTCCTGGGATCGAGTCCCACATCGAGCTCCCTACTCAGGGGGGAGTCTGCTTCTCCCTCTCCCCCTGCCTGCCGCTCCCCATGCTTGTGCTCTCTCTCTCTCTCTGTGTGTCAAATAAATAAATAAAATCTTAAAAAAAAAAAATCAAAGTTGGTCCCTGTCTTCACATTCTCAGTTTAAATGTTTCAAATAAAATAAGTACTGTTTTAGATGACCACTGTCAAGAACACCTGACTATACATAGCCCGAGAAAGAAATAGCTAAAGGAATTCAGCAATTATCCAGCCCCCTCCTTCATTTTACACATGAGATGTCAGAGAGGCAGAGTAGACAGTTACTTACTTGAGCTAGGGAACTTCATAAGAAATAGCCCAGACTGTACCCCAGGTCTCCTGATTCCTAAGACAGCACATTTTCGCTACTACTTTATCTTCCCTCAGGCTCCAACCCAAACTAACTCCTTTTTAAAAAGTTGTGTAACAACTTAGAGCTACATTCGGTGTAGCTGAAGTCCCGGGCACAATAATTCCTTCTACCTTTGGTTGATGGTTTGCTATCCTCTTTGCGGCACAGATAATTGTATTTTATCAGGCAAACCTCTATAGCAGCCCCAGAAACCTGCAGCCAGCCCACGTGCCTGCAGAAAGTCCCTCGGCAAAGCCTAAGACGCATGCAACGCCTTTGGAGAACCCCAAATTCAGAATTAAAATGGCAAACTGAGTGAACCACCAACATGGATTAAACATCCACACATTTTATCACCTTGTAATTGCTTCTCAGGTGGTTTTTCCTCAGCGCCACTGGTTTCCGAATAAAAATTTTAATTTCAAGGTAGTGCTCCTTTTGTAGTATAAAAGCCAGTGTCATCTCTCTTCAGGCAAACAAGCTCATGTTGCCATGATCTCTGGTGCCCTCTGTGTCATGTTTATGCACTCTACCTTAATCAGTTTCTAATTAGAAGGTGAAGAGCATGGTGGTGTTTACAAATAGAATCTGAAATGGAGGACGAGGCAGCCACCAATAGATCTGTCTGGAACGCTCAGCACTGACTCCTTTCATCCATCAGAAAAATAAAGGCACTAAAATTATCCATGCCTGCGGCAGAGAAGGAAAGCTTCCATTTAGCTCATGACGTGGGGAGACTGGATGTTACTTGCTGCTCTGTATGTAATATAGGATGCATAGGGATAATTAATCATAGGGCTGGCAGGAGGTGAAGTGTCCTGCTAATAAAATCACCATTTCAGGGGAGAAAGGTCACAAGAGGTGATTGATAGAGGTGTTGAGTGCCATGAATTTTCAAGTTTTGTTCCAGACTTGTTCCCCATCACATGAACTTCTAGAGAAGCTGGAAGTTTCCTGATGTACACCACACACACTTAAGATTGTTTATTGAACATGTTGATGCATTTGGAACTGCGCTAGGCAAAGTGATGTTCGAGATGAACAAGACAGACCAGACCCCTGCCCTCAAGAAGCTGACGTTTCTGGTAAGGGAGATGGACAAAGAACAAGTAGATAAGTAAGTAAAATGAGAATTACAGATGGTGATAAGGGCTTCAAGGGAAAGAATTAAGATGATGCAATATAGAATAACTGGGCAGGGGGTGAAGGGAAGCCTTCAACAATCAGGGGTGACTTCCTGGAGGAGGTGACATTTGAACTAAGACCTGAAGGATGAGGTCAAGCCACATAAGATGAGCTACAGGCACCATTCCTATTAGTGTTAAAGGGGGTCCACTTTATTAAGTGCCTAAGACTACTCAGTTTCAGTGACTTCACGACTCCAAACTTTCTGCTTGCGATCTTCTGAGTTCGCGTTTTCTCTCTTCTCAAACTGAGATGCGCTATCGTAGGCATGGCTAAATGGCCGTTACATGCCAGGCACAGCTCTTACACTTCAGGTCTAGCAATACTTTCCATCCTCACAACAACCCCATGTGGTAGGCATGTCAGTATTCCTACTTAATAGAAGAGGAAACTGAGGCACCAAGAATTGGAATGATTTGCCGGGGTCAGACATCTAGCAAATGGGGAAGCTGGGCTTCCATGGGTCAGCTGCCGGGGGCTGAGCTCTTAATCCCACACTAGGCTACCTCTCAGGGATAGGTCTCAGCACAATATAAAATGCCAAAGACTAGGAGTTTCACAGACACCTCTTACAAGATAGCAATGTGATCTTAGACCAGTCAGCTCATCTCATACTTAGATTTCTTTACCGGGAAGTAACCATAACACAAACCAGTCCCAAGTTCCTCAAACATGATCATCAGCATGCAAGCTCCTTGGGAGGCAGAAATCTCTTTTTAGTTGTAAGTTCCATCACTGTGATTTGCAAGCTGAAGACCAGCTCAAGCCCTAAAAAGCCACAGGAGGTTTATCAGAAGAACACTGTGATCCTCCACGAGAATTCCTGTTACATTTGGCTCTCTATTCTCTGACCCTCAGGCAGCACATCCAAAGTGACGGAATACCTACTGACCGAATTTTCTCAATTGACTTTTCAAAGTTTTGGATTTAAGGAGACCTCAAGACCTACCCATCTTTAGGCCTTTTCACCCAATGAAATCAGAAATCTCAAATATACTCATTTCTGGTTCCACCCAGGCATCTATACCCAAGTGGCCTCTTGCAACTCTAAGCAAAATAGTGAAAAGATGCTATTTTTTTAGCATCTTTCCATCCTCCTCTCAGTACCTTTGCATCTTCTTCTTTGCTTCCTGTCTGCTTCTATTCCTATAACTTCCTATACGCTGCCTGTCCCTGTAGTAAAGACTTTAAGCATTTGAGTGCTCCGCATCAAAGCTCACCTTTCCTGTGTCCCAGGATTCAAGCAAGGCCTGCCTAAGTGACTGACGAGTTTGTCTAATGAACAGATACCATCATCTTACATCCACATAGCTCTTCGAAGTCTACAAAGTTCTCTACATTTCCAATCTAATTTAATAGCAGGACAGCCTTCTGTATTAGGTATTGTCATCCCATTTTACAGCTGCAGAAATGGAGACTTGTCGATTTGAAGCCATTTGCTTAAAGTCACTCAGTTAATATGTGACAAAGCTAGAGCTTGAATCAGGTCCTAGGATTCCACATACAATTCTTTCCACTCTATCACACTGTCTACCAGCCAGATTTCTATTAAATGATATTCCCAATGCAGGAGTTTTTAAGATGGCATCCATTAACATCTGAAAGCACAGCAAAATGTTAAGCGTATGATTTTTAATCAGAGATTTCAGGAGAGAATGTGTCCAAGGCCTTAGTACTCATCAGATTATTAAAGATACTCAAGACCCAAATAGTTAAGAAGCACTGTTAATATAAGTGGTGAGGTACTCATTCCTCAGGAAGGTGATGAGTCTTACTAACCTTCCAGAAAGGTCAATTTCCTCTATTCATCCTTAGCTGAGCTGTGTTGTACAATTCCATGCTTTGATTAAAATTGAAAATTAAAGGCAAAATTGCTTTTACTTCTATTAAAAACTATTTTCCATTTTTTAATCATCATTCTTTATTATATCTTAAGGCTAGAAGAGGGAAAGGATCAAATAGGGATACTAGAGCCTCTAATACATTCCCAGTGAATTTTTCTTCCTTCTTTTCCCCAACATCCTCTCAAGGCCTTAACTCATTGGTTTCCAAACTCAGTGCTAAGGCTGGGGTAGAATAGGTGGGGAAAGGATAGTTGATGTATTACTCAGTGTTCTCCAAAGAAACAGAAACAAAAGGATAGATAGATAGATGATAGATATAGATAGATAGATAGATAGAGAGAGAGAGATAGAGAGATAGAATTGGCTCACATGATTTGTAGGCCAGTGAGTCCCTCCCATCAGATCTCCAGAGTGCAAATGGGAAGTCTTTTCTAAACACAAATCTGGTAATATCAACTCCCCATGGTTTTCTCATTGATCTAAAGATAGCTTTTAAAAATCCTATCTCTAACCACAAAACATGGATGGTTTAGCTTCTACCTGTTCCCAAAATTTCATCTCATACTTCTACTCTACTTTTTTTATTCCAGTCATATTAGGTTTCTCTCTCCTTCGTCTGCCCTCCTTCCCTCCTACCACGGGGCCTTTGAACATGTTGTTCCTTCTGCAAGAATACCCTTCCCTTCCCCTGGGTCAGCTCCATCGCTCCTGTTCAAATCTCAGCTCAAGCATCACCTGGTCAGGAAATTCCTTCTTGACCTCCATGGTTGGATCAAAGTCCCCTATTAGAAGTTTTCATTGCCACATGTAACTCTTATCCGTAGTACCTAGAATACTAGCGAGTAATACATTTACAATGTCAAATACCCTCTCCACACTATACCCAGTGACTTCCATAGTGTTTGCCTTTGGTACATACTAGCTGAATGAATAAATAAATAAAGCACATTGCCCCAAGATGCATTCAGCAGTGGGTAATGTTACAACAGGAGAAATGCATCATCCTAAAGAATTTCCTTTCCTGATTTGATCGTTCTAAATTCAGATGGTCTAAAAAGAAAAAAAAAATTTTTTTTTTAAAAGAAAGATCTTCTTGAGAAGTCCCACATCTCAGTTTTATCTGCATCTATGTTTAATCTGCCACTTCACGTCTCAGTTAGCAACCTGGCACTATAAACTATCTTCAAATGTCATGTCCCATTTTCCTGGAGTTACCTTCCTTCACTAACAATGGAGCAGCTCCTACATTGTCCCAGAAGCAAAATAAACCCTTTGTTCTCACTTTGGAAAGTTATCTCATTAATGAAATCCATACACAAGCATCTGATTTCAATGCATCTGCCATACTAGCTCTCAGATTCAAAATATCCCCTCTTGAGCAATAATGTTTTTCTCTTTCCAAACAAGAAGTCTTTGTTTCTAACACTGGGTCCAGCTATTGACTCAGCTGAAGTCTTTCCTTGTGAAAGTGCGAGTTATCTAGAAAAAGGACTCACAGCACCCCCACTCCTCCACCCATTGCCTTGTCAATTAAAAGCCAAACCACTGAGCTCAGCATTCGAGGCCCCAGGATCAGGCACCAGCCTACTGTGTCATCGTCCCTTCCTGCTATACCCCTCCATGTATCCAGTGAGCACCCAGTATGGAAAAATAGACTCTTGCCATTCTCTCAACATGACTTGTGCTTTCTCATATTTTACTTAGTACTTAATATTTATAAATGTATAAAGAATTTTTAAAAGAGATGTTGACTAGTAAACTTTGTCAAGATTTTCCAGCACTGTAATTATTCACGCTGTTTAGGTCACACAAGTACTCTGATTCCCTAGACCACTTTATCCCTGCCTAGGAGATGGGTCAAGACCTCCAGCCTTTTTGAAGCTGGTCATTATGATGATCCCTGTACTACCCAGTGCTCATCACTTGAACTCTGGCTGCTGCCCATTTTAATTTCAGAGAGAAAATATTCCAGACAGTATAAGAACTATTCTGGATTCTTAGGAATTACGGTACTATACTGTGCCTATTTTCACATTTTAACACTTCTGAAATGAGATGTATCTTCCAATCCCTGTTGACCAGGTAGTAATCATGAGACTCCCTAGTGCCAGAGCAACAAAACTTGCAGAAGGGGATGGGGACTCGGAAGAAACCTCAGAAACCAAAGTTGAGAGCATTTTTAACCCCACCCTCCCAAACCAATTATTTGCAAACGATGGGGAGAAAAAGGAGCTAAATCAATGAATTTAGTAACATTCTAGACACTGGAGTCCATAGTCACCTAGCTCTCCATAATTAAACGTCTGCCTAAGAGTCCAGCATTAAAGGCTTGGATTTTTTTTTCTTTTTTTTTTTTTAAAGATTTTATTTATTTATTTGAGAGAGAGAGAGTGAGAGTGCACGAGAGGGGGTAGGGTCAGAGGGAGAAGCAGACTCCCCACTGAGCAGGGAGTCTGATGCGGGACTCGATCCGGGACTCCAGGATCATGACCTGAGCTGAAGGCAGTTGCTTAACCAACTGAGCCACCCAGGCGCCCTTGGATTTTTTTTTTTCTTGACATATTCTTTCACAAAATGCTTTATCACCCATACACTTCAAGGCACAGAGGACAATACTATGTGGAAAAACACAGACAACAATGACTCTGGGTCAAAAAGTAATTCTAAAGAGTCAAATTCTGAATGAGAAGTTCAAAGAAAACCTTAAGTATTTTATTTCACTTTTCCTTTATATACGCACAAGACTGATGTATGATTTTTTTTTAAATCTATGTCTAATTATAAATGCATTCTTTCAGTAAGTGTAAAATAGAAACACTGTAAGATTTTTTAGGCATCAAAGCCTAGTTTAATTGGCAGTGTTTTTTCTTTCCTAGTAGTTGTGATATTATTATTTATAATAAAAAATATATATTTGGTCTTTGTCCACTGTTCCTTGCACAGAGCTCTGAAAACCCTTGGGATTTCCTAAGTGAGGAAAGTGATAGAGGAGTCTTTTATTATGTTAATGAGGTGGCTTTTGGACCCCACCTAAGGCTAGGGGCTGGTTGCTAGAAGCAACCACATGATTGGAAGGTTGAAACTTTCAGTCCCACCCCACCCCCATTACTGGGGAGAAAAGAGAGGCTGGAGTCTGAATCGATCACTGAAAGTCAATAGCTTAATCATTCATGCCTAGGTAATGAAATCTTCATAAAAACCCAAAAGGATGGGGTTTCAAGAGCTGCCAGGCTGGTGAACACAGGGAGATTTGGGAAGAGGGCTCAGGGAGGGCATGGAAGCTCCACACCCTTTCCCCATGCCTTGCCCTATGCATGTCTTCCATCTGGTTGTTTCTGACTTATACCCTTAATAATAAACTAGTGATCTAGTAAGCAAAATGTTTCCCTGAGTTCTGTGAGTCATTCTAGCAAATCAATCAAATCCAAGGAGGGGATCATTAGAACCTCCAATCTATAGCCTGTGAATCAGAAGCATAGGTTACAACTTGGACTAAGAACTGGTGTCTGAAGGGGGTGGGAGGAGGATGTCTTGTGGAACTGAGCCATTCACCTGTGAGATCTGACCCTATCTCTAGGTAGATAATGTCAAACTGAGATGAACTGTAGGACCCCAGCTGTTGTCAGGGAATTGCTTGGTAGTGTGAAGGAACATACACACAGACACACACACACACACACATTGTAATTGGTATCAGAACCTATTTAGTAGTACATATCTTACAATGGATGGTTTCTTAGATTGGATGAAACATGATATGTTTCTCATTTCAAAGTCCCGCGGTGATTTTCTGGGTTAACCCATTTTACTGAGATGGGTGAGCATGTAGGGATCTGAGCCATTCATCTTACAGGTGAATGGCTCAGTTCCACAAGACATCCCCCTCCCACCCCCTTCAGACACCAGTTCTTAGTCCAGGTTGTAACCTATGCTTCTGATTCACAGGCTATAGATTGGAGGTTCTAATGATCCCCTCCTTGGATTTGATTGATTTGCTAGAATGACTCACAGAACTCAGGGAAACATTTTGCTTACTAGATCACTAGTTTATCCCTAGTATGAAAAGAAAATAGTATAGATTTTCGGGAAGTGCAAATCTGAGGGCTGAACCATGGGACGTGATAAATCCACTGACATCCTCACACCCTGTGAGAACCTCTCCCTAAATGAGACTCTTCTCCCTAGCGCTCGTCTAAGCCATGCCTCTGGACTCCTGGAAACTGAACACTATTTTATATTCATTTCTGTGTCCCTCAGAATGCCTAGCACAAAGTCTCACACATGTTAAACCCTCAGTGAATGTGTTTTAGGATAATGATGACTTCCACTGAAACTTCCTTTCCTCTTTGAGTCCACTCATCCAATATCTCCCTGCTCCAAAGAGTACATCAAATCACTGAGATGCTGATCCTTAAATGTTGCTCCTCACAAAGCCTGCCATCAAATATTTGCTATGGTTTCCTATTAACACTGCATGTCTGCTATTGCTTATCTCTTTTATCTCACTGCTGAGAAAACCTATGCTGTTTCCACCAATGGGATGGAACTCATCTTTCCTGCATGCCAACAGCTTAATCATAGCTGCACTCTATAAGGAAGCAGCATGGGCTTATGTGTATCTGCTCTGATCAGTTGATAATAGCTCACCAAAAAAACCCACAAGAACCCTGGAGGCCACGGGGCACCTGGGTGGCTCAGTCATTAAGCGTCTGCCTTCAGCTCAGGTCGTGATCGAGCCCCGCATCTGGATCCCTGCTCCTCGGGGAGCCTGCTTCTGCCTCACCCACCCCCCCTGCTTGTGTTCCCTCTCTCGCTGTGTCTCTCTCTGTCAACATAAATAAATAAAAATTAAAAAAAAAAGAATCCTGAGGCCACATCTGGCTCAGCAGGTAAGAGACCTATGATTGAGGGGCGCCTGGATGGCTCAGTTGGTTAAGCAACTGCCTTCCGCTCGGGTCATGATCCTGGAGTCCCAGAATCGAGTCCCACATCGGGCTCCCTGCTTGGCGGGGGGGGGTCTGCTTCTCCTTCTGACCCTCTTCCCTCTCGTGCTCTTTCTATCTCATTCTCTCTCTCAAATAAATAAATAAAATCTTTAAAAAATAAAGATAAAAAAAGAGACCTATGATTGATTATTAATGTCTGCAGTGGGACACCCAGGTACCACCATGCATGTGTCACGCCACATGATTCATGCTGCAAAAAGAGTTTCCCTCACAGTCTCCCACAATGTAAACATTAAAATGAATTCTATAAAAACTTCTTTTGGTGTTTATAACTTGTTTTTCAAGGTTGTCTATGACTTTTTTTTTTCTGTACAAAAATGTGTGTGTTGTTGGTTTTGCTACATAATCACATCTATAAATTTTTCTTTATTGTTTCTGGCATATTTTTCATTATAAAAATTATTTTATTCCAATATTATGGAAACTTACATGCATCATTTTAAGTAATATTCGTTAGGGTTTTATATATATATATATATATATATATTTAAATCATAGGTCTACTTGGAATTGATTTTGGTATAAGTAGTGAAATTGGGAGCCAGCTTTTTTTTCTTCATGTAAAATATCAACTTCACACCAATTATCGAATATTTTCCTCCATTCATATGAACTGTCTTTTGGATCTAACACTACATTCTATAATACTTCATTTCTGCCCATTTCTTTGCAATTAGCATAACAGTTCAATTACTATAGCTTTACAGTGTATTTTAATGTCTTGTGGAACAAGTTATCTTGTTCCTCTTGTTTTTCAGCAATAACTGGCCAATCTTATGTGTTTATTCTTAAAAATTATTTACTTATTTATTTGAGAGAGAGAGAGAGAGCACATGTGTGTGTGAGTGGAAGGAGGAGCAAAGGGAAAGAATCTCAAGCAGACTCCCCACTGACTAAGGAGCCCCATGTGAGGCTTCATCTCACGACCCTGAGATCATGACCTGAGCTGAAATCAAGAGTCAGACGCTTAACTGACTGAGCCACCCAGGTGCCCCACATGTTTATTATTTCAAATAGACTTTGGGATCATTTTTTTCAAGTACAGGAAAAAAATTCCATGGTAATCTTAATGAATTTTATATTTATAAATTACACAAAGAATAATTTAGTTCTTTATAATAGTAAATCTTTCTCCCCTCCCAAATGATTATCTCTTAATCTATCAAGGGGTCCTTTATGGTCACACAGCAGAGTTTCATTCTTTTCTTTATCAATATCCCAAGCATTTCTTGTGAAGTTTATGCCTAAGTAACTTCTGTTTTAAACACCACTGGGGAATGAATCTTTAACCAGTACATTCTCTAGCTGGCTACTGCCGATGTTTAAAAGAAAGTTACTTTTTGTACAACCTTTTGGTTATTATACACCTTATTAAATTTACTGTTTCTAAAGTTGTTAATTAATTTTCATTGTTATTTTGCATTATAAGATCACATGATAATATAATTTCCCCCCCTTTTTTTCCCCAAAACCAATTCCACTTCTTTATTTCTCTTCTGTAACTACATTTGCTAGCACTATCAGAAAAAAATGTTCAAAAGCAAAGGTAAGAGAAGGCATCTGGTCTCAACTTCTATCATAAAGAAAAAATTCTAGTGTTTTAGCATTGACATAACTCTGGTTGTCAGTTTGAGATTCTGTTAAGGAATGTCTTCTATAGCCATTTCACTTAAGGAACCGTATCAGGAAGGCATGTTAAAGTTAAGCAAGGGCTTTATGAGCATCTACTGAAATAAAGACTTGCCTTTATTCCTTAGTCCTTTGTATTAGTCAACTGTGGTTGCAATAATGTTGTGTTAACAAACCAGCCCAAATTTAAAATCAAAATTTTTAAGTACTGTTCACAATAACACTCCAAAAAAATGAAACAGGCACAAATTTAACAAAATATGTACAGGATCTGTAGACAGAAAACTACAAAACTTTGATGAAAGATATCAAAGAAGATCTAAGTCAATAGAGATATTCCATGTTTATAGAATAGAAGAGTCAATATTGCTAAAATATCCATTTTTCCCAGCTTGGCCTTTAGATTCAACACAACAAACTGATTTTAAAGTTAAAAACAAACTGAATCTAAAGTGTATAGAAAAAGCCAAAAAACCTAGAATATCCAACAAAATACTGAGGTAGAAGAAGAAAGTTAGAGGACTGATACTATGCAATTTTAAGAGTTATTACAAAGCTAAAGTAATCAAGACAGCCTATTAGTGAGGAACGAATGGACACATAAATCAATGTAATAAAACAGAGAGCCTAGAAATAGCTCCATACATATATAGTCAATTGATCTTTGACAAAAGAGCAAATGCAATTCAAAGAAGAAATAATAATCTTTTCAACAAATGGTGCTGCAACAATTGGACGTCCAAATGCAAAAATAAATGAACCTACCCACAGACTTTATACCTTTTACAAAAATTAATTCACAATGGATCATTGACACAAAACTATACAACCTTTGAAGAAAATATAAGAAAAAATCTAAATAACTTTAGGTTTAATAGTGATTTTTAGATACAACACAAAAGCATAATTCACAAAAGAAAAAAATGATAAATTGGACTTTATTAAAATTTAAAAACATGTTCTCTACAAGGACACTGTTGAGAGCCTCAAAAGCCAACCCACAGTCTAGGAAAATATATTTGCAAAGCACAGCTGTGATAAAGGACTTGTAACTGAAATACATGAAGCATCTTAAAACTCAACAATAAGCAAACAATCCAATTTAAAAATGAGCAAAAGATCTGAGCAGACCCCTCACCAAAGAATATATACATTGACAAATAACACATCAGTCTGCCTAGGTGGTATCGTGTCAGCTAGGATGGTTTGGTTGCAAACAACAGAACTAATTTTGACTATCTTAAACAAAGAAACAATGTTTGGAATTACGTGGAACAGTTTACAGAACCAAAAGAAAATCTGAAGAATGAAGGTTCAGAAATATAAGAAGCAGGGAAACCGAAGGGATCTGGGTAACAGAAACTAATGGTAAGTCTCAATGTAGCTCAGCCACCCAAACAGGTGAGCACCTACTGTATCTTGTATCTGCTTTAGTTTGTATATGCTTTAGTTTTGTGTCCCCCCCAATACTAGGATACTAGTAACCTGAATCAGGGAGAAGGAATGTATTTCTAGAGTGAATTCTGCCTGATTGTGTTGCTATTACTTTAATATACTGCCAAATTCAATTAGTTAATATTTTATTTAGAGCTTTCATATATATATGTACAAGAGAACTCTCTGGGTGTGTACTATCTTGTTTCTGGACAGTGTTGCTATGCTTCTGTTTTCAAAAATAGGGATCCTTGTCCCTATTTTTTTTTTTGCTCCAATAGCTTACAGACCAGGAATTAGGTTTCTTAAAATTCTAAAGGAATCTATCCATGAAACCATCTGGATGAAATGATTTCTTAAAAATACATATTTGTATTCCCTACTTCTTAAGTCAATTTTAGAAATTCACATTTTCCCTGATAAAACATGCATTTTATAAATGTTTTCAAGTTTATTTTCATTGGCTATATCCTCATGTTATCTTCTAACTGCTCTTTTGATTATTCTGCTTTTTGCTATTTATCACTTTCTCATCCCTAACTCATGTCTTTGTGTTTTCTCTAACTTTTTCCCTTGATTTTCTTAGATTCAAATTATGTTTTTATTGGTTTTAAAAGAATTTTTAGATTTATCAATTCTATCTTCTTTTGCTAATGAATTACATTATCATTAATTAATATTAACTAAATAGCATGTATGAAGTCCATATTTATGCTTTTGTTAGGTTTTTGTTAGACTTATTTTAACTTCTTGCACTAAACAACTTATTTTTCTCTCACTCAACACAGGTATTTAAGGTTATAAATTTTCTACTCAATACAACTTTGGCTACATTCCACTACTGTTTATACATGGCTCCTTCAGTATTTGTATTTTCTAAATATCCAGCAAATATTCTTTTGATTTTCTCCTTGGCCAAGGAATTATCCAATAAAGGTATTTATAATATCTAATCGGTGAAGTTTCTGCTTATCTAGTTGCATCTCCATTCCTTATGTCTAGGTTTGTCAGAAAATGTGGCTCAGCCTATTTCTTCTTTGAAGACTGGAGTCTCTGTGTGACTGGATGTACTTAAGTACTTGAGAAAGAATCAGAGATGATACAGAGATTAGTCTGAGGAGCCATGGACTCGTGGCTACTGTAGAAATCCATCAACTGTCTACCCCTGCTATTTAACCAGGATTTTTAAAAAGTTGCTTCCCAGGCAAACCTATGTGAATCCTAAAGTAAACTGGTAAAGTGAAATTCTCCCTAAGTAGATGCTACAAGGCATGGCACTGGGTGATATGAGATATGGACCCAAACTCCCAGCTCTACCACCAGCCAGCTGCATGACCTTGGGCAAGCTTCTCATCCTCCCTGAACACCAGCTTCTCCATCACCCTATAAAAGAGGCTGGAGCATGAGGTTTGCAAGCTCCAGTCTCTCTAACTAAGCCCAGAGGCTTCATAGGGCTAGGAAACACTATCTCCAACTCCACTGTCCAACATGAAGTGATACAACTAAATGATCCATAAGATCCCAACCAGCTTTAAAATTCTACAAAGGAAACAAATCAGTCACCCATGGTCCTTACTTTTAGCTTCCTGGATTAAATGGACCCACATTGAAGAAAAGAAAGGAGGAGGAAGTACGTCCAAGTTTTGACTCTAGATGTACTTGGACAGGAAATGTCCAACTACTCTGACCCTCACTTATATCATCTTTAAAATGGATCTGATAATCACCAATCTCTTACAAAGCTTAAAGAAGATAATAAATGGAAGTCACGTTATAAACTGTGAAGCACTGTAAAGCATTAGTTCCCATTATTAAATACTCATGCACATTGATGCCTCCAATGTCTTATGTGTGTTTTATAGAGTGTTAAATTTAATGGAATTGGTAAACTTACTGCCTTTTATTAAACAGGCAGTCACAGGCAAGTCTAAACAGTAAAAGCAAGGGAATAGGTATTTTGCCTGAATTACCTGGGTAATCACAGCTAAATCACTTTGATGCGTTAAGAAGAGTAAGAATTAAGAGTATCTCAAGGCTGGGGAAGGACTTAATAACCTCACTACATCTCCTTCTCCCCCATTATTTTATAAAATTGAGACTAAGAGAGAATTCCATTATACTATACTGAAAAAGAAATGAAACCATAAATTCACACCAGACTAGCACATTAGCATGGGACAAAGTCATGCCTGGTGACTAGTGTGTCAAATGAGTTTTCATGTAAGGTGCTAATTGTTTATATTTTACGGAAGAAGGTACTAAACCAACACTCTGTTGCTTTCTCCTAACTCAGAGTTGTACGAGGAGCCATTTTGTAAATCCCAGCACAATAGTACTAGTGGATACAAGGAGTTTCCCTAGATGCAGGCTAGACAAAATGGATTCAAAAGAATTCTTCCTCCAGCAAAGAATAATCCAGGGTTTGTCTGAGCAAGTCTGTATGCTGACTCTCCTTTCCAGCTTTGGGGAAAAGCATCATGATGAGCAATGATAATTAAATCGACCATCCTACCAACAGTTGAGAAGTTTAAAGTCATGCTTCCTGGAGCTGGGCTCTTAAACCAAAACCATACAACTGGCACAGAGAGGCTAATGCAAGTGTCACTCAACCACTCACACGGTAAGCCTAGTTGAATTGCTCTCATTCTAAAGGGAAACTTAACACCGCGCTTTTTTTTTTTTAACAAAAGTCCTCCTTGGGGCTCCTGGGTGGCTCAATCAGTTAAGCGTCTGCCTTGGGCTCGGGTCATGATCTCAGGATCCTGGAATGGAACCCCACATCCAGCTCCCTGCTCAGCGATGAGTCGGCTTTCCCTCTCCCTCTGCTCCTCCTCCCTCCGCCCCCTGCTCGTGTTCTCCCTCTCTCTCTTTCTCTCTCTCTCTCTCTCTCAAATAAATAAATAAAATCTTTTTAAAAAAAGTCCTCTTTATAATGTTCATTTTTCTCTTCAGAGCAAAGGATGCTAAAAAGGCCAATGTCACTGATTCAAGCTGTACCCAGGACATGTAACTTTATCCTGGTCTTAAGCCATGATTTATCTACCTATGTACCTGTATCCTTGACTCTGAAGAGCATGCATCTATAAAATGGGAGTAATAATATGCTCACTGCCTACTTGTAGTAGGGTGAATGGTGACCCCCAAAAGAGCTGTCTATAGCCTAACCCCTAGATCCTGTGAATGTGACTTTATTTGAGAAACATAATCTTTGCAGATGTAATTAAATTAAGGATCTCAAGATGAGATCATCCTGGATTATCTGAATGGGCCCTAAATCCAATGATAGGTGTCCTTATAAGAGTCAGTAGAGCAGAAGATAGAGACACACAGAAACAAAAAAGAGATGGGAGTCATGCAGCCACAAACCAAGGAATGCCTAGAGCCACCAGAAGCTGGAGGAGGCCAGAATTCTCCCCTCAGAGATTCAGAGGGAGCTGGGTCCTGCTGACACCTTGATTTTGGACTTCTGGCCTATGGGACTGTGAGAAAATAAATTATCGTTGCTCTAAACCACCAAGTTTGTGACCATTTGTTGAGGCAGCCACAGGAAACAAACACATTACCTTAATAGGATTGTTACTAATTGTGAATGAGTTTAAATCATTTCTGGACTGACCAAGGCCTGCCTGTGAAAATGAAGGTCAGAGGCCTATTTCCTTAGAAACTATCTTAGAGTTGAGACAAATGTGTGTGGAATGTTATGTTGGCCTTCTTGGCTACAAAAGCCTGGTGCATGGAGCTGTGAGTTGACATGCAGACCACGAACTTATGTAAAAACTGTGTAAAAAAGTGTGTAAAAAACTGTGGCAAACTGAGGCCTCAGGTGCTCTTTGTCAAAGTGACCTACTCTGGATATACTTACACACCCTTCTGGGTGAGGAAACAAAGGAAGCTGTGTCCTTGGGTAGCTGCTGGGTCTCCTGAAGAGACAAAGATGCTGTGGAGCCTGCATTTCCTGTCCTTTATACAGCAGAGAAAAGGTAGTATGTGATTTAGTCCTATTGCATCTTGTGAATGTGATAGCCAATTCCAACCTACATTCACCCCTGTACCAATAAAATACAATGATGGGTAACACACACTGACGCACATACATACATACATGTGCAGGGCGTTATGTGCTGTTTCTCCGTGAATCCTCACATCCTTATGAAATTGGAATCATTATTTCCATCTTAGAGATGGAACGCAACACTTAAATAATGATTCAGTAATAATTCAGAACTTTGGTTGTTGTTTTTTTTTAATTATAAACCTCTCATTACACTTCTCCCTGTTGGCAAGATCAAATAAGTTTAGGGTATCTTGTCAAAAAGTCACAGTCTGATATCCCTCAGGTTACAGCTCTTTCCCAGACATATTCTGTCTCTATTTATAAACCGTATTAGTTGTCAATTGTCTAAAATAGAAAATTTCACATTAAAATCTGAATTTCTGGCTTATAGTGAATAAACATATTTTGCAACATAGCGTTCACCTTCTTAGTGTATGTGGGAGTGTAGCAGTGAAGGTGCCTTTTAGACAGAACCTTCAGTTGACCACAGTCCCACTATTCCCTCTCAACTCCTCAGACACTGAGGCAAAGGGTCAATTACTATTCATCATTCCTTACCCAGCTCAAGAAATATACATGTACCCATTTATATTTCTTCTTGGCCATTGCTGATGTATGAATATGTAGCCCTGATATATTAGTTTTCTATTGCTGCCATAACAGATTATGACAGTTTTAGTGACCATTAATTACCTCACAGTTCTGTAGGTCAGAAATCTAGATAGAGAGTGGCTAGGCTTGTTCTCTGCTCCAGGTTTCACAAGGTCAAAATCAAGGTATAGCAGGGTTGCATTCCTTTTTGGAGGCTCTGGAGCTAGAACTGTGTTCTAGCTCACTCAGGTTGTTGGCAGTATTAAGTTCCACATGGTTGAAGGACTGAGATCCTTTTTTCCCTGCTGGTTGTCAGCCAGAGGTCATTAGCTCCCAGAGGAGCTGGCTTTCCAGGGCTCAAGGCTCTCTTCCTCCATCTGAAAAACCAGCAGTGGCGGGTCCAAGTTCCTCTCACACTTCAAATTTCTCTGACCTCCCTTTCTAGAACATTTCTCTTTGCCTTCCTTTTCCACCACATTTTCTTACTTCCTCTTCTATTTTTATGGGCTCCTGTGATGTAAATGGGTCCACCCAGATAATCCAGAATAATCCTCCCTATCTTAAAAGGAGATGATTAGTAACTTTACTCTGAAAATCTCTTCACAGCAGTACCTAAATTAGTACTAGCTTTAATGAACAGAAAAGAACAATTTATATTGGACACATTAAATTGTTACATGCAAATGATTCCTATTAGCACAGCATGAAAACATCTTAGGCAAAGTTTATAAATGCTCAAAAATGTGCCACTATCAGTAAAATAGAAATATTATACACCTCATATGGATAATGTAAGGATTAAATGAGATCATGTAAAATTTTTAGCACAGTAACCAGTAGTAGATATTTATCATGTTTGCCTCCCAAGATATACTCTTCATTCTCTGGGTAAGAGAGACCATATTGTACTCCGTGACTCTTGCACTCTCCCATTCGCTTCTAGATACAGTCTTGCAAAGATTGGCAGTGAAGAGCCCAAACCACCCATTTCTGAAAAATGAATGGACACATTACCTAAGCCAGGAATCATAAATTCCTCCATGGAATCTGAATCTTGAGTGGAGTAAACCAAAGATTGTATCTGCTACCTAACATAGTTCCAAAACTGGTCCAAGAAATAGCACATATAAAATATAAATTTATCAAAAGTTGATTTATCAAAAAAAAGATTATCAAGATGTCTATACTGAAAACTGCAATGCACTGCTGAGAGAAATTAAAGAATACCCAAATTAATTGAGATACATACCATATTCATGGATTGGAAATTTTGTAAGATGTCCATGAGTGTAGGTAAATTTGGGGAGAATTGACATCTTATAAATATTTCCAATAAGATTTTACACAAATTGACAAGCTAAGTCTAAAATGTATATAGAAGGACCTAGTATATCCAAAACTGTCTTGAAAAATAATTTAAAATGTTGAAGGACTTGCATTCTTAATTTCAATAAAAACTGTGAATTCACAGTAATCAAAAATGTATAGTACTAACTTAAAAATAACCAAATGGATTAATGAAACAGAATACAGAATTCATAAATAGAGTTACACTTCTACAGTCCATTGATTTTCAACAAAGTCACCAATGGAACACAGTACAAAAGGAAAGTGTTTCGAACAAATGGTGTTCAAATAGCTGGATATCTATATGGAAAAAATTAATCTTGACCTCTGTCTCATATCATACACAAAATATAATTGGCGATAGACCTAAATATAAAAGTTAGAATTAAAACACTTGTAGAGGGAAACATAGGAGAATATATGCACGACTTTGATGTAGATAAAGATTTTTTTAGACAGGGCACAAAAAGGTGTGCCATTAAAAAATATACATAAATTCAACTTCATCAAGATGAAAGACTTCTGCCCTTCAAAAGAGGCCTTTAAGAAAATGGAAAAGTTAGCTACAGAATGGGAGAAAATATTAGCAATGCATGTTTCTGGCAAAGACTCATACTCAGAACACTTAAATTTCTATAAATCAAGAATAAAAAGGTAACCCAATGTCTAAAAAAAAAAAAAAGGTGGAGGAGGAGAATTGAATAAGCATATGGCAAAGGAATGTGTACAAAGGGCCAATAAGCACACACACACAAAAAAATGCTCAACATCATTAGTCATCAGAAAAATACCAGTTAAACACATTGTGAGATACCACTACACACTCATTTGAATGGCTATGACTTAAAACTGACAATTCCAATGTCATACAAACATTTTGGAAAATTATTGAGCAATTTTTTTGTTACCTACCCTCTGACCCATCAATTTCACTCCTAAGATTTATTATACAAGACTGCTTATAGCAACTTTACACATAAAACCCAAAACTTGGGCAGGGAGGATCAAAATGCCCATCAGTGGGAGGATGGATAAGCAAATTGTGGCATATTCATACCATGGAATACTACTCAACAAAAAAAGAGAACTGATACAATAAAGGTGAATCTCAAAACCATGTTGAATCAAGGATGTCAGAATAAATAAAGTCCATTCTGTAAGATTTCATTTATATGAAGTTCAAGAAGAGGAAGAACTAATCTCTGGTGTTAAAAATCAGAAAGTAGGTGCCTCTGGGTGAGGGGATTGTTTGGAAAGAGGCACAAGCAAATATTCTGCCACATTTGGATATGTTTTCTATCCTGATGGGAGCCATAGTTACCTGGGCACATCATTTTTCACAACTCATCAAACTGTATACTTAAGATCTGCAAATTTTACTATATGTAAATTAAACTCCACTACAGAAATATGTTTATTTTTAAAAGGATGCAGAAGAAATAAATGCCATTTAAAACTTGTAATTTCTATCCCTGTGCTACTTTATAGCAAACATTTTCAAACTTAAAGCTTTACTAACTATTTCATAAATACCATTTTTAGCTTTACATTACTCCCACACTTCATTAATGCCAATTTTATTTTTTTCCTTTTAGTGTTTATCAATTCTCTAGCTAAACATCTTCCATGACATGCATCATGCAAACACTACACCGAATGAGAAAAAGTGAATATTCCTAACCCCAATTACATGGTGTAAAAATAAAGGCCTTGTTAATGACCATGTGAACTATGTGAACAAATTAAACATGGCTTAATAGTGCAGAGGAAAAAGGAAGTAATGGTTAGAGCTTAATAAGGTGATCCATGGGGTTCATTAACATGGAGTGGAATTTATCAGAAGAGGTTTTTAGAACCTAATTAATTAAACCCCCATCAGATAGATGCATTCGATTAATATGATCCCATTCTGAGTTTAAACATCAACACTAATTAACCCCATAATTTATATATTTCCCAGCCATGTGAGGAACATTAGTCACATTAATCAAAAAAAGATCACAATATTAATGAAAATAAATCAAGTAGCAAATGTAAATGAGATGATGGGACCCTTTGGCCCATCCCATTTTAAATTCATTTTTATAAATGGACAATATAGAAAAATGTCAGGTGACAGTATGTGGTAGAGGGAAAATTTTAAAATTAGGAAATACATGTTCTATTCTCAGCTTGGCCACCAGCATAGTGTATGACTTCAGCAAGTCACCAGGAGATTTTGTCTTGGATCACAAAATACAGGACCTCCCCGTTTCTCATGGTTTACCTCAGAAGTGGGCTTTTGAGGAATATGGGCCATCCATGAGTCCTGTTCTTTATGGATGCCCTGATTACTCATGGTTGCCATCAGAAAGTTACTGATTCATGGCCTACCTTGAGATGCAAGACCTTTTAAAAATGCAAGCCATTCTCTTCTAGAAATACAAACTGTTTTCTTTTAGAAATGTTTTCTTTTTCCAGGAGGAAAATTAAGTTTTTCAGGTAGGTGAGAGCTAGACTGAGGGCAAAATGGCAGGATTGCTTTTTCCTCCACAAAGAATCCAAAGATGTGTTCAAGTCCCAGTTGGGCCCTGTACTGATTTAACTTGGGCAAACCCTTAATCACTGGTAAAGTGAAAGAAGATAATACTACTGGCATAGGGGGCGCCTGGGTGGCTCAGTTGGTTAAGAGACTGCCTTCGGCTCAGGTCATGATCCTGGAGTCCCGGGATCAAGTCCCATATCGGGCTCCTTGCTCAGCAGGGGGTCTGCTTCTCCCTCTGACCCTCCCGACCCTCCCCCCTCTCATGTGCTCTCTCTCTCAGTCTCTCTCTCTCAAATAAATAAATAAAATCTTAAAAAAAAAAAGGGGGGGCGCCTGGGTGGCCCAGTTGGTTAGGCGACTGCCTTCGGCTCAGGTCATGATCCCGGAGTCCCTGGATCGAGTCCCGCATTGGGCTCCCTGCTTGGCAGGGAGTCTGCTTTGTCCTCTGACCCTCCCCCGTCTCGTGTGTTCTCTCTCTCTTATTCTCTCTCTCTCAAATAAATAAATAAAATCTTAAAAAAAAAGGGGGGACGCCTGGGTGGCTCAGTTGGTTAGGCGACTGCCTTCGGCTCAGGTCATGATCCCGGAGTCCCTGGATCGAGTCCCGCATCGGGCTCCCTGCTCGGCAGGGAGTCTGCTTCTCCCTCTGACCCTCCCCTCTCTCATGCTCTCTCTCTCTCATTCTCTCTCAAATAAATAAATAAAATCTTTAAAAAGAAATACTATGGCATAGGATAACTCTCAAACAGTTAAAAATATGATATTCGTGAAATATAAAACATATGTTTAAAATTTTTATTCAACTCATGCATTAAAGACACAGCCAGTAAGATAGTATGCTTGCTTCAAAGGAGAGTATGAGGAACAGAAATATATTTAGTCACTCAAAGGGATGCCAAAATAAATTTGCTCGTAGAGGCAAAACTGGTTAATACCCTACAAGGCAGTAAATGGTAATATTTGGGGCTCTCCCTTTTTACCACAGGGAAATCAATTGCATCCCTCCTGGACAAGATTTATTTGTATCCCTGTGGAGAGGAAGTATTTACATTCCTCTCAGACAAGAATCATTTGCAATGCTATTCATTTTTTACAAGTTAATTTCTATCCCTACAGAGTTGTAAAATAGCCTAGTTCAAGAGCCTGAGAGACAAACTACTGCCCATGGGTCAAATCCAGCCCACAGCTCACAAAATAAGCATGGCTTTTGCATTTTTAAAGACCTGTTTTTAAAAAGCAGGGGAGAAGAAAAATATTCAACCTATAATGTGTATATTCCGCAAAGCCTAAAATATTTAGTATCTAGTGCTTCACACAAGTTTTCTGACCCCTGGCTTGGTCAATAGACAGTCTATACCTTTGTAGACTTAGATAATTCCTGGAGGATTTGTTGAATAATGTTTGTGCTGTAGTGAAAAAAAAACCATCCTCCCTTTGGCCTTTTTTCAAATTGTGGATAATTTTCTTGACACTATCTTCCATGCCAACCTACCAGACTGTTGGGAGGTCAATTTAGCTAATAAAGCAGTTAGGAAACTCTAGAATGTCATACATGTATAAAAGGGTGCTGTGCCTTAAGTGAAGAGTTGGCAGTTTTCAGAAGTAATTCTTCAGGGGCGCCTGGGTGGCTCAGGTGGTTGAGCTTCTGCCTTTGGCTCAGGTCATGATCCCAGGGTCCTGGGATCAAGCCCTGTGTCAGGTTCCACGCTCAACAGGGAGTCTGCTTCTCCTTCTCCCTTTGCCCAACTCCCATGATCTCTGAAAGAAAGAAAGGAAGGGAGGGAGAGAGGGAAGGAGGAAGGAAGGAAAGGAGAAAGAAGTAATCTAGTCCTTCAGGGTATGACGAGTTCATAATGACATCTACCCAAAGTGGCCTCTCCAAAGATATTTAGAATCCTCAAGTAAGATGTGTTTGCCTCGGGACGCCTGGGTGGCTCAGTTGGTTAAGCATCTGCCTTTGACTCAGGTCATAGTCCTGGGGTCCTGGGATTGAGCCTTGCCTTTGGATCTCTGCTCAGCGGGAAATCTGTTTCTCCCTCTCCCTCTGCCTGCCGCTATCCCAAATAAATAAATAAAATCTTAAAAAAAAAAAAAAAAGATGTGCGACACCTGGGTGGCTCAGTTGTTAAGCGTCTGCCTTTGGCTCAGGTCATGATCCCAGGGTCCTGGGATCGAGCCCCGCATTGGGCTCCCTGCTCCGCGGGAAGCCTGCTTCTCCCTCTCCCACTCCCCCTGCTTGTGTTCTCTCTCTCTCTCTGTCAAATAAATAAATAAAATCTAAAAAAAAAAAGATGTTTTTGCCTCCATGAATTCTGCTCCCCTGTGTCATCTACAATACCATTAGGTTTTGTAAGAAAATCTGCACTTTTGTCTTTCAGCATTGGCTCATAAATCATTAAGAATATTGGTCTTTTACTAAGTTTGTGCTTTTTTTTTTTTAACGACATCTGCTTTCATAAAGACAGCACTGCCTCCCTCCCCCATAGCCCAGTCAAATGCCATCATAACCACCTCGGTATATTAAACTTTTTCCCTTGCCAACCAGGACTTCCTGAAGCTATTAATATGTTTTCTAATAAATGAGGGTGATTAATAAAATTAAGCAATGCTTTCTGCTTGCCCGCTCCAAAATAAAACTCCTACTGATAATATATGAAAATCCATTCCAGCTCTATGAAATATTCCATTTATCTCCATTAGTGGTTTACTAATATCTATTGACCTCCCACTGGGTGTGAGACATTCTGCCACATATTTTAGCGGATGGAAAAATAAGAAGATCCCATGCATGTCCCTAAGAAGCTCAAAATCTATTTTGAGCAATGCAAACCATACATCGACAAGGGCAAACCTATGAAATGCAAAATCCAATGTACAGTGAAATCAGCAGGGGTGATATCTTAGCATTTGGAATCAGAATAGTTCATGTACTTAATTCCATGAAGCAGTCAAAGAGAGATTTTCTATTTTTGTAAGTATCTTTTGCAAACATTAGTTACTACCATGAACAATCAGGGTATTTCAGATAAAACAGAATTACTGTTTTTCTTAAAAAGTTCTGATGAGCTGGCAAACCTGGACCAACATTGTCATATGGCAACAATCAACTAGATTCTTACTTCTCAGAGGATGGGAGAAGGAATCAGCAGGATGGAATCACCTGGGATATTCTTAGAAATACAGATTCTCAAACTGGACAGCTACATGCAAAAGAATGAAACCAGACCACTTTCCTACACTATACCCAAAATAAACTCAAAATGGATCAAGGACCTAAATGTGAGACCTGAAACCATAAAAATCTTAGAAGAGAGCATAGGCAGTGATGCCTCTAACATCAGCTGTGGCAACATTTTTTTAGATATGTCTCCTAAGGCAAGGGAAAGAAAAGCAAAAATAAACTATTGGGACTACATCAAAATAAAGCTTCTGCACAGTGAAGGAAACCATCAACAAAATTAAAAGGCAACCTATGGAATGGTAGACATATCTGATAAAGGGTTAGTATCCAAAATAGATAAAGAATTTAAAAAAATAATAATCAAATTAGAAAATGGACAGAAGTCATGAACAGACATTTCTCCAAAGAAGACATACAGATGGCCAACTGACACATCAAAAAAGATGCTCAACATCACTCTCCATCAAAACTACAACAAGCTATCACCTCAGACCTGTCAGAATGGCTAAAATTAAAACACAAGAAACAACAAGTGTTGGCAAAGATGTGGAGAAAAAGGAACCCTCATGCACTGTTGGTGGGAATGCAAACTGGTGTGGCCCCTCTGGAAAATGGTATGGAGGGGGGTGCCTGAGTAGCTCAGTCAGTTAAGCGTCTAACTTTGGCTCAGGTCATGATCCTGGAGTCCCGGGATTGAGCCCCATGTTGGGCTCCCTGCTCAGGGGGGTGTCTGCTTTTTCCTCTCCCTCTGCCCCTCCCCCTGCTCCTTCTCCCTCCTCTCTCAAATAAATAAATAAAATCTTTTTTTAAAAAAAGGTATAGAGGTTCCTCAAAAGTTAAAAATAGAACTACCCTATGATCCAGTAATCGTACTACTGGGTATTTACCCAAAAAATACAAAAACACTATTTCACTGGGATGCATGCACCCCTATGCTTATTGCAGCATTATTTACAATAGTTAAATTATGGAAGCAGCCCAAGTGTCCATTAATAGATGACTGGATAAAGAGGATGTGGTATAAACATAATGGAATATTATCCACCCATAAAAAGAATGATATCTTGCCATTTTCAACAACATGGATGGAGCTAGAGAGTATAATACTAAGTGAAATAAGTCACTCAGAGCAAGACAAATACATGATTTCACTCATGTGGAATTTAAGAAACAAAACAAATGAGCAAATAAAAAAGAAAGAGAGAGACAAAGCAAGAAACAGATTCGTAACTATAGAGAACAAACTGATGGTTAGCAGAGGGGAGGTGGATGGGGGATGGGTGAAACAGGTGAAGGGGATTGTTGAATCACTATATCATACACCTGAAACTAAATAGCACACTGTACATTAACTACACTGGAATTAAAATTAAAAACTTAATTAAAAAATATGGAATCTCAGCCTCCTTCCCCCATCCCAAAACTACAGCCCCATAAAGACAAGCTGCCCAGGTATATTATAGGCATTTAATAATGAGAGTATGAATGTAGTAACAAATAAACCAATGAATGGAGGAATGTCCTATTAAAGCCAGAGCTTCAAGTGACAAATATTTACTTCCCATCAGGTACTGCACTAGGCCAAGGGGATACAAGGTAAAGAAGATATTATTCCTACTCTCAAGGAGTTCCTGATACATCTGGCAAGCCTGATAGAGAAGCCATAATTGCAACACAAGAGAATTTGAACTGTAATAGAAGTGTAATGGTTATCTATTGCTTTAATAATACTACATACCAAACAACCACAAAACCTCAGTGGCATGCTACAATTATTACTTACTGATCATGAATCCAGGGTGGTCAGCTAAGTGACTTTGTTGTTCTTGGCTTGACCTGATTACATACCTGGGAGCCAGCTGAAGGTCAGATGCTCTTGGTTGCAATGAGTGGCTCACCTCCATGTGTCTCTCATTCAGCAGACTGGCCTGGGCATTTTCATGGGAATGGCAGATGTGTTCTTTTTTTTTTTTTAATACAAAAGGTTTATATTTTATTTTTTCTTAAATAAGGCAAATCTGTTTTCCCAAGGAAATAACACAATTTGGCCCAAAGACCATAGGAGCTACCTCTGTCTTGTGATTGAGGATTGTTTTACAATATATGAGCTGCCAACACCACCCCTTCACGTGGCAGCACTTCTCAGTGATTCCCTTGGCTTTGAAGCCCAGAACAGGCTGCACCCATGGCAAGAGACAATTTGAAAGAAATGACTCACGGCTGTGAACCGACTGACTAGAACGGACCTTCAAAGGAATCCTAATTGGAATGGGGAGAAGACTTGGAATTTCATTGTGGAATGACTCAGAACTGGCAGAGACACTCAATGGCTTTGTCAAGTCTTTCTTTGTATTAGGTCCACTAACATCTCATGGGGCAAAGGAAATCACATGATACATTCAGAAACAAGAGGCAAGAACTTCCAAGTCCCATGGCAAAGGGTGTGGACAGAGGGAAGAGGGAGAACGGAGCCATTTTTGTAATCCACCATAAGAGGTATGAAAAAAGTGCTGTAGGCAGACGCTTAAAATCTAAGCACAGGAGAGTGATTTGGAAAGCTTTTCCATTCCACAATCCCAAGAGATGCTTTTTTCAAAATACTATCTAAACCAGAAAGAACACTGCCATTCAGAGCCATAGAAAAATAACAAATAGAACTCACCGAGCCCTTTCAGTATAGCAGGCCCTGTGCTAGGCTCTGCACATGCCCTAACTCATCACTCGCTCCCCAACAACTCTAAGATGTGTATGATTACTCCAGTTATAGATAAAGAAACCAAGGTCCAAGGAAGTTTGATGACTTGCTCAAGGCCGCACACCCAGGATTCAAACACTCTGGAGCCTTTGCTCTCCTCACCTACAGCACAGAAATTAAAGTCATGCCCATCACCTTGTCCTTTTTCTTGCTGAAAGAAACAATGTAACGGTTTTCACATATAGATCATTTCTAGCCAAATGTAGGGTCCCAAGAATTAAAATTTCAATAAGTGAGCCACCAGGAGTAAATTCTAACACAGGTCAGCCATGAAATTGCAGTGTGTATATTGAGGGCTGTTGTATACTAACCGACAAGCCCTATTTGTTTTCTTTTTCTGCAATATTGAATTTTTAAATTGCTTCCTTGGTCCAAAAAGTTCTGATGCCATTTGTGTTGTGTCGGTTGCAAAACCAGTTCAAGTAATCCTGAAGAATCTAATAATCATGTGTCAACCAAAGATGAGGGCTGTGTTTTTTTTCATTGTATGAATAATGCATTTTTAACGAAACCATTTCACCTCTCAAGTTTGAAAACTGTAGCCTAAGTATCCTCTCCTATCACGTTATTTTGTTCTGGGTGGTCATCTGCCTGACTTTACTCATAACTTCAAGATACCAGAAAGGAAGAAATTGAGTCCACGGACATGAGCATTCAGGGTCACTTGGTGTTGTGTTGCCATCAGAGAAAACTTTCTCACCCTAAAGAATTGGATTCGCAGTTGGTGTGACCCATTTGCTTTCTCTCCTGAAATGCACAATTTTCCATCTGTTCCAGAAGTTGGCTTCCGTCAATGTCTGGTGTGGAGTAAAAAGCTCAAAAACTCAAATGAATCCTTGCCTCAGCAATCCTGTCAAATTCCCTAGTGGAACTTCTAAAATGGCCCACTTTTCAAAGTGACATAACAAGCAATGAGCCATTTAGTGATTCAGCTGGAAATCCAAAGCCCAGGCTGTTTGTCCTCAAGCATTTCCATAAAGAAAAAGAAAAAAAAACACAGCAAGGAGAGAAGAGAAATGTAACTTTTTCTTATGATCTACATCAGGGATGTTTAAAAGGCTTCATTTCACATGACAGCTCCCATCAAGGGGTGGTTCTGCTTGGAGTGCTGTGTTGAGAAGAATTCTGAGCTCGTGTAGGGACATAATGGGACCTGTGCAGCAATCACTTAGTAATGTCTGCTTGTACAAAGAGGAGTGGCAGCCTGTGGGCCATCCTGCCTTCGTTCCTATGAAAATCACAGTTGTTTAAACATTCACTCATTCAAAGTTATCCAGCATGTTTTATTATGCACAGACAATAGAATAACTCTTGTAATGCCCCGCATAACTGATGGCATTAAAGAAATTAGTTGATATCAGCATCTTTCCACATGGGCCACTGTGGAGAATAGTGACCTAGGATTTTTCTCTATGTAACAGTGTAAGAAACCTATAACATGCTTGAATTTTTATTCTTCAGAACCCAGCTCCATAAAATAGGCTTCACCCAATTGGATTTGTCTTTAAAAATAGTTGTTCTTTCCTATTCTCTCCCCGCAGTTTAGAAATTGAGTGCTAAAAAAAAATGACCATGTAGCCATGTCTTTCTGCAGTCCCTGCATCCAATCAGTGGCTTTCTGCTGGACACACGGTCAGAGGATACCAAGAGCCTCGTTCAATAAAAGCAATGTAACCCCAGAGCATGACTCCAAGGACCACAGCAGATCGTTAGGTAGAAATTAACTGCATTTCTTGTCTGGTACCTCATTAAAGTTAAAAATAATTGTTCCTACTAGTTAGCGCTTATTGTACATCTCCCCTTATCACCTTGTAGTGCCTTGGTGAGAGAAACAGCCCTATTGATTGATGTCAGCAGACACGGGGGACCACGGGGGAATGGTGTTTCGTTCATTACATCAAGGTTGGCCCACACGTGGTGTGCCCGCCATGGCGGAACGGGACAGCTCGTGGCTTAGCCGACGTCTAAGCAGGAAGGGCTACGAAGCCTCCCACCCCCTTTCTCTTTTCTCTCCTCTTTCCGAGTCTTTCTTTTCCTTCTGTTCTAGTGTGTTCTTCTTTTTCCTTTTCACTTTCAACTTTCCTCAGCCTTTGTTTCCTTTCAACTTTTCTTCCTGCATTCTTTTTCTTTCCTTTTTTGCTTTGCTTCTTACCTTCCTCTTCTCCTTTACTTCCTATCTACACCATTACTTATTTCTAGCCATTGAGACTGTGAGTTCAGCATGTATTGAGTGAGCTTTTTCAGACAGTCACATGTTTCACATGGTCATGATAAAGCCGCCATTAGATCCTTTCCAGAGAAGGGATTTGCTGCGGGCTGGGGGAGGCACGGGGAGTGAAGGGGAGTGAAGGGGATGAAGGGCACTGTCCAACTCGCCGCTGAGCAATGGCTGCCATCGCTTAAACAGAGTCAAAGGAAAGTCTGCTTCTAACAGTCCTGAAGCTTCACCCAAAATAACGGGATAGACTGTGGCACTGGGAAGATTTAGATGGAAAATAATCCATTTAATCCATTTTCTAGTTCTTTTTTTTATTATTATTTTAATAGGATTTGGAGGGAAAGGTGCCATTCCTTGGTTGCAGCCAATTTTGGCCTGATTCACAGCTTGCCCAGCTCCCTGGGCCACTCACCTCATAAAACAAGGCAATGGAGGGAAGGCTCAGTGGGCTCCTTTGGCCTGGGGTTTAAATGGGTGGTTGGTCATGGTTAAGAGCCTCAGAGCTGAAAATTCACTAGAGCCCACAAAGTACTTCAGCCTCTCTCTCTGACAGACTCCTCGTTCTTTCTTTCTTGCTGAGTCCCCAGTCCCTATACGCCACATCTGACTTTCCTGAGAGAGAGGTAGAATAAAACCTGGATCTGTGTTTCACTTATTATTAAAAGATCGTCTTTTTTAAGGGCTTACAGATACCAAGATTTTTACATAAATTAATCCCTTTTAATTTTCACAACAATCTTCTGAACTGAGAATTGTTGTTTCCACTTAACAGATGTGGAGACTGAAGCCTAGATGGGGAATTTATTTGCCCAAAGTCACATCACAGTACTTCGTGCAGCCGTGGTGACCGACAGCACAGCAGTGAGCTGCAAAGCCCTTGTTCTTAGTGTCTGCGCTCCACTGCCTCCTTCAAAAGCCTACAAATGCATCTGTACAATGACCAACCTCAAGTCTACAGAACCCCGTAGACTGGGTACCCAACCTCCTAGGCCCTGCTCAAGCTTCATTTTCTCTGTGAAGCCTTTTCTAATGCCCCAGCCTGCATGGGTCTCTCCCCATAGAGAACGGTCAACATACATTTAACATTTTGTACTGAACTTTCACTTCCTTTTTACCATTTTCTGTCTCCCTACCTAGACTATGAACTCCTTCAGGGTCAAAACACTTCTTTCCACTTCTTATTTTTGTCCAAAAAGGATAGAGGCTCTCCAACCAGGCTCTGCATATCAGTGTCATCCAGGGAACTTGTAAAAAATACAAACGGCCAACACCTTTCCCTGGGCTCCTGAAGTGGCCTCTCCGGAAAGGGCCCCAGCATCTGTACTTTAACCCACATCGCTAAGTTCACCTGAGGCACAACAAGGCATGTAAATAGCTTATCTACAATATCTACAACAGGTTTAAGCAATTTTCCTCTCAAAATGGCTATAGAATAGTCATAAATACTTTTCAAGACCAAACTACTTATCTTCCTCTACCTCCCACAGTTCCTGCTAAAACAACAGGTCTGGAGGATCCCTTGAGCACTCAGATGACCCAGATCCAGGACTGTACTAGAGCTTGGCCCAAGGGTGTTCCATTTTCCAGTGGAGGTAGAAGGCCAGACCCATGCATACATCCTAGGGACTTAAACTGTACCAAATGCTATGACAGAGGTGTGTGCAAATTCCTCTGCAGAGGAATTGGGGGAGGCTTCTCCAAGGAAGTTTAATTGGTTGAAGAATGAATAGATGTTGTAGAGTGGGACTGGGGATGGGTGGTGATTGATTTGCGGGGAGACGCAAAAACATGTATAAAGGCAAAGGGTGGGACTCAAAAAATATCACTTTTTTTAAGCAACCCTTAAGCCTTTAAATTTAAAAACCCTTAAATTTTTTTTTAAAGATTTAATTCATTTATTTGACAAAGAGAGAGAGAGAGAGCACAAGTAGGCAGAGTGACAGGCAGATGGAGAGGGAGAAACAGGCTCTCTGCTGAGCAGGGAGCCGGATGTGGGGCTCGATCCCAAGACCCCAGGATCATGACCTGAGCCGAAGGCAGCCGCTTAATGGACTGAGCCACCCAGGCACCCCAAAAAACCCTTAAATTTTTAAGCAACCCTTAAATCCATTAATAGAGAACTGGTTATAAATGATAATATAGCTATACAGTGGAATACTATACAGATGCAAAAAATGAGTGAGAACTGTATATACTAATTTGGAATTATCTCTAAGATACATGGTTAAAAAAAATCAAGGTACAGGTGTGCTGGGGGAAAAAAAAAAACATGGGAGGAGACTGTGTACATACACACACAAATACACATGAAATGCCCTGGGAAGAGTGCCCGGGGGATAGATGGCAAAAGAAAATGTTTCATGATATGCTCTTTTATACTGATAGATTAGTGTGTGTATATTCATTCTTTGTTTAAAAAATCTGTTAAGAGTTTTAAAAATATTTTGTTGGTAATCAAATAAAAGGATAACAAACACCATTCTAGAGAATTGTTTCCTATTCTGGTAAAAAGTGCCCCACCACTCAGGTGTTCAGAAAGAACCTGGTCAAAAAAAAAAAAAAAGAACCTGGTCAACTTGCCAGGCCAGATGGTATAGACAGGGAGAGAAATGGATTCAAACAAGTTAGTTGGATGAGATGACCTTCTGGGTACCAAGCCACTGGGAAACTCAAAAAGCCTACGTGCAAACATCTAGGGGCAGGGCTTGCATCACCGAATTCAATTAAACAAGCCCATCGTTGGCACTCGATAAAGCTATTGAATCCAAGATCTTATTAGAATGTCTATATTGTGAGAGTCTGCTGATCTATAATAAAGCCACATTAATCGAAGATTTAAATGAAGTTAAATTTGTATTAACAAATACTCTAAAGGTCAGAATCATTACTTTCAACACAGGCAGCTAGCATTTAGTGCAAATATTTTTCTCTTGTGTGCTACTCCTCAGTGTCTGTTGGAACTGGCTTGCCCATTGCACCTCATTATCTCCCTCCAGCCCGAGAAGCAGTAATCTCCTCATTCCTGCTCAACTCCAGGGTGCATTGCCTTTGTGATATGATCAGGTAGCTTTCTCAGGAAATTTCCTTTGAGCTCCTCGTTGTTAGAAAAGAAATTTCCTCTGCTGCCTGAAACCCACTGGTGGGTGTAATTGGTGGCATTGTGCCTCACCACCAGGAGGGTGCATGAAGGCAGGAACATTAATCAGATTTGGAAACAACAAAGAAATAGTGGGCTCTGAGTGGATCAGCATATGATTAGCAGCCCACAGTATCAGATTTTAGAATGTGAAAACCGGAAAACCTTGGGGCTAAACTACGTATGTATGAGATTAAAGTACCCATCTGCAGATCACCCCGAGGGCTTTGACAGCAAATATTACCTCCAAATGCATAATGTCAACGTCGTTAATTTATTAGCTGTTTGTATTTCCTATCTCTATCATTGTTTGTATTTCCTATCTCTATCATGAGCTGCAATTTTTCTGAAAACTATAAATTTATCAAATTTATACAAATTTGATATCGTCCCTAGCATGGCACCAAAGGCATGGGGTCTAATAAGTGCTTCTAGCTAATGAAATGTTTGTTGAGCACCTACTATATACAAAGGGCACCCTCGGGTATGCATTGTTGGATGTTTCACCAAAATAAGTAATTGGTCTATATGCTATTTTTTCACCTCTGAGCTTTTCTTACATTTCACCCTGCCAGAAACATCCTCAATCTTTCAAGAGTCTACTCCACCTTGAAGGCACAGTTAAATCCCTTCACTTCTGTCCCCAACCTCCTGATACCTTTTTTCCTTTGAGACTCCATAGTGCTTTGTATGTTCTGAGAGTACCTTTCATGAACGTCACTATGTAACAGTTACCTGCATAGATTCCTTATTCTCCCTCCCAGAGGTAAGGAACTTGTTTGCTTGATCAGTATCCCTCCGCATACAGTGCCCAGCATGGAGCTCTATAAACATCAGGTTCCTAATCTTTTTTTAAATAAAGAATAGGAACTACCATGTGATATTGTACTGGATTGAATAGTTCCCCCACCCCCATCAAAAAAACGTATCCACCTAGACCCATGAATGTGCTTATTTGGGAAAAGTGTCCTTGCAGGTGTGATTAAGTGAAGGATCTTGAGGTGAGATCACCCTGCATTAACAGGGGGGTCCTACTCCAATGACATGTATTCTTTTTTTTTTTTTTAAGATTTTATTTATTTATTTGACAGAGAGAGACACAGCGAGAGAGGGAATACAAGCAGGGGGAGTGGGAGAGGGAGAAGCAGGCTTCCCGCTGAGCAGGGAGCCCAATACGGGGCTCAATCCCAGGAAACTGGGATCATGACCCCAGCCGAAGGCAGACGCTTAACGACTGAGCCACCCAGGCGACCCACATGTATTCTTTCTTTCTTTCTTTCTTCTTTCTTTTTAATGAAGATTTCATGACAGAGAGAGACACAGTGAGAGAGGGAACACAAGCAGGGGGAGTGGGGGAGGGAGAAGCAGGCTCCCCACCGAGCAGGGAGCCCAATTCCGGGCTCGATCCCAGGACCCTGGGATCATGACCCCGGGATCATGACCCCAGCTGAACTGAGCCACCCAGGCGTCCCCCAACACACACATGTATTCTTATGAGAGATAGAAAAGAAGACAGAGACGCAGAAAGGAAAAGGCCCTGGGAAGTCAGAGGCTGAGATCAGAGCGACCCCGCCACAGCCAAATGCCTGGAGCCATCAAGCCTGGAAAAGGCAAGGGAGAATCCTCCCCTAGAACTTCTGGAGAGAATGTAGCCCTGCCAACACCTTGATTTCAGACTTCTGTCCTACAAAACTGTGAGAGAATAAATTTCTGTCACTTAAGAACCCATGTTTGTGGTAATTTGTTACAGCAGCAAATAGGAAACAAAGCTTTAAAGGAATTATTGGAGAGACAGTGACAGGCAGAGCTTATAGAAGGATATTCACACATCAAAAGACAACAGTAGGGATGCCTGGGTGGCTCAGTCGGTTAAGCATCTGTCTTTGGCTCAGGTCATGATCTGAAAGTCCTGGGATTGAGCCCTTCATCTTTGGGCTATCTGCTCAGCAAGGAGCCCTCTCCCTCTGCCCCCCAGCCCTCACCTCCCACCCCAACTCATGCTTGCTCTCTATCTCTCTCTCAAATAAATAAATAAAATTTTAAAAAAAGACAACAGTAAAGTCAGGTGTCATTAGGAGCTAGGTCAGTTGCATGGATTTTAGATACCAGGTGCTTGTTCATTCTGTAAATGTTAATTGATCATCTCTGATGCTCCAGGCTCTCAGAATTCATCAGTGAACAAGGCAGACAGATGTTGAGTCTCATAGAGCTTACAGACTGGGCAGAAACTGCAAAACTCAAAAGCCTGCAGGGGACCAGGCAGGTGATGGAAAGCCGTAAGGTAGGATGAGGAGATCTGCCATCCACCTTCCCACTTTTGATAAAACAGGGATAAAGAGAGTTATTTCTTTGCTTTAAAAAATATCAGCCACAAGAACGATAAATAGCAATCGACACTCAGACCTCATTTGGAATGAAACAGCAGGGACAGGTAGAGACCGTGGAAAACTGCAGACACATATCCCAGCTGAAAGGAAGGCTTCACTCAAGCCCCAGTTGCCGCCACATGGAAATGAGCACAGTCTTGCCCAAGCTTTACTCTTAAGAGAAATGAGAATCGCAGGGTTTTGAGGGGGGGTTGTCCCCCAGTTTTATTGAGAAATAGTTGGCATACATCATTGTAAGTTTAAGGCATACAGGATGATGGTTTAATTTACACATATTGTAAAAGAGAATTTCAAAATTTTTTACTGCAATCTCCTTTAAATGAGATTGCCAGAAAATAGACCAGTGTACTTGAGGCAGCCCTTGGGCCCCCAGGGCTTCTGGTTTGGATATTAAATTGGTTCACAAGAGAAAGATCTCCCTATGAACTGTATCAATCAAAGAATGCCAGAGAGCCTGTGAGACCTGACCCAGACCTTTCAAAGTAGGGAATATTCTCTGCAAGGAATGGGAACAAATTCTAGTGTGTACAAGTCTCTCACTGAATGGGAAGAAGACAAACATCTTCACGACCTTTCTGACCCTGAGCTGGATATAAAGATGGGAACGCATAAGGTACTGCTAGGCAAAGAAGAGACAAATGTGTAAAATGTAAAGAAGACTGATAAATGGTGATAAAAAGAGCCTTCCTCTTTAACCTCTGTGCCTATTTAGATCAGGTGGAAAAGTAGAGGTTCCTGATTCCTTCCATGGCTCGTGCTTGAATTCATAGAGGGAAAAGCTATTGATAATGATCATTTTATGGGAATTCCACCATTCAGAGACATCTTAGAGGGAGAGAGAAGGAAGAGCTAAAGATTCATTTATGCATTTATTTATTTATATGTGTAGAGCATCTGCTAAGTGCCAAGAGATGAGGACACAACCCTGAATAAAGCAGGCAAAGCATCCATCTTCAGGGGCCTCAATTCCAGTGAGAGAAGAGAGATAATAAACAAATAAACATGTAAATACATACACAGTCAATTGTATAAGCCATGGGACTTTCTGGGGAGGAGTTCCAGAAAGAGGAAAAAGCAAGTTCAAACGTCCTAAGGTGAGACTGATCACAGCATGTTGGAAGATTAACATGGGAGGCAGAACTAAGAGGAATCTGTGATTCCCCCCTTCCCCTGTGTTACTTCCATGATTATATGTGTTAAAAGAATTTCGCTGCTGCAATTAAGATTACCTAACAATTGACCTTTAGTTAGGAAAACTATCTAGGTGGGCCTAACCTAATCATATGAGTACTTTAAAAACAGGGAGTTTGATCTGGCTGGCTGCAAAAGGGAAAGTCAGAGAGATTCAAAGCATGAGAAAGATCCAATACACTTGCTGGTGTAGAGGATCCAATGCATACTTGCTGGCTTAGAGGTGGAGGGGACTACATGGCAAAGAATGTGGGTGGCCTCCAGAAGCTGAGAGTGGCCCTCAGCAGACAGCCAGCAAGGAAACGGGGCTCTCGGTCCTACAATTGCAAGGAACTGAATTCTGCCAAAGACCTGAATGAATTTGGGAGTAAACTTTTCCCAAGAGCCTCCAGACAAGAGCCCATTCCAGCAGGCAAGCTGATTTTGGCCTGAGCAGAAAATGTGGCTGAGCCTGCCCATATTTCTGAGCTACAGAACTGTGAGATGATAATAAATGGGGGTGTGGTTTGAGCTGCTACGCTTGGAGCAATTTGTTATGCAGCAACAGAAAACTAACAGAAACAGCGAGGAGGCCAATATGGCAAGAGTGTAGTAAGCAAAGGGGGTTAAGAAGATGAAATCAGAGAAATAGCTAGAAACCAGACAATGCAAGCCTTTATGTGCCTTGTTCAGGCCACTGGACTTCATCAAATGAGAGGGGACGCCCCTGGAGTGTTTGAGTAGAGGAAACATGACCTCAGCTTGCTCCTGAGCACTCCGCCCTGCTAGATCAACAGATACCCAGAGAAAGCAAGCCTGCTGATGGAGTTTCTGATGACCTCCGGAGGCACTGGTAAATACTTGATTATAAAATATTCAGAAGAAGCCAGCAAAACAAATGGAGAACAGCCAGAGAGGTTGAGAGATGGACCATATCAAATACAGCATTAAAGATAGGCCAGCAGTTTAGAAGAGCAAATCCATCAAGAGAGATCACACAAGGCAGCCTAAACACAGCCATGCTACTCACTTTCTTCAGCTCTTGCACGCAATAGGACGAGTGCTTTCAGTAGACATGTTTCGCTAACAAACATGTCTGTGCTGTACAGATCCAGCCTCAGGAATATCTGAAGCTTGCCCCCACACCATCTGGCAGATGATTAACGTGTGATTAAACCTGATGATTAGCCACGGCCAGGAATTTGATCGCTAATAGTCAGAGACTCAAGGGGCAACTTTTATCGGCGGTTGAGTGCTTCGCCAGAAACTGCCTCCCAGAGGGGGCTGGGGGATTGGAAAGATGACTAAGGAGCCCCATGGTGGGAAAAATGAAACTGTAGACCCATGAGATAATAACAGCAATAGAGAAGAGGCAGAGCCTCCCACACACACACACCAAGTCAGAAATACCTCAGGTATAATTAAACCCTATTCCAGAATTTAGCACCTTTTTGTAATAAGAATCTTTACTTGCAATCCTCAGCATTCTGTTGCCTTGGCAAAAAACCTATCTCTTGACATTCGGGAGGTTTCCGTCCCATTTTCAAAGAACAACCCCGGTGAAAATGCATTTCAAAAATGAGTTTTGTATCTAAGGTGACTTTGCCGATGAATTCCCCCTTCCCCAGCAGAACTGGTTCCCATCCTCTCTCTGCCTTCTGCCCACCCCCATTTGCACCGGCAAACCTGGGGCTGGACTGCTGTGGGGCCCCAGCTGGGGAAGAGTGCCCCAGCAGGAAAGGACCAGATTCTCCATGTCTCACACTGCCCTGGGCGGATGCCTTTGAGCCTCCACTGTCTGGACTGGCAACGGTCTGCTGGCGTTTGGTCCTGGTCCTTGGTAACAGAGGACTCGGGCATCAGTTTGAACTTGGATCTGGGACTGGTGACTTATGCTTTCTTGACTGGCTTCTCATCAGTTTTATCTCAACCGCCATTTTATGAGATCCCCTGTTTTCTGTTTCCATTCTTGTCCATATTTGCTTTCTCTTGCTTTCCTGTTCTCTCTTTTCAAGGTCCACGGTCAGAGCTTAACGCTGTCAAGAGTAAACTGTAATTAGGAATTCTGTTACACTAGGAATACATGTGATTTGATCACAAATGTGTTTGTGATGATTTGGACGACAACACATATAAGGCCCTGTGCAGTGTAGTTGGCACATTATAAATGCTGAACAAACATTAGCCATTTTTAGCAGGAAAGCTGGTGGTTGTGTGGAAAAGGATAAGGATGAGACCCAGAGAGAGTGTACTTGTAGGAGAGGAGACTTGGGTATGGGAAGAGAATTTCAGAATCCTGTTTACACGCAAAAGGCACCAAGCAATGGACCCCATTTCATGAGCATCAATTCAGCCCTACATTCACAGAAACACAAGATGTCGCCCTGGGGAGTTTGCATAAAGCCCTGTAAGTTTGAGTATGCTGTGTTTTGAAAATCCTAGTGATGGAAAACTCACTTTAGTCCATCTCTCACCTTCTCCATCAGATCAGGATGTCTTCATTCAATAATTATGTATTGAGTGTGTGCTGTGAGCTGGATACTAGATTACAGCAGAAAGCAAAGCAAACTCCCTGCCCTCCTGCATCTTAACAGTCTGGTCGGGAAGATAGACTATCAATATATACATAGCGTAAATAAGTCATCACAGTCAAAATAGCAGTGTGAGAAACACGAAAGAATCTCTCTTAGAGAGGGTGAACAAGAAGGCCTCCTTGAGGGGCGCCTGGGTGGCCCAGTTGATTAAGCATCAGACTCATGATTTCAGTTCAGGTCATGACCTCATGCGTGTGAGAGCGAGCCCCATGTCAGGCTCCGTGTTCAGTGGGGAGTCTGCTTGAGATTCTCCCACTGCCTCTGCCCCTCCCCCCACTTGAGCACGCACACTCCCTCTCTCTCTCTCAAATAAATAAATACATCTTTAAAAAAAGAAAAAAAAAGAAGGCCTCCTTGAGAAGGTGACATTCAAACTGAGGTTTGAAACAAATGAGAATAAATAAAGCAAGCAAAGAATGGGAGTAAAGCCCAAGGAAGACCTAGAGTGGAGAAAATGACAGTAATCCCTTACCACATATTGAGTCACTATATGCCAGCTCCCTTCTATGTGACCCCACAACTCTGCAAGGAAGGCGCCATTTTTCCAGGGGATAACTGAGACTCAGAGCTCAAATAAATCACCCGAGGCAAGTGACAACGCTAATACTGAGTTGCATCAGTGTCTAACTGTGGTGCACAGCTTTGTTTTGGAAACCCAAGGTCAGAGCAAGGCAATGGACCAGAACCAGGAAGAACAAAAAAGATGAGCCTTCCGGACCAGGGGGAAAGGCCAGCAGCCACTATGATGGATTTCAAAGGACACTCTTAAGGATAATTTTTTTTTTTTAAGATTTTATTTATTTATTTGACAGAGAGAGAGAAACAGGGAGAGAGGGAACACAAGCAGGGGGGAGTGGGAGAGGGAGAAGCAGGCTTCCCGCCGAGCAGGGAGCCCGATGTGGGGCTCAATCCCAGGACCCTGGGATCATGACCTGAGCCGAAGGCAGACGCTTAACGACTGAGCCACCCAGGCGCCCTCTTAAGGAGAATTATAATAACCGTCACCATGTTCTCAGTGACGGTCTTGTGCCAGGCACTGCTAAGCCCCCCACAAGCAGCTCTTATGTCCTCCTCCCAACTCCCCTTCAGGTAAGCGGCGCTACATCCCTGCTTTGCAGATGAGTAAAGGGATGGAACACCCCTTCCCCCATACCCCCATCCCCCCACCGCTAGGTCATACACAGACCCAACTGGAACCACGATTTCAATCTGGGTTACTGACTGCCAAGGCGAGCGATGAGGGAGATTTAAACCATGTTCTATGAGCCCTGACCAGAACACAGTCAACCAGGAGGAAAGAGTGCAACAGAAAGCCAGGGAGAGGACACTGCACGTATTTGGGAGGTTATTTCGTAGGGAAGCTGGGCTAGATTTGTTGACCTCAGAAAACAGAACTCAGATCAGTGGGTGCAGTGGAGGCTGTCAGTGCCCCACTCCAATCCGCCTTCCCAGGTCCGTCCTCTCGATGCCCAGTGGCCAGGTGTGCTCGCTAACACGTTCTCACGGTGGCACCCTTTTCTGAAGGATTGGCACAGGGGACATACCACAAAGCAACTCAATGTCTGCTCTGTCCCAGCCACTGTTTTCGAACTGAATTTTGGCGTGTACAAAGACTGTCTGAAAATCCAGCCCCTCTCTTTGTACAGCTTGCTTTAATAATAACTAAAGCGCAGAAAGACTGTGATTTGGAAACAAAATGAATTCCAGGGTATCCTGATTGTCCCCAGCAAGCAGACACAAAGCAAACCAAAAGAGGACACAGGTAATGCAGCACTCCAAAAATACGGTTTTCGAGTTTCTCCCTGCAGGTATTTTATTTAAGCCCTGGGGCTTTCCCTCCCTTGGCTAATTAACAGGTCAGTGATTTCTAGTCTCTTTGCACACCTAATATTTGCCTCCTTGGTTTAATCAGGGAAAGATGGAGGAAAAAGCAAGGACGTCTGACTGCAGCAAAAAGCATTTGTGAAAAGCATTAAGCCAAGATCAAATATTTATGCTTCGGCAAGCTAGCTAACTGATTATAATATCCAAGGATAATAAATCATTTGAAAAAAGGGAGAAAAAGCGATCAATGTGAATAGTATAATTTGCCTTTCATCAGGAGCTCTTGATTTTTGTTGTTGTTGCTGTTCATCTAACAATGATAGTTTCTGACTTCTTTTTCTTCTCATTTAAAAATACTTTTCGGGTGCCTGGGTGGCTCAGTTGGTTAAGCGACTGCCTTCGGCTCAGGTCATGATCCTGGAGTCCCGGGATCGAGTCCCGCATCGGGCTCCCTGCTCGGCGGGGGGTCTGCTTCTCCCTCTGCCCTCTTCCCTCTCGTGCTCTCTGTCTCTCATTCTCTCTCAAATAAATAAATAAAATCTTTATAAAAAAAAAAATACTTTTCATTTCCCTGCTCCATGCCCACCCCCACCCCCCGACCCCCCGGCCACTCAGATGTGCGGCGTTGTTACAAGAGGTTTTGTGAAGGAGGCACTGGATTCCATATTTTGTGAGCTGCAAGAGGAGATGTGTGTACTTTTCTTTAGCCTTTGTCTCTGTTTCAGCGGCTCCTGCTGTGGTTACATGATTAAGAAATTGATTGAACTTCAAGAGACCAGAGCATTTCAAAGAACAGCCGTGTTCGAATTACAGATTTCAGTAAATGAGACTTATGAGAAACATTAACAGTGGCCAACTGGCCAGTAGCTTTCATCCCAGCTACCCCTCCCTCCCGGCCAAGCCCACATGGGCACCAGCTAATAAACAAAATGTAGATAACAGAAGAAAAATGATAATGAACAATTTGACATTCCTCACTGTTAATGTTTTCTAAAAATCTACCTTTTTAGTATTTGAAACAGTACCATTCATCTTGTTGCATTTTTAAAATTTTTATTATATGCTTCAATTATAAAATCTTCCCAGTAAAGTCTGCAACAAGGTCATACCTGGAAGATAAACTGCCCTACGATTTATCATCAGACTATGAAATGACTTGATCCTTGGTGCTTATGGAATTTGGTCCTCCTGATTTTTAGAACTTATTTATAACGGCTTTATTGAGATAAAATTCACACACCATACAATTCATCCATTTAAAGTATACAATTCAGTGGTTTTTACTATATTCACAGAGTTGATTTTCTTTTGAGTAACCACAATTCTGTTGTTTTAAAATGATCTTTTTGGAGGGAAAGCCATAGACAAGAATCTAGAAGAATTTCTAACCTCACAAACTTTGAACTCAAAGAATCAACTGCTACTTTTCTTCCACCCCGTGGCTCTGTTCTTTGTAAATGTTTAATTTTATTTTTGGACACATTCATTCGACCAATTCCAACATTCCACCAAAAAGTCCTCTATGCCTAGTGTCAGGAGAGAAGTAGTCTCATTAGGTTAAATCTTGCACCCTTGCTATGGAAAGCACAGTTGGTTGCTGCTGGAAAATAAAACCTCCATTTCCCTTAGTTTTCCTTACAGACATTTTTGGGCACAGCTCATTGCAGACTGATCTTTATGACTTCATTATTTGCTCAAGGCAAGGGATTTATTATTAGTAGCACCAACATAAATTCATAGAGGAAAAATCTTTATAAAATATCAATGAACCAAGTTTCACTTTTATACTTTGTCTGCTTGTGTGTGATTTGCATGCACACACACCCCCCAACATACACACATTCAGTCATTCGTAGTATGGCTCATGGGTCTAATTCTGTTGCCTTTTCCTTTTATAAAAAGAGATAATTACATCTGAACACTTAGTGTTCACTCAATTCCTGTGCACCATTCCTTCTCACCCCAGGCTTCCTGATATTCTCGGAGGAGTGGAGGCCTGAGAACCTGTATTTTACACAAGCTTTCTGGGTGACTTGGATGGCCCAACATTGGGAACCAAGACTACTCTGTCACATACTGAAGACTGGATATTCAATGCAAGTGGCGGATGGCTTCGTGGCTGATATTCAGAGAGACAGATGCACCAGAATTAAATCACCAGCTGCTAGAATCTGAATGTTTATATCTTCCCAAAATTCCTAGGTTGAAATTCTGACTCCCACGGTGATGGTATTACAATCTGAGGTCTTTGGACATTGATTAGGACATGAGGGTGGAGGCCTCATGAAAGGGATTAGAGCCCTGTAAAAGAGGTCCCACCTCTTCCCTTCTTCCCCAGAGAGCCCTCACCTCTTCTATCATGTGAGGACACAGCGAGAAGTCACCTGCTTTGGACCAGGAAGAGGGCTCTCACCAGAATCCGACCATGCTCATAACTCGAACTCCCAGCCTCCAGAACTGTAAGAAGCAAGTTTCTGTTGTTCATATGCCACCCAGTCTATGGTACTTTGTTATAGCAGCTGCAGCAGACTATGTTCTGATACAAACTGTTCTGAAGCCTGAGAGCATCCAAATCAGCATGTCCACTCATGCCACATACAGGAACTACAAGAGAAACAAGACTTGACCTCTCTGTCTTATAGGAATCTGGACATATAAACCAGCAAATTACAATAAAGTATTAAAAGTACAAAATCAAAAATCTGTATGTTACAAGGCCAATCTGGGGAAAACTGTTAAAAACCACCTTCAGGTTTCCTGTATCTCTTCTTTCTTTCTTCTGACCTCCCATCCCCCCACCCAAACACAAGCCCTCTCCGCCCCTGCACACAATATACACACACATACACACCATGTACACATACACTCATCCCCCATATACTCCCCACTCACACATCACACAGATAGGGCTGCCAAATTTAAATAACCTATTAAATTAGACTTTCAGATAAACATATATGGGACATACTTCTACTAAAAAGAAATTCATGATTTATCTGAAATTCTAATTTAACCAAGGTCCTGTCTTTTACTTGGCAACTCTTCACACCTCTTTCTCCCTGTCTCTCTCTTTCATACACCCACACCCACCCACACACAGACATACACACACCTCTACCCTACTTTCACATAGGTCTACAATACTGCTAAAAATCCCTACAAGAGAGTTCTGAGTCACTATCTTTACCTTTCTATATTTTTTGCTTGAATTTTTATAATACATATGTATTACATTTGAAATGAGAAATTAAAAAATTGTTCAGAAATTATTAAATGCATATTTAGTCCCACTAAGCCATCAACATTCCTAGGAATGTGCCCCCTCCTCACCAAGTTCATGAACCACTACAGAGAATAGCATGTCTCTGGGGAATTGCGGAAGCTTTAGAAAGGGAAGAACATAGGTCCAGTAAAAAGGGCAACTAGGAACAGACACTGGAGAAAGCAACCAGGAGGGCCCTCGGCATAGAGACTGCTAAATGCGTTAAATGCTTTGGCTGCTTTTTTTAAATGGTAAAACCTACTACAAACCAAGACTGCTACATTTGGCTGCGTGCTGAATATGTACTGGAATAGCGGCTGACCCAAGGCCAAAGGGGCTGTACTCTGCTTGCCCTTCCCCCACATTCAGATGCCATCTTTTTCTCATTTATATAAAGGCTCCATAGCTTAACCACCACCTCCGTGAGTTAGCATTCAGGAGAAATTTTTACCTGCTAGATAGTGTGCTAATTGGCTTACAAGGCACACCATTCCCGGTGGAGATCTCCCTGTTACAGAAGGAACACCATTCCAGGAAATTCGGAGCACTCGCAGGCGACATGGGCACTTGTCTAGTGCATACAATGGAAGCTGTCACCCCCTCCTTAGCCTGGCCTCCCTCACACTGAGCTCCAGAGGGAGGTGGAGGATTGCATTTGTCAAAGACGGCTGCACTGTGCTCTTCTGCAATGTGACTCTCCAACCTTCATACTGTAAAGAAGCCAGTGAGGTAGACTCTGAGTCTTCCTAGTCTGGGCACCAGACTCTTGCCCCCTGCACTGGCATGACCACTAACTTTTGAGTCTTCCCAACATCCTGGAATATTGGCATGCCATTTCCACTTTTCCTTGTCTGATCTCCTGACCCACAGAATCCAGGGGTATAAGTCACTATGTGTTGCAATAACTTGTTACACAGCCTTAGCACCTGGAACAACAGAACAGAATGCCACCTATGGACCCAGTGAGGGCCAACAAATTATATCAAAGCCTAGAAAACAAAGCGGAATAATCAAGGCCAACGGTGTGTCCTGAAATCAACCAGATGGGCTGCTTCCCTCTCTGGCCTCAACAGTACTTCAAGTCCATGTGATCGCATCAGGACAGAAACCATAGGACATAAAGAATCAGCAACCAGCAAAAGTGGTTTTACTCTCTCATTATTGCCTGTCAGAGCCATGCTGAGCTATAGAGACCTTCCCACACCACTCCTAACCTCTGGGCAAGTTTGGTTCCTTCAATACTCACAACAACCCCAAGACCCCAGGGCTGCAGAGGCCACTCCACAATGTGGCAGAACAGAAAACTTTGCAGGTACAATTTTGGAGCTCCTATTCCTCAAGGAGAGGGATGGTTTGATGCCTTTTAGTGCTTTTCCCTGGAAAGAAATTTTGAGGTTGTGGTGCTATTCCATCACAAGTCTCTTGAGCCTTTTTTGGCATATAAAGTAAAAGCTTCTCCTTAATATGTGTAAGAACATGCCTAAGAACAGATATAACAAGCAAGCATGATATTTAAATGAAGGGGAGTTCAGCAGACGGTTTGCAAACATTAAGAATTCTCTTACTTTGTGCAGACAGATTTGCAGCCCATGTCTGGGAAAAGACACAGAAAACTTAGGAAACCCCACAAAAAGACTGTTAGAAACTAGCTCCAGTTCATTAATTCCACAGATCACCCATGAAACAGAAGAGTCGCTCACTACATAATGTTGTTAGGGATCTCCAGGATAAGGGATTTTTCTGAGGGCTCCAGTGACATTTGCATATAGTTTTTTTTAAAGATTTTATTTATTTATGTCAGAGAGAGTGAGCACAAGGAGGGGGATCAGCAGACAGAGGGAGAAACAGGCTCCCTGCTGAGCAAGGAGCCCGACACGGGACTCGATCCCAGGAGCCTGAGCTCATGACCTGAGCCAAAGGCAGATACTTAACTGACTGAGCCACCCAGGCATCCTTGCATATAGTTTAAATAAGTGATTATTTAATAAAGTCCAAGAGGCTGCCCCAAATCACTTTTGTACCTTCAATGTATTCACAATTTAGGATGCTCATTGTCCCCAAGAAGTAGAATAGTCAGGAGTCATGAAAAAGTCTTGAGTTAGTTGAAGAGGTTGTGCACAGCTATTTAAAAACAAAACTAATGGCACTCATTTTTCAGGGAGGACCACAAAGACCTCCCACATGGAGCCTCTAATGGTAACAAACCCTGTGCGGGATGGAAGTGCTAGCATGTTCCTGAGACTTTGCTTCAGCCAGCTCTGCTGTTATATACTAATAGTCTCCCCAGAAGGGATGTCATTAATCTGGGATCCCTTCCAAAAGGATGACATGCTAGGTACTTCCAGCTCTCCATAGGTGACATGATGCGGTGATCCGAGCACTGACCAAGAGAAAGCCCAGGTCTCACCAGTAAGACTTCAGTTGTAAAAATATTACTAAATGAGTTCTCTGGGAACAAAATAAGCCCAAAGCAAGTGCTGGGAAATATTTTAATCATCATGCTGAGGGTCCCTATTATTCTTTATGATGCTATTACCACCATGGAGATGCCGCCAAGTTGACTGGGATAAGTTATTCCTCCTGAATAGCCCCCAAAATAGCAAAAATGTTCCCTCTTTCCAAGAAGTAGCGAGCTCTGAACAGTTTCCCATTGCTGTCCTGAGAACGGAATATTTACCTTGCTCCATCTCAGATAAAATGCCTGTCCCTAAGCCATGGGTAGCAACTAGGTTTCTGACCTATTTTCTCCCCTGTTAGGACCATAGGGAGAGAAGGATCCTAAGGCCATGTCTGGAGTCATGGGGAAAGAGTTTCATGATTGATTAATGATGTCTGCAAGGGATCAAGGAGCAAAGACATTGGCCATGGGTTTGCTATCGTGGCTCTGACCTAAAAGCTGCTCTCCCAAAACAACAGCGCTGTTAAAAAATCAGTCATAACTTAGCAGGAGAAATGTAAACAAATGCTTGTTTGGTGGGTTGTTTTTTTTTTTTAATATTGCTCTTTTTACACCACTAGCACTTGACGGGGAAAAAAACTGTGAAAAATGAGTCCATTTTATTACACTCCCAGATCCTGCTACTGATTCTAGTGGGATTAGTGCTAATAAACCTCTGAGATGGAAGATTGAGTTGTAGTGACTGCAATCCCCATTTTATATCGTTACAGATAATATGTACTCGCCAAAAGTAACTTTATTATTCTTCTGACATCTTTTATCTAATTCAGAAATGGGCAATTCCAGCCATGAAATGTGTGTGCTGCATGCCATTATTTCCAGAAGCTGGGATAACACTGGCGTGCTGATTGCACATGAAGAAAGATGTGGGCTTGGCGCCCCCAAGCCTCCATACAGCACCCCCTCCCTCCAGCTTCCCACCCCTGCCCCGTGATCACATTCACAGGAGCAAGTCAATAACAGCTGCTTCCTGCTTCTCAGGCACTACCTGGTAGAGTAAAGGACAGGAATCACTGAACTTCTTTGGACTTCCCTCTGTTTTAAGGGCCAGGGATCACCTTCAGGTCAAGCACAGTCTAGAGTTACTGACCTCAGCCCCCAAACATTTAGAGACTCCAAACTGAGTAGGGAGGGAATCAGGCTGTGCCTTAGGCTAGGAGCTTCAGGAGACCTGGATTCCACATGAGCGCCATCCATCAGCACATCCCAACACAGTGGAAATGTTCTGTGATCTGCCTGTCCAATAAGGTAGCCAGCCATGTGTGTCTACTGAGCACTTATGCTGTGGCTGATGCACCTGAGAAAAGTGGAAGGTTTAATTTTACATCATTTTAATTAATATAAATTATTTAAGTAGCCTTTGGTGACGTTGGTCAAGCGATTGAACTTACCCAGCCTTCAGTTTTACTTTCTACAGACTCTCAAACCTACCTACTATTTCCCTTCTCTGCAGCACTGTAACCCTCTAACGCAAGCTATTCTGTCTGTCTCTCCCCAGGATAGCCATGACACCTCCTAGTCAATTGTCCTTGCTAATTGTGGATGGTGAGCACTCACAAAAATAAGAACTGGGGGATGTCTGGGTGGCTCAGTCGGTTAAGTGTCTGCTCTGGCTCGGGTCATGATCCCAGGGCTAACTCTCAAGCACAGGAAGGAACTGCGGAAGGAACTGGTGCAAGACTTCATCACAGTGTAGTCCCCTGTCAGCGAGGGCTTTTAATGAGTAGACTAAGGCAGAAGTGATGGGATGTCTCTTCCAAATTTAAATTATAAAGGATGGTGACTTCTGTCTTGCTGGTTAAGGTACTGATCCCAGGCCATCTTTGCACCATGGTCACCAAAAGCATCATGTGGGTAAGGGTTCTGCTCCTCACCCCCCAGATCAGTAAAAGAGAAGCATAAACAATTAGCAATAGTCAATCTCAACACAGGAGCAAGCAAAGCACCAACACTACATGCACTGAACAAGGCTTCTCTGGACTGTAGACATGAGAACAGGCTTTGGAGTCAGGGAGGCCTGTGTTAAAAGTTGGGAACAGCTTCCTATTAGCCCTGGAGCCTTAAGCAAACATTCAACTCTATCTCAGTGCTGAGTTTCCTATGGCTCTTGTAACAAATTCCCACCAACTTGGCAGCTTAACACAACACACACATTCTCTTACCATTCTGAAGGCCACAAGTCCAGAATCAGCTATACAGAGCTAACATCAATGTGTAGGCAGAACTGGTTCCTCTGGAGGAACCTCATGGCACCTTCCTCCATCTTCAGAGCTCATCCCTCTTATCTCTGCTCACATCACCTCCTCCTCTTCTGAGCCAAATCTCCCTCCACTGCCCTCTCATACAGACCCTTGTGATTACATTCAGGAATGACCTGGACAATCCAGGATACTCCCCCACCTTCAAGATCCCTAACTTAATCACATCTGCAAAGTCCACTTTGCCATATAAGGTAATGTTCACAGGTTCCAGGTACTGGGACCTAGATTTGGGTGAGACTCCCACACTCAGTTTACTCAGTTTCTGTGCAGTGGGAATATGCCTGTCTCCTCACGGAGTTGTTCTCATGATTATAACACCCAGAAATTGGGCCTTTCTCTTCCACAGGGATCCAAATTGTCTTCAAATCCCAGCCCCACCACTGTGCAGTAAACAATTTGGCCTTACCCTAAGAGAGCTCTGGACTTTGTCCTCAGCTTCTGGAAGGTAATCTATGTTGCACCTGATAGGAGTGTCTTTGTGGAGGGCAGGGACTGGCCATACTGGATCTTGGAGGGGGGCTGGCCAAACCTGATAGTCATGGAATGAGGGGTGACCATGCCCAGAGAAACAAACCATGTGATTTAGAGTGGGGACTTTGGTCAAGCTGTATCAGTTGCCCTAAAGACTGAGTTGAACCACAGGAGCAATTAATCAACCAACGAATCATGCCTATGTAATGAGGCCCCAATAAAAACTGGACATCAAAGCTTAGGTAAACATTCTCTGGTTGGCAATACTCCATGAATATTGTCACACATTGATGCCCAGAGGGTAATGCACCCTGAGGACAAGAGATACTCCCCATCTGAAACCTCTCCAGACTATGCCCTATGCCGCTCATCTTCGGGCTGATTCATCTGTATCCTTTTAGTGTAATAAATTGTAACTTGAGTATACTAGCTTGCAGGGAGTCCTGTGAGTCCTTCAAGCTAATTATCAAACCTGAGGATGGCTTGGGACGGGGACTGCTCCCTTTAACTTTGTAGTTGTCCGAAACTCCTTATATTTGGTGTCAGAAGTGAGGGAAGTCTTCCATGGAAACTATTCCCTTAACCGTGATATGGAGAACAAAGGCAAAAGAAAAAAAAAAATTAAATTTCTTTACAGTTTAGAGCCCATTGACAAGTCCTTGAGACATCCAAGTGACCTTCCTCTAGGAACTCAACTGACTCAATGCTAATATTTGCTAAGGGCAAAGGCAACCTTAGCTTAACATTAGCCCGACCTCCAGGATCCTATGTCTCCTTTAACATATAAAAATCCTTTGGAGGGCGCCTGGGTGGCTCAGTTGGTTAAGCGACTGCCTTCGGCTCAGGTCATGATCCTGGAGTCCCGGGATCGAGTCCCGCATCGGGCTCCCTGCTCGGCAGGGAGTCTGCTTCTCCCTCTGACCCTCCTCCCTCTCATGCTCTCTGTCTCTCATTCTCTCTGTCTCAAATAAATAAATAAAATCTTTTAAAAAAAAATCCTTTGGAAACTTCCTTTATCTCTACCCCCCAAGATACATGTTAGCAATCATCCTCCAAGCATATGGCCCACTGATATACACCTAAAGGGTCTCATGACTAAAGGTTTACTAGGCAGTAATAAATGACCTTTTCCTAACAACAGCTAGTCGCTCAAGGTCCTGGAAACCTTGCTTCCAAAATTCCTTAGATACTTATGCTATCCCTAACTCCTTTCCAACTTGAAAATATATAATCAGCCACCCCTCACAACCCCAGTGCAGCTCTCTCTGCCCACGGGTCCTGTCCCCGTGCTTTAATAAACCCACCTTTTTGCACCAAAGACGTTTCAAGAATTCTTTCTTGACCACTCGCTCCCAAACCCCAACATTTTCACATCAACCTTTGTAGTTTGGACTTGAAACAAACACCTACTAGTCCTATGACTTTAGGTACTTCTCTGTGCCTCAACACCCCAACTCCAAAATGGAGAAACCTGACAGGGTCACTGTGAGAACTGAGTTAGTTAATATAAGTAAGCACTCAGAAGAGAGCCTGACACACACAGAGTAAGCACTGGATCATGCAACCTTAATGGAGACAATATCACCAAGAGGGCAAAAATGGTTCTTAGAGGCAAAGGAAAAAAAAAACTTACAATTTTTATGGATAAAGATTTATATCCAGTACATAAACAGGTAAATAGTATATTTATGGTATTAAAATTTCATAATGGGGGGGATAAGAAAAACTCTAAAAGACTCCTTAAGAGGGGCAAAATGCAGAAAAAAAAGGCTGACAAACACTGCCCTATACAATGTCACCTACAGTGAAAATGGTGACAGAGCCCAGCCATTCCAAATGGCTGAAACACAGAAATGGACTCTTTCTGCGACTTGGGTAGTTTCCCAGTCTAGGGACCAGCCAGTCCAGATTGTTTCTCCAAAACCCCCACTTTTATGCGCCCCTCACCGCCAGCCCTCACCCCCAACCTTGTTTCGCATATTATTAAAACCAAATCATTTGGATGTCTGAGCTGAGAGCATTTTACTTTTTTCACCTTTGAAATCTATTTTGAAACTGATGGATGTGTAAAAAACACAAGCAATGTAAATTAGGCTCAAAATGACTGATTTTTCAGTAATTCTGAGAAAAAAATAAAAGAGAAAGAAAGTGTTGCTCTCAGAAGGTGTCATCTATCTGCATACAATTTGGGTTCAAAAAAGAAAATCCTTATCAGTACTTTATTATATAGCTCTCAACCCAGCACCGGGAAACAGTGTAATTTGAGACAATGAATATCATCAATGCCATGAATTCAATGTAATTGGATTTCATTGAGAAAAGGAAAAATGTCTCTGCTGGCATACTTGTGCGTCTCTGAGTGAGGAGAAAGGGAAGGACGAGGAGCAAGAGCATGGTACCATCTGGACTGTCAGAATAAAGATTGAAAAATAGAACAGCCACTCACCCCGTCATTGGGAATTCAGTCACACATTCCTGAAACATGAAATATGAACATCATTAAGCTAAGGTCAAAAGAAATCAGCTCGAGGCTGGTTTTTCTCTACAGTCCAGTCACCCCTTAGTGAACACCTTCCTTGCAGATTCTCTCCCCCTGCTGAAGCTTCAGCCCTTTTAACAGAAGAGGTGAAGACTCAGTCTGAAACACCTACTAGTCCTATGAGTTATGTTCAGACTGAAGCAGGTTCCAGCCGAAAAAGGAAAGGACTGGTGCACCAGGCTAAAAGGTCCAGAAGGAAAGGCTTCAAGCAGGGCTGAATTTAGGGGTTCAAACAACGTGTTCACGGCTCTCTCCTGCCTTCAGTTCTACCTAAGAGCTCAGTGCTGAAGCCTCCGTTTTAGGGGTGGAGAGATGAATGCTGATTGGCTGGCCGTGGGTCATGTGCCCGCCCCCAACACTGGGGGGAAAGAGAGTGAAAACTTTTGAACTGAATGGGGGGGGAGATCAAGGTGCTCTCCCCAGAATAAGGATTAAAGGACAAAATGTAGTCCTCTGTATCAGCCAGAAAAAAAAGAATAGCCCATGTCCCTCCCCCGTCCCCTCCTCCACCCAGCATGCTAGGCTTTCTCCCTGCTCTGTCCTCATGCTCTTGCCATGCTCTGAGATGATAGCATAAATTGATTGATTTCTGTGAGGGCACAATCCTATCACCACACCCTAGAATCCCAGAAGAGTACCTGGCACCTAAAAGCTGTTGAGTTCAATAAAAAAGAATGAATGAATCAGAAACACCAAACCTGCCTCTCAACTAGAAATAACGTGGTTTAGGTGATAAGGTATGTTCGAGGGGAGGAGAAATGATCAGCACTCTTTTTTTTTTTTTAATTATGTTATGTCAGTCACCATACATTACATCATTAGTTTTAGATGAAGTGTTCCATGATTCATTATTTGCGTATAGCACCCAGTGCTCCATGCAGAACGTGCCCTCTTTAATACCCATCACCAGGCTAACCCATCCTCCCACCCCTTAGTAGGTGCTTCATACATGCTCAGCCCCTGCACACCTGGGAAAGTAGAAAACAACCCCCATCTCCCACCTCTACCAGCCCAAGAATGGCAGGAAGTTGATAGATTCTGGAATCTGTTCCACCTGGTTGGGAGGAAGACTGACCGGCCCTCGCGGAAGGTCACCCGCCATTCAAAATCCAGAATCCTTGTTAAGCAAATTGCCAAATATCCCCCGCCCCTGGAGATTACCGTTCTCTAAATCTGGGGTAGAGTCCATGAGTTTGCATTTCTAACAAGTCCCCTGAGTTGCTGCCGCTGCTGTTTTAGGAACCACATTGTGAGAAGGAGCTTTCCCACCAAGACAGCATTTCCTAACTGTATTCCAGAGCTGGCCGGGCAGCTACTGGGTGGCAGGAGTCCTTAGGAGGGTATAGCAAGAAGCAGCCTAGATGAGCTGCATTTGCAAATTTTATTAAATCTGTCCCAAAGGTAAGCCCCGAAATGCAGGCTGTGGTGCCGTTTCCCCCCAGCAAACTCCCGAGGCAGTTTTCAAACTGTGATGCTCTGACCATAAGCCTGGACTCTGCCCCCCCCGCCCACCAGTCTGTTGAAAGGCAGACTCTGACTCAGGGCCAATCCCCCCAACCCTCCCCCAATCTGCCGGCTGCAAGCTGGAGGCCCAGGAAAGCTTGGTATAGTTTCAAGTCCAAGCCCAAAAGCCTGAGAACGAGGGGAGCCTGTGAGGGAACTCCCAGTCAGAGTCCAAAGGCCTGAGAGCCAGGAGTCCCGATGTCTGCAGGAGGAGATGGACGTCCCAGCTCAGCAGAGAGCAGATTTGCCCTTCCTCTGCCTTTCTGTTCTGTTCAGACCTTCAACAGGCTGGACATCTGTCCGCATGGGTAGAACAATCTTGTTTGCTCAGCCGCCTCCACAGGCGGAGGTGGCAGTGAGAGCAGGTGGCCAGCCATGCTTCCATGAGGGAGATGGCCACAGAGACCCAGCCTGGCCGGCCATCTTAGATTGAGCAGGGGATTTTCATTTAAATGTTAGAACCAGGGGCACCCGGAGGGCATTCAGTCATTAAGCGTCTGCCTTCGGCTCAGGTCAGGATCCCCGGGGTCCAGGGATCAAGCCCCGCATCGGGCTCCCTGCTCGGCGGGAAGCCTGCTTCTCCCTCTCCCACTCCCCCTGCTTGTGTTCCCTCTCTCACTGTGTCTCTCTCTATCCAAATAAATAAAATCTTTTTTTTTAAGATTTTATTTATTTATTTGACAGAGAGAGACACAGCCAGAGATTCCAGAGGTTTAATAACTCACCCAGCTAACAAGGAGCAGAGTCCAGATTTAAACCTACAAAGTCGACTTGATATACTGCCTTCTGTCTGCCAAATCAGACAACAGAAACCGAAGGCAGGACAGTAACTAGAAGGGAAGGCTCAATAAGACCCAGAAGTGTCTAACATCCAGAGTGCAAGGGGAGAAACCATGAAGAAGGAGAGCCTAAGGAAGCTGTCATCTGAGAAACTCCCCGTTGTGCAATGCCCTGTGTGTGCCAAGAGACACCCTCCCATGTTGTATCTAGAACTGTGTACCTACCCAAAACCACAGCAAGCCAAAAGCAACCTCACCAGATGAAAATTAAACCACCCACCGAACACTGAGGAAGCCTGGTGCACTTCCCAAAGACTAGGTCTACATTTCCCCTTTTCTCACCTACCCCTTGTTCTGAAATATCACCATCTAACAGGGCAGCTTGTGTTATTTACCTAGTCTCACTCTTGGAAACCGAGAACCCCAAGACACATGGCATTGCGAGTAATGAATACTCGCATAATAATCTTCACTGAATAATCCATATGAAAGAGTTTGCTCTCTCGGGAGGAAGACCCCATAGAGGCACCCAAAGCCATCATTGCCATGGTCACTATTACTCATGTTGCAATTAGCAGCACACAACAAGAGTTTGAAAAAACATTCCAAAAGACCATGAAATTACATTTTTGCACGCTGAGTTTAAACCATGCCAACAGTGGTTTTTGTTTTTGTTGTTCTGTATTGCTGGTGGTTTATACTTTAAAATTTTTTTTTAAGGCACCATTAGAAAAAGTGAAGCAAGAGTGGCCTCTTGTGGAGGTGATGGCACCTACAACAATTTGTGGAGCTGAAACGACACAGGATCTTCGGAAGCCCGCTGGAGGGAAATGGCCCGTGGTCAGAGGGAGTGGTTTCTGAAAGTGCATGCCTAAAACCTGAGGCCACGCTGAGCAGCCTTTCCTCCAGGCCATGAAAAGTTGCATCCGTCCTGTCCACCGCCAGCCTCCCTACCCCACGCTCCGCAATCACCCAGGTGAGTCTATAGCAGGTGTTCAAGAAATATGCTGAGGGGCGCCTGGGTGGCTCAGTCGTTAAGCGTCTGCCTTCGGCTCAGGTCATGATCCCAGGGTCCTGGGATCGAGTCCCACATCGGGCTCCCGGCTCAGCAGGAAGCCTGCTTCTCCCTCTCCCCCTCCCCCTGCTTGTGTTCCTGCTCTCGCTGTCTCTCTCCCTGTCAAATAAATAAATAAAATCTTTAAAAAAAAAAAAAAAAAAAAAGAAATATGCTGAGATCTGAGATCCAGTGTTTGACTGGTTTTACTGGCATTGTGTGGTGTGAACCACGTTTTCTTCAAATATCACTTTCGGGGGCGGGGGTGCACGCAACTTAAAGACCTTTCCTCCTGGACTCCTATTCAAAAATGGTCTGCCAACCCACTGACAAGCCCTCATTTCTAGGTTGGTGTCCACATAAAAGGGTTGAGGGGGGTCCAAATTCCTTGGTAGATTTCTCCACTAGATGATGCACGTGATTTTATTTTTCCCTATTTTGCCCAACATTTTGCCACTTTTCACACTGTACCAGAACAAACTGAATTATGACTTCTTTTTCACAATTTGGGAGACCAGTTTCACCTACGATGTTAAAATTTGTGTATAATGAAATTTGACAGACACATTGAAGAGCATCTAAAACATGGGGACCATATAAAGAATAAAAATAAAGAAAGCAGCCAGACAGCTAACAAGGAAGCCAAGGTAAAAATGGACATTCCCAGCAGCCCTGCATGCCTCAACACCGTCATAGCCTCATCACATTCCAGGCATGGCCCCTCTGCTACCTTCTACGATAATCATTTCCTGTTTTTCTTTATAATTTTCCTCATGTGATTACACACCCAAGCAATAAATTCAGTTTGGGCTGCTGTTGAACTGTATATAAATGGACGACTGTGCATTGCATCTCTGCTCTATAATATTCCACTGTACAAATCACTACTTTTGATGGACATTTGGGTAGCATCTCAGTTTTTTTCTTTGGTAAACCATGCTGCTATGAACCATCTCACTGTCACCAGGTTCTCACATGCAAAGAATCCTCTAGACTAGATGCCAGCAAACATTTTCTGTTTGTCAGACTGAATATTTGGGGCTTTTCTGAACTGGATGGTCTCTCACAACTATTCAACTCTGTCATTGTATAGGAAAAGCAAACGTGACCATATGGAAACAAATGAGCATGAATGTGCTCCAATAAAACTTTATTTAACAACACAAAACCAAACAAAAACAGGTGGCAGCTCCGATTTGGACCATGGTCTGATAGTTTGCTGACTCCTGTTGAAGATGACTTCCTTAGGCCTGAACTTGCCAGGGCCACCCCTTCGCACAACTCCATGGCAGCCCCACGTGGTGTGGTACACAGCCCGGCACCACTGGAAGCCAGGCCACGGGGCGTGTTCCAATCAACTTTGCTGAGTAACACAAAGCACCTCCCCCGAGCGGACACAAAAGTTTGCATTCCCACAAGCCATGTGCTGTGTCCCCATCACTCACATCCTTACCAGTACCTGGTATCCTTAATATCTGCCAAACCCCTGGGTGTGCAAGAATTTTGCATTACATTGCATTTGCTGAAACATAGCTGAGTCTTGAGTTCATGTATTTCTGACAGAATTACTGCTTTCCTACAAATTGAAGAGAAGACATTTCTCCTTGGGCACTTAAGTGGCAGAAAAACATGGTTTTGTATCATCCTCTTGCCCCTTCCCCCAAATCCATGCTTCTCCATTGTTGAGGCAACTGGGTCATTCAAATCATGCCTTTGGCTCTCTTTCTTGGATGGCGAAGGAGTAGGAGACCCTATTGCAACCGGTTCCCGGAATTGAGCTGGATATCTACCAGACCACTCTGAACACCCACAAAATCAGCCTGAGATGTAAGAAGATAGATCTGGATCTCTACAAACAGAATATCGCAGTTGTTTGGTTTTGAGGTATGAAGCGGGGAGCCATGATTCCGCAGGCAGATATCGGAGGATAAACGGCAGCAGGAGGGAGCCTGGCAGTGGGGATCCTACACCTCCGGCACTGGGGACAAGGCACAGAGTCACAGACCGGTAGTGGTGGGGAAAGGACTTTAGGGCAGCCCCCCGGATGGAAACCCGGAGAGGCGGGGCCGTGCGTGCGAACTGGGGGCAGCTGGCGGTTTTAGAAGTACAAAGGGCAGAGACGTGCCCCGACCTGAAGGAAAGGACTGGGAGTGCTGCTGAGGGGCGCAAAACCCAGGACGCTGCAATTTATAGCAGCACACACAGAAAAGAGACAGTGTGGCCTGGAGAGCTCACGGAAGAACAGACTGTAATCTCTCTGCTCTGAGGCAGAGGGTTGGATGTGGTCTCTTCTGCTCTGACTCTCAAAAGAGACATGGAAAGCTGCCAGGGAAAGCCGCCAAAGAACAAAATCCCCCCAAAAAACAGTTCCCGCTGAGCCCATCCCCCACCACAGGAGGGCACGGCAACTCTGCCCAAACAGGGTTGCCTGAGTAATAGTGTGGCAGGCCCCTCCCCCAGAAGACAGGCTGGGAAAACAAGAGGCCAGCAATTCTAAGGTCCCTAGAAAATAGGTGCATCTTGCTTGGGTTGTGGTCAATAATTTGGACTCTATACATTCCCTCAACCACCACTAACAGAATGACTAGGAGGAGGAACCCCCAAAATAGGAAAGATTCAGAGATTATGACTTATGCCGGAGATTTAAAAATGGATACAGATATAACCAAGTTGTCAGAGATGGAGTTCAGGGTAGCAATTGTGAAGACAATAGCTAGAATGGAGAAATCCATTAATGGCAACATAGAGTCTCTAAGGGCAGAAATGAAAGCTGAATTGGCAGAACTTAAAAATGCTATCAATGATATCCAATTTAATCTAGATAATCTAACAGCTAGGGTAAGCGAGGCAGAAAAATGAATTAGTGACCTGGAAGACTATTTAATAGATAAAAAGGGAAAAGAGGAGGCCAGGGAAAAACAACTCAGAATCCATGAAAATAGAATCAGAGAAATAAGTGACACCATGAAACGTTCCAATGTCAGAATTATTGGAATCCCGGAGGGGGTGGAGAGAGAGAGAGGACTAGAAGATGTATTTGAGCAAATCGTAACTGAGAACTTCCCTAATCTGGGGAATGAAACAAACATTCTTGTTCTAGAGGCAGAGAGGACCCCTCCCAAGATCAAGGAAAACAGGCCAATGCCCTGGCATGTAATAGTAAAACTCACAAATTTTAGAACCAAGGAAACCATCTTAAGGGCAGTTAGGGGGAAGAGATTCCTTACGTACAGAGGGAGGAACATCAGAATAACGTCAGACCTATCCACAGAGACCTGGCAAGCCAGAAAGGCCTGGCAAGACATTCAGGGTACTAAACAAGAAGAACATGCAGCCAAGAATACTTTATCCGGCAAGGCTGTCATTTAGAATGGATGGAGAGATGCAGAGCTTCCAAGACTGGCAGAAACTGAAAGAATATGTGACCACTAAGCCAGCCCTGTAAGAAATATTAAGGGGGGTTTTATAAAAGGAGAAAGACCCCAAGAGTGATATACAACATAAATTTACAGGGATAATCTATAAAAACAAGGTCTTCACAGGCAACATGATGATAATAAATTCATATCTTTCAATAATCATTCTCAATGTGAACAGCCTAAATGCTCCCATAACACGGCACAGGGTTGCAGATTGGATAAAAAGACAGGACCCATCCATATGCTGTCTACAAGAGACTCATTATGAACCTAAAGATACATCCAGACTGAAAGTGAAGGGATGGAGATCCATCTTCCATGCCAACGGACCTCAAAAGAAAGCTGGGGTAGCAATTCTTATATCAGACAAATTAGATTTTAAACTAAAGACTGTAGTTAGAGACACAGAAGGACACTATCATTCTTAAAGTGTCTATCCAACAAGAAGATCTAACAATTGTAAATATCTATGCCCCTAATATGGGAGCAGCCATCTACATAAGCCAGTTGTTAACCAAAATAAGAGTCATATTGATAACAATACATTAATTGTAGGAGACCTCAATACTCCACTCTCAGCAATAGACAGATCATCTAAGCAGAAAATCAACAAAGACACAAGAGCTTTGAATGACACACTGGGCCAGATAGACCTCATAAATATATACAGAACATTCCACCCTAAAACAACAGAATACTCATTCTTCTCAAGCACGCATGGAACTTTCTCCAGAATAGACCACATACTGGGTCACAAATCAGGTCTCAACCAATACCAAAAGATTGAGATGATTCCCTGCATATTCTCAGACCATAATGCTTTAAAACTGGAACTCAATCACAAGAAAAAATTTGGCAGAAATTCAAACACTTGAAAGCTAAAGACCACTCCGCTCAAGAATTTTGGGTCAACCAGGAAATCAAAAAAGAACTTAAACAATTCATGGAAACCAATGAGAATGAAAAAACATCGGTCCAAAACCTATGGGATACTGCAAAGGCAGTCTTAAGGGGGAATTAGGGAAATACATAGCCATCCAAGCCTCACTCAAAAAAATAGAAAATTCCTGAATTCACCAACTAACTCTACACCTTAAAGAACTGGAGAAAAAGCAACAAACAATGCCTAAGCTATGCATTAGAAGAGAAATAGTTAAGATTAGAGCAGAGATCAATGAATTAGAAACCAGAAACACAGTAGATCTGATCAACAAAACTAGAAGCTGGTTCTTTGAAAGAATTAATAAGATTGATAAACCACTGGCCAGACTTATCCAAAAGAAAAGGGAAAGAACCCAAATTAATAAAATTATGAATGAGGGGCGCCTGGGTGGCTCAGTTGGTTAAGCGACTGCCTTCGGCTCAGGTCATGATCCCAGGGTCCTGGGATCGAGTCCCACATCGGGCTCCCAGCTCGGCGGGGAGCCTGCTTCTCCCTCTGACTCTCTCCTCTCTCGTGCTGTTTCTCTCTCACTCGCTCTCTAATAAATAAATAAAATCTTAAAAAAAATAAAAAATAAAAAAATAAAATTATGAATGAAAGGGGAGAGATCACACCACAAAAATAGAAACAATTATTAGAAATTATTATCAACAACTATATGCCAATAAACTCAGCAATCTGGATGAAATGCAATGCCTTCCTAGAAACCTATAAACTGCTAAGACTGAAACAGGAAGAAATTGACAACCTGAATAGGCCAATAACCAGTAACAAGATTGAAGCAGTGATCAAAAACCTCCCAAAAAACAAGAGTCTAGGGCCTGATGGATTCCCTGGGGAATTCTACCAAACATTCAAAGAAGAAATAATACCTATTCTCCTGAAGCTATTTCAAAAAATAGAAGCTTCCAGGCTCATTCTATGAGGCCAGGATTACCTTAATCCCCAAACCAGGCAAAGACCCCATCAAAAAGGAGAATTTCAGACCAATATCCCTAATAAATATGGATTCCAAAATCCTCAATAAAATCCTAGCTAATAGAATCCAACAATACATTAAAAGGATCATCCACCATGACCAAGTGGGATTTATCCCCCGGATGCAAGGTGGTTCAACATTCACAAATCAATCAGTGTGATAGAATACATTAATAAGAGGAGAGATAAGAACCATATGGTCCTCTCAGTTGATGCAGAAAAAGCATTTGACAAAATACAGCATCCTTTCCTGATTAAAACTCTTCAGAGTATAGGGATAGAGGGAATATTCCTCAAGATCATAAAATCCATCTATGAAAAATCCACATCCAATATCATCCTCAATGGGGAAAAGCTGAGAGCCTTTCCCTTAAGATCAAGAATCTGTCAAGGATGCCCACTCTCACCACTATTGTTCAACATAGTACTAGAACTCCTAGCAACAGCAATCAGACAACAAAAAGAAATAAAAGGTATTCAAATTGTCAAAGAAGAAGTCAAACTCTCTCTCTTCACAGATGACATGATACTTTATGTGGAAAACCCAAAAGACTCCACCCCCAAATTCCTAGAACTCATACAGCAATTCAGTAATGTGGCAGGATACAAAATCAATGCACAGAAATCAGTTGCTTTCTTATACACTAACAACACAACCGTAGAAAGAGAAATTAGAGAAACGATTCCATTTACAATAGCACCAAAAACCATAAGATACCTCGGAATAAACCTAACCAAAGAGGTAAAGGATCTATACTCTAGGAACTACAGAACACTCATGAAAGAAATTGAAGAAGAGACAAAAGATGGAAAAATATTCCATGCTCATGGATCAGAAGAATAAACATTGTTAAAATGTCTATGCTACTCAGGCCAATCCATACCTTCAATACAATCCCGATCAAAATTCCAATGACATTTTTCAAAGTGCTAGAACAAACAATCCTAAAATTTGTATGGAATCAGAAAAGACCCCAAATTGCCGAGGAAATGTTGAAAAGAAAAACAAAGCTGGGGGCATCACGTTGCCTGATTTCAAGCTATATTACAAATCAGTGATCACCAAGATAGCATGGTACTGGCAGAAAAACAGACATATAGACCAATGGAAAAGAATAGAGAGCCCAGATATGGACCCTCAACTCTGTGGTCAAATAATCTTTGACAAAGCAGGAAAAAATATGCAATGGAAAAAAGACAGTATCTTCAATAAATGGTGCTGGGAAAATTGGACAGCCACATGCAGAAGATTGAAACTCAACCATTCTCTAACATCATACACAAAGATTAACTCAAAATGGATGAAAGAACTCAATGTGAGACAGGAATCCATCAAAATCCTAGAGGAGAACATAGGCAATAACCTCTTTGACATCAGCCACAGCAAATTCTTTCAAGATACATCTCCAAAAGCTAGTGAAACAAAAGCAAAAATGAACTTTTGGGACTTCATCAAGATAAAAAGCTTCTGCACAGCAAAGGAAACAGTCAACAAAACAAAGAGGCAACCCACAGAATGGGAGAAAAGACTTGCAAATGACATTACAGATAAAGGGCTGGTATCCAAGATCTATAAAGAACTTCTCAAACTCAACACCCAAAAAACACTCAAGTCAAAAATGGGCAGAAGACATGAACAGACACTTCTCTAAAGACATACAAATGGCTAACAGACACATGAAAAAATTTTCATCATCATTAGCCATCAGGGAAATCCAAATCAAAACCACATTGAGGGGTGCCTGGGTGGCTCAGTCATTAATCATCTGCCTTCTGCTCAGGTCATGATCCCAGGGTCCTGGGATTGATCCCCTCATTGGGCTCCCGGCTCCGCAGGAAGCCTCCTCCCTCTCCCACTCCCCCTGCTTGTGTTCCCTCTCTTGCTGTGTCTCTCTCTGTCAAATAAATAAAATCTTTAGAAAACAAAGAAAACAAAATAAACCACATTGAGATACCACCTTACACAAGTCAGAATGGCAAAAATTGACAGGGCAAGAAACAAATGTTGGAGAGGTTGTGGAGAAAGGGGAACCCTCTTACACTGTTGGTGAGAATGAAAGTTGGTACAGCCACTTTGGAAAACAGTGTGGCAGTGCCTCAAAAAGTAAAAAATAGAGCTACCCTATGACCCAGCAATTGCACTATTGGGTATTTACCCCAAAGACACAGATGTAGTGAAAAGAAGGGCCATATGCACCCCAATGTTCATAGCAGCAATGTCTGCAATAGCCAAACTGTGGAAAGAGCCGAGATGCCCTTCAACAGATTAATGCATAAAGAAGATGTGGTCCATATATACAATGGAATATTACTCAGCCATCAGAAAGGATGAATACCCAACTTTTACAACAACATGGATGGGACTGGAGGAGATTATGCTAAGTGAAATAAGTCAAGCAGAGAAAGTCAATTATCATATGGTTTCACTTATTTGTAGAACATAAGGAATAGCATGGAGGACATTAGGAGAAGGAAGGGAAAAACAAAAAGGGGGAAATCGGAGGGAGAGATGAACCATGAGAGACTATGGACTCTGAGAAACAAACCGAGGGATTTAGAGGGGAGGGAGGGGTGGGAGGATGGGTTAGCCCAGTGATGGGTATTAAGGAGGGCACATACTGCATGGAGCACTGGGTGTTTTATGAAAACAATGAGTCGTGGATCACCACATGAAAAACTAATGATGTATTGTATGGTGACTAACATAATAAAATAAAATTTTAAAAAGGGAAAAACAAAAAAACAAATCATGCCTTTGAACTTGAAAAGATCCACCTACTAATAAAAGACAGGCAACCAAGACTGGTGCTTGAGGCTGAGGCCATGTTTTATGGAAGACCACAGACCATATTAAAACCTGAAAAATAAAAACCCGACTAGTGAAGGCTACAGAGTGAGTGGCTATTTCCGTGTTTCTTGGGGGACACTTAGGTTTTTTTTTAATTTTTTTTTAATTTTTTTTATTAACATATAATGTATTATTTGTTTCAGGGGTACAGGTCTGTGATTCAACAGTCTTGCACAATTCACAGCACTCACCATAGCACATACCCTCCCCAATGTCCAGCACCCAACCACCCCATCCCTCCCACCCCCCCTCCACTCCAGCAACCTCACTTTGTTTCCTGAGATTAAAAGTCTCTTATGGTTTGTCTCCCTCTCTGGTTTCATCTTGTTTCATTTTTCCCTCCCTTCCCCTATGATCCTCTGTCTTGTTTCTCAAAATCCTCATATTAGTGAGATCATATGATACTTATTTTTCTCTGATTGACTTATTTCGCTTAGCATAATAGCCTCTAGTTCCATCCATGTCATTGCAAATGGCAAGATTTCATTTTTTTTTTGATGGCTGCATAATAGCCCATTGTACATATATGCCACAGCTTTTTTTTCTTCAGTTTTTTTTTTTTTGAATTTTATTTTGTTATGTTAGTCACCATACATTACATCCTTAGTTTTTGATGTACTGTTCCATGAGTCATTATTTGCGTATAACACCCAGTGCTCCATACAATATGTGCCCTCTTTAATACCTATCACTGGGCTAACCCATCCCCCTATCCCCCTCCCATCTAAAACCCTCAGGTTGTTTCTCAGAGTCCATAGTCTCTCATAGTCCATCCTGCCCTCCAATTCTGCCCCTCCTTTTTACCCGTCCTACTCTCTTATTTTTCTTTAACATATACTGTATTATTTGTTTCAGAGGTACAGGTCTGTGATTCATCAGACTTACACAATTCACAGTGCTTACCATAGCACATGCCCTCCCCAATGTCCATCATCCAGCGACCCCATCCCTCTTACCCCCCACCACTCCAGCAACCCTCAGTTTGTTTCCTGAGATTAAGAGTCTCTTGTGGTTTGTCTCCCTCTCTGGTTTCATCTTGTTTCATTTTTTCCCTCCCGTTCCCTATGATCCTCTGTCTTGTTTCTTAAATTACTCATATCAGTGAGATCATATGATACTTGTCTTTCTCTGACTGACTTATTATTTCGCTTAGCACAATAGCCTCTAGTTCCAACCACGTCATTGCAAATGGCAAGGTTTCATTTTTTGATGGCTGCATAGTATTCCATTGTGTATATATATATATATATATATATATATATATATATATATATATATATACCACATCTTCTTTATCCATTCATCTGTTAATGGACAGCTAGGCTCTTTCCATAGTTTGGCTATTGTGGACATTGCTGCTATAAACATTGGGGCGCATATGCCATTTTGGATCTCTACATTTGTATCTTTGATGTAAATACCCAGTAGTGCAATTGCTGGGTTGTAGAGTAGCTCTATTTTCAACTTTTTGAGGAACCTCCATATTGTTTTCCACAGTGGTTGCACCAGCTTGCATTCCCACCAACAGTATAGGAGGGTTCCCATTTCTGCACATCCTCGTGAACATCTGTCATTTCCTGACTTCTTAATTTTAGCCATTCTGACTCGTATGAGGTGGTATCTCACTGAGGTTTAGATATGCATTTTCCTGATGCTGAGCGATGTGGAGCACTTTTTCATGTGTCTCTTGGCCGTTTGGATGTCTTCTTTGCAGAAATGTCTGTTCATGTCTTCTGCCCATTTCTTGATTGGATTCTTTGTTCTCTGGGTGTTGAATTTGATAAGTTCTTTATAGATATTGGATACTAGCCCTTTACCTGATATGTCATTTCAAATATCTTTTCCCATTCTGTCAGTTGTCTTTTGGTTTTGTTGACTGTTTCCTTTGCTGTGCAAAAGCTTTTTACCTTCATGAAGTCCCAATAGTTCATTTTTGCCCTTGCTTCCCTTGCCTTTGGCGATATATCTAGGAAGAAGTTGCTGCGGCTGAGGTTGAAGAGGTTGCTGCCTGTGTTATCCTCAAGGATTTTGATGGACTCCTTCCTCACACTGAGGTCTTTCATCTATTTTGAGTCCGTTTTTGTGTGTGGTGTGAGAATGGTCCACTTTCATTCTTCTGCATGTGGCTGTCCAATTTTCCCAACACCATTTGTTGAAGAGACTGTCTTTTTTCCATTGGACATTCTTTCCTGCTTTGTTGAACATTAGTTGACCATAGACTTGAGGGTCCATTTCTGGGCTCTCTATTCTGTTCCACTGATCCATATGTCTGTTTTTCTGCCAGTACCATACTGTCTTGATGATGACAGCTTTGTAATAGAGCTTGAAGTCCAGAAGTGTGATGTCGCCAGCTTTGCTTTTCTTTTTCAACATTCCTCTGGCTATGCGGGGTCTTTTCTGGCTCCATACAAATTTTAGGATTATTTGTTCCATTTCTTTGAAAAAAGTGGATGGTATTTTGATGGGGATTGCATTGAACGTGTAGATTGTTCTAGGTAGCATTGACATCTTCACAAAATTTGTTCTTCCAATCCATGAGCATGGAACGTTTTCCCATTTCTTTGTGTCTTCCTCAATTTCTTTCATGAGTATTTTATAGTTTTATGAGTACAGATCCTTTGCCTCTTTGGTTAGATTTATTCCTAGGTATCTTATGGTTTTGGGTGCAATTGTAAATGGGATCAACTCCTTAATTTCTCTTTCTTCTGTCTTGTTGGTGGTGTATAGGAATGCCACTGACTTCTGTGCATTGATTTTATATCCTGCCACTTGACTGAATTCCTGTATGAGTTCTAGAAGTTTTGGGGTGGAGTCTTTTGGGTTTTCCACATAAAGTATCATATCATCCACAAAAAGTGAGAGTTTGACTTCTTCTTTGCTGATTCGGATGCCTCTTATTTCTTTTTGTTGTCTGATTGCTGAGGCTAGGACTTCTAGTACTATGTTGAATAGCAGTGGTGATAGTGGACATCCCTGCCGTGTTCCTGACCTGAGGGGAAAAGCTCTCAGTTTTTCCCCATTGAGTATGATATTCGCTGTGGGTTTTTTATAGAGGGCTTTTATGATATTGAGGTATGTACCCTCTATCCCTATACTGTGAAGAGTTTTAATCAAGAAAGGATGCTGTACTTTGTCAAATGCTTTTTCTGCATCTATTGAGAGGATCATATGGATCTTGTTCTTTATTTTTTTTTAAAGATTTTATTTATTTATTTGAGAGAGAGAATGAGATAGAGAGAGCATGAGAGGGGGGAGGGTCAGAGGGAGAAGCAGACCCCCCTCTGAGCAGGGAGCCCGATGCGGGACTCGATCCCGGGACTCCAGGATCATGACCTGAGCCGAAGGCAGTCGCTTAACCAACTGAGCCACCCAGGCGCCCTTGTTCTTTCTTTTATTAATGCATCACATTGATTGATTTGCAGATGTTGAACCAAACTTGCAGCCCAGGAATAAATCCCACTTGGTCGTGGTGAATAATCCGTTTAATGTACTGTTGGATCCTATTGGCTAGTATTTTGGTGAGAATTTATCATCCATGTTCATCAGGGATATCGGTCTATAGGTCTCCTCTTTGATGGGGTCTTTGTCTGGTTTTGGGATCAAGGTAATGCTGGCCTCATAAAATGAGTTTGGAAATTTTCCTGCCATTTCTATTTTTTTTGGAACAGTTTTAGAAGAATAGATATTAATTCTTCTTTAAATGTTTGGTAGAATTCCCCTGGGAAGCCATCTGGCCCTGGGCTTTTTTTGTGGGAGATTTTTGATGACTGCTTCAATTTCCTTAGTGGTTATGGGTCTGTTCAGGTTTTCTATTTCTTCCTGGTTCAGTTTTAGTAGTTTATACTTCTCTAGGAATGCATCCATTTCTTCCATACTGTCTAATTTGCTGGCAGATAGTTGCTCATAATATGTTCTTGTAATTGTTTGTATTTCATTGGTGTAGGTTGTGATCTCTCCCCTTTCATTCATGATTTTATTTATTGGGTCCTTTCTCTTTTGTTTTTGATAAGTGTGGCCAGGGTTTATCAATCTTATTCTTTCAAAGAAGCAGCTCCTAGTTTCGTTGATCTGTTCTACTGTTCTCTTGGTTTCTATTTCATTGATTTCTGCTCTGATCTTTGTCTTCTCCTGCTGGGTTTAGGTTTTATTTGTTGTTCTTTCTCCAGCTCCTTTAGTTGTAGGGTTAGGTTGTGTATTTGAGACGTTGCTCGTTTCTTGAGAAAGGCTTGTATTGCTATATACTTTCCTCTTAAGACCACCTTTGCTGCATCCCAAAGATTTTGAACAATTGTATTTTCATTTTCATTTGTTTCCATGAATTTTTTTATGTCTTCTTTAATTTCCTGGTTGACCCATTCATTCTTTAGTAGGATTCCCTTTAGCCTGCATGTATTTGAGTTCTTTCCAACTTTCCTCTTGTGATTGAGTTCTAGTTTCAAAGCACTGTGGCCTGAAAATATGCAGGGAATGATCCCAATCTTCTGGTACTAAGACCTGATTTGTGATCCAGGATGTGATCTGTTCTGGAGAATGTTCCATGGGCACTAGAGAAGAATGTGTATTCTGTTGCTTTGGGATGGAATGTTCTGAATACATCTGTGAAGTCCGTCTGGTCCAGTATGTCATTTAAAGCCTTTATTTCCTTGTTGATTTTTTGCTTAGATGATCTGTCCATTTCAGTGAGGGGCATGTTAAAGTCCCCTACTATTATTGTATTATTGTTGGTGTATTTCTTTGATTTTGTTATTAATTGGCTTATATAATTGGCTGCTCCCCTGTTAGGGGCATAGATATTTAAAACTGTTAGATCTTCTTGTTGGACAGACCCTTTAAGTATGATGCAGTGTCCTTCCTCATCTCTTATTATAGTCTTTGGTTTAAAATCTGATTTGTCGGGCGCCTGGGTGGCTCAGTTGGTTAAGCAACTGCCTTCAGCTCAGGTCATGATCCTGGAGTCCCGGGATCGAGTCCCACATGGGGCTCCCTGCTCGGCAGGGAGTCTGCTCCTCCCTCTCATGCTCTCTGTCTCTCATTCTCTCTGTCTCAAATAAATAAATAAAATCTTTAAAAAAAAAAATCTGATTTGTCTGATATAAGGATTGCCACCCCAGCTTTCTTTTGATGTCCATTAGCATAGTAAATGGTTTTCCACCCCCTCACTTTAAACCTGGAGGTGTCTTTGGGTCTAAAATGAGTCTCTTGCAGACAGCCTATCAATGGGTCTTGATTTTTTTTATCCAATCTGATACCCTGTGTCTTTTGATTGGGGCAATTAGCCCATTTACATTCAGGGTAACTATTGAAAATATGAATTTAACACCATTGTATTGCCTGTAAGGTGACTATTACTGTATATTGTCTCTGTTCCTTTCTGGTATATGTTACTTTTAGGCTCTTTCTTTGCTTAGAGGACCCTTTTCATTATTTCTTGTAGGGCTTGTTTTGTGTTTGCAAATTCCTTTAGTTTTTGTTTGTCCTGGAAGCTTTTTATCTCTCCTTCTATTTTCAATGACAGCCTAGCTGGATATAGTATTCTTGGCTGCATATTTTTCTCATTTAGTGCTCTGAAGATATCATGCCAGTCCTTTCTGGCCTGCCAGGTCTCTGTGGATCTGCTGCCAATCTAATGTTCCTACCATTGTAGGTTACAGACCTCTTGTCCCGAGCTGCTTTCAGGATTTTCTCTTTGTCTCTGAGACGTATGAGTTTTACTATTAGATGTCAGGGTGTTGACCTATTTTTATTGATTTTGAGGGGGGTTCTCTGTGCCTCCTGGATTTTGATGCTTCTTTCCTTCCCCAAATTAGGGGAGTTTTCTGCTATAATTTGCCCCAGTACACCTTCTGCCCCTCTCTCTCTTTCTTCTTCTTCTGTGATCCCAATTATTCTAATGTTGTTTCACTTTATGGTATCACTTATCTTTCAAATTCTCCCCTCGTGATCCAGTAGTTGTTTATCTATCTTTTTCTCAGCTCCTTTATTCTCCATCATTTGGTCTTCTATATCACTAATTCTCTCTTCTGCCTCATTTATCCTAGCAGTTAGAGCCTCCATTTTTTATTGCACCTCATTAATAGCCTTTTTGATTTCGACTTGGTTAGATTTTAGTTCTTTTATTTCTCCAGAAAGGTATTCTCTAGTATCTTCTATACTTTTTTCAAGCCCAGCTACTATCTTTATAATCGTCATTCTGAACTCTAGTTCTGACATCTTACTAATGTCTGTATTGATTAGGTCCCTGGCAGTCGGTACTGCCTCTTGTTCTTTTTTTTGAGGTGAGTTTTTCCATTTTGTCATTTTATCAAGAGGAGAATAGATGAATGAGAGAACAAAATGCTAAAGAAATGCTAAAAGGGTAACAATGACCCCAGAAAAATATACACTAAACAAATCAGAAGAGACCTGAAACCAGGAGGGGAAAGAAAGGGGAAAAAAAAAAAGGAAAAGAATATGATCAGGCTGGTGAATATAACAGAGCCACACACTAGATTTTGGGTGTATTTTGGTCTGGTAGAAGAAATTGCCTCCCAAAATTTTAAAGAAAGAAAAACTTATATATGTACAAAAATAAGGGTAAATACAATGAAGGGATGGAATATGACTGTAAAGATGAAAATTAAAAAAGATTTTAAAAAAGGAATTGATAAGAAGTTGGTTGAAAAAAGAATGAAAAAAAATTTTTTAAAAAGAGAATGTTATCAGGCAGGACAACATCATACACTAGATTTGGGGTATATTTTGGTCTGTTAGAAGAAACTGTATCCTGGGCGCCTGGGTGGCTCAGTTGTTAAGTATCTGCCTTTGGCTCAGGTCATGATCCCAGGGTTCTGGGATCGAGTCCCACATCAGGCTCCATGCTCAGTGGGAAACCTGCTTCTCCCTCTCCCACTACCCATGCTTGTGCTCCTGCTTTCACTATCTCTGTCTCTGTTAAGTAAATAAATAAAATCTTTAAAAAAAAGAAGAAACTATATCCCAAAATTTTAAAGAAAGAAAAACATATATACAAAAAAATAAGGTTAAATAAAATGAAATAGAATATGACTGTAAAAATGAAAAATTAAAAAACATTTTAACAAAGGAATTGGTAAGGGGTGCCTGGGTGGCTCAGTTGTTAAGCGTCTGCCTTCGGCTTAGGTCATGATGCCAGGGTCCTGGGATCGAGCCCTGCATCAGGCTCCCTGCTCGGCGGGAAGCCTGCTTCTCCCTCTCCCACTCCCCCTGCTTGTGTTCCCTTTCTCGCTGTGTCTCTCTCTGTCAAATAAATAAAAATCTTTAAAAAAAATTTAAAAATTTAAAAAAAGAATTGGTTAGATGTTGGTTGAGAAAGGAAAGAAGAAAACTTCAACTAAAAAAATAGAAAAAGAAAAAATAAAGAAACTTGTAAAATTAACTTTCAAAGACTAAAGAATCATGGGGAAAAAAAGTTATGGATTCTATGTGCATTGTTCCCCTAGTGCTGGAGTTCTGCCATTCTCATTGATCGGTAAACTTGGTTTTGGCTGGCTGTTCTCGCTGATCTTCTGGGGAGGGGCCTGTTGCTGTGGTTCCCAAATGTCTTTGCCGGAGGTGGAATTGCCCCGCCCTTGCCGGTCCGGGCTAAGTAATCTGCTCGGGTTTGCTCTCGGGAGCTTTTGTTCCCTGCCAGCTTTCTGTATAGCTTTGGAGGCCGAGAGTGAAAATGGCGGCCTCCCAATCTCCGCCCTGGAGGAGCCGAGAACTCGGGGCCCCGCTCCTCAGTGCGCCCCCAGAGAAAAGCAGTCAGTCACTCCCGTCTCCCCAGTCTCGAGCCGCACTCCGTGCTCACCCGGCCTGTGACCGAGCATTTCTATCTCTGGCCCCCGACCCTGTGTGGAGTCTCCAAACCCAGCAGATCCCTGCGGTGCACTCCCGCACTGCTCCTCCCTGGGGAGGAAGGGGAGTCTCCCTGGATCTGCCTCTTGTTGGGTCCCTGCTGGAGGAGCAGTGGCCCGACTGTGCCGCGGATCATGGTTTATGGCAACCCCGAGCTGAGAGCCCGCGCCTGGGCTCCGCCTCTGCAGCTGGCTTCCCTGCTCCGTTACCTGGGAGCTCTGCCACACTCAGGCACCCCCGGTCTTTCTGTGACCCGTGGGTCCTGAGACCACCCTGTCCCGGAGGGTTCCACCCCCCGCTTAGCCACCAGAGTGACGTCCCTCAGCGGAGCTGACTTTTAAAAGTTCCGATTTTGTGCTCCGCGGCTCTATCACTTGCCAGAAGCGGCCGCCGGAGGCCCCTCCCCCGCCGTCTATCCTCCCGAATATCGCCTCGGATTCACTTCTCCGCACGTCCTACCTTCCAGAAAGTGGTCGCTTTTCTGTTCAGAGAGCTACTTTTGTTCTTTTCTTCGATCTCCTGTTAAGTTAGTAGGTGTTCAGAATGGTTTGATCCCTATCCAGCTGAATTCCTGGGACCAGACAAAATCCAGGTCTCCTCCTCCTCCACCATCTTGCTCCGCCCCCATCCGGACGCTTAGTTCCTGTAAAGCAGAGCTGGGTGGAGGAGGTGGGAGGTTCAGGGTCCCCCAGTCCTTCCCATACTTAACCAGAGCTACAAGTTTGCAGTGTTGTTGTTGTTGTTTTTAATCTGTTTTATAAATTCAGCCACTACATAATATTTTATTTGAAGAATTTTATAAGCTCTTTAAAGAGGCTACAAACCACTGTTCAATATTAATTAACTTACAGAGAGCCAACACAAAAACTGCCCCACATGGAGCCTATATGATCCTGATATGATTTAGGTGCTGCAGGCAGATGTTCAAATCCTGGGCTCTGATTCTGACTCTCCCACTTACTGGCTGGTGATGCTGAGCTGATGCTACACTTCTCTGAATCTGTTTCCTCATGTGCAAAATGGGAGTAATGACTAAAACTCCCACCTCAGCTTAGTCCAAGTGTTAATAGAGGTAATGCCTGGGAAAGGCTTGCTATGGTACAGGCATGAAATTTAAGAAATGAACTCTAGCTATGGCGATCTTAGTTTTTTAAAAAGCTAATCAGGAATATAGTGGAATGTCCCTTCTGCAACTCTCCACAAACTCTTCAGGCTCAGAACCATTTGTCTTCTAGTGAAGAAGCAGGTTTGGTGTGGCTAGACAATGAGAGGCCAAGAACCCAGCTACTTTCTTTCTTTGCTGTCACTGCCAGAAGCTGAGGTTCCATAACCAGAGGGTTGAGGGTATATGTCAGGGAAGGGGCATACAAATGGGAGGCACAGAATATATAGATTCATAGGAGTATAGAGAATAATCAAAGCATATATAACCAAAAAAATGTAGGAAAAGAGTCAGGTAATTTTAACTAAACCATTATAATTTTTATGGAATGTGTGTTATTGTGGCATTTGTCAGCTTTTTAATATTTGTGATTTGTTGTGATTTTTTTCTCATCCTCCATATTTACTTTTGCATTTCTAATTTTGCATTCATAATTTTATTTTTCATAAAAACATCCCTCCAAAACCCAGATCACCCCCTACAAAACATGGAAAAGTTAAGAGTGTCCTTTGTACTGGAAGATGCTCCAAGGGGAAAGCTTTAAGCAAGATTTTCAAACTGTGGTCCCCAGATTGGCAGCAATCAGGCTCACGGAGTTTTGATGGCCAAGTAGTATCCCATTGTATATATATATACCACATCTTCTTTATCCATTCATCTGTCAATGAACATCTGGGCTTTTTCCACAGTTTGGCTATTCTGGACATTGCTGCTATGAACATTGGGGTGCAGGTGCCCCTTCTTTTCACTACATCTTTATCTTTGGGGTAAATACCCAGTAGTGCAATTGCTAGGTCATAGGGTAGCTCTATTTTCAACTTTTTGAGGAACCTCCATACTGTTTTCCAGAGTGGGTACAGCAGCTTGCATTCCTACCAGCAGTGTAAGAGGCTTCCCCTTTCTCTGCATCCCTGCCAACATCTTGCCATTTGCAACGACATGGATGGAACTAGAGGGTATTATGCTAAGTGAAATAAGTCAATCAGAGAAAGACAATTATCATATGATCTCACTCATACGTGGAATTTAAGAAACAATACAGAGGATCATAGGAGAAGGGAAGGAAAAATAAAACAAGACAAAATCAGAGAGGGAGTCGAACCATAAGAGACTCTTAATCATAGGGAACAAACTGAGAGTTGCTGGAGGGGAGGGGGGTGGGGGCATGGACTAACTGGGTGATAGACATTAAAGGAGGGCATGTGATGTAATGAGCACTGGCTATTATATAAGACTGATGAATCACTGAATTCTACCTATGAAACTAATAATACACTATATGTTAATTGAATTTAAGTTTTTAAAAAATGCTCTAAAAAAATAACCAGGCTCATCCAGGAACTGGTTAGCAATGCAATTCTCAAGCCCTGCCCCAGACCTGCTAAGTCAGAAGCTCTAGGGGGGAGCCCAGTGATTTTTGTTTCTACAAACACTCCAAGTGACTCCAAGGAACTTTAAAGTCTGAGAACCACTATCGTCAAAGGAATCAATTTCCAAATCCTCACCATACACAACATAAAAGTATGCATGTGTACTTTCATGGAAAATGGCTCAGCTTGAGGCTTGACCATGATCCCTCTCCATGATGGGAGGGCCTACCTCTCACAGACCCAGAATCTCACTGCTGTGTGTGTGCAGCCCTGGCATGTAGAAACCTCTGGAGCACCAAAGGATCCACGGGAAATATTTCTCAGGAAACAAACAGTCTCTTCCCTTCCCGGCTTGTTGGCAACAGTGCCTGGATCAGAGGCTCAAGTGCCTCCTTCTGTTCCTGTGGCAAACACAGCAAAACTTCGCGCTGCCTCGCTCCATGCTAGGATGCAGAAGAGAGAGGGCTCTCATGTTAATGAACACATTTATTAGGACTGAAAAATGAAATCAGACTTTTCCCATCAGCAAATAAGCCTGCTAGGGCTGAAAAGCTTGAAAACAAGGACTGGCTTAGCCAATTAGGTTACATGGTGGTTATTTCCTCCAAGTTGTGTTAAGATTACAGCTCCAGGGTCATGATGTAAATATATTTAAGGGAGGTGACAAGATGAAGGCATTTATTTTTTAAATGTATTATCAGAGATATGTCAAAGTTAATATGAATTTTATAGCACTTTCTGAGTATTTCAGTTTCTATCAGGTGCCTCTAAATTTAAAAATAATAGGTACGGGGCACCTGGGTGGCTCAGTCATTAAGCGTCTGCCTTCGGCTCAGGTCATGATCCCAGGGTCCTGGGATCGAGCCCCACATCGGGCTCCCTGCTCGGCGGGAAGCCTGCTTCTCCCTCTCCCGCTCCCCCTGCTTGTGTTCCTGCTCTCGCTGTGTCTCTCTCTGTCAAATAAATAAATAAAATCTTTAAAAAAAAAAAGTAATAGGTACAATGAATAATCATTTGATAAATGACTCTAACAACTGAATAACAAATCCTTTTTGCAAAGGGGCTTTCTATTGGTTGGAGGGAGGGCAGGCTCACTGCCTCTTTCACAGCCCCACACTGGCACAGAAAATATTCTGATTTGTGGAATGAGGTGCAGCTTCCAGAGGTCTTGATTCTCAGAAGCTGGGAGGGCCATGGTGCCTCAGGCTGGGGTCCCAGGAATCCAGAAGCAGGTTTCCTGCCCTGTCCCAACCCCCGACCTCTCCACCTGTGGAAGGGGCCACTGGGGTCTCAGACCAAGGATTGAGCAACATCCCTCTAGAAATGGCCCAGGGTATTCCCCACAGCAAAGACCCCCTTCTCTCCATCCTGGGACTAGAGCCAAACTATTCATTCTGGTACTTAAGAGAACTTGAGGTCACGGGTTCAGAGTGGTTCAACTGTGACCTAAGGCAGGGGGGCTTACCTCCCAGTGGCCTCAGCTGTAGAAATGGAATAATAGAACTGACCTCCCAGGATTTTGGTGAGGCTTAAATATGGTAGGCTTTAAGCCACATGTGCATGCACACGCACACACACACACACACACACACGCATGCTGGAGGCCTGTTTGTGTGATGTGCCAGTGAGGAGCAGACTGTGCCAGGCACTTGCCTACACCTCCCTGGGGATTGTGGGGCACAGACATCACTCCTAACCACCCTGCACCTCGTCCTGGCATCCTAAGAGGGACGGAACAGCAGTGTATTCTGTTGGTGGGAAGGCAAGCTGGTGCAGCCACTCTGGAAAACAGTATGGAGGTTCCTCAAAAAGTTGAAAATAGAACTACCATATGACCCAGCAATTGCATTACTGGTATTTAGCCCAAAGATACAAATGTAGTGATCCGAAGGGGTACGTGCACCCTGATGTTTATAGCAGCAATGTCCACAATAGCCAAACTGTGGAAAGAGCCCACATGTCCATTGACAGATGAATGGATAAAGAAGATGTGGTATATATCCATGTGGTATAATATTCCACTGTGTAATGGAATATATTACTCAGCCACCAAAAAAATGAAATCTTGCCATTTGCAACGATGTGGATGGAACTAGAGGGTATTATGCTAAGTGAAATAAGTCAGTCAGAGAAAGACAATTATCATGATTTCACTCATATGTGGAATTTAAGAAACAAAACAGAGGATCATAGGAGAAGAGAGGAAAAAATAAAACAAGACGAAATCAGAGAGGGAGACAAACCATAAGGGACTCTTAACCATAGGAAACAAACTGAGGGTTGCTGGAGGGGAGAGGGGTAACTGGGTGATGGGCACTAAGGAGGGCACTTGATGTTATGAGCACTGGGTGTGATATAAGACTGATGAATCACTGACCTCTACCTCTGAAACTATTAATTATTAACTATATTAATTTTAAAAAATTTAAAAAACAAATTAAAACAACAAAAAGAGGTAAGATACTACTTTAAAAAAAGGAGAAGAAAAAAGAACAGCAGTGTATTTCCCTGATTAAACTTTGATGTGAAGATATTCGCCAGCCGGCACCTAACGGGCTCCCTCTCCCACTCCCCCTGCTGTGTTCCTGTTCTCGCTCTCTCTCTGTCAAATAAATAAATAAAATCTTTAAAAATAAAAAAACAAAAAAACAAAAGGGGGAAAAATGTGAGACCCTGATCCAAGCTGCTGATCCAGAAGGGCAAGCCCTGGGTCCGGCCCAGGCCTCGTCGTGCCAGTCCAAGTTCTTATCCCTCCTCAGGGTCCCTGTGTAAAAATCCTACAGCTTATTCTAGGAATCAAATCCAACTTGATCCTAAGTATAGGAAATGTACCCACAGGGCTACTATGCACCAGGTGCCATTTTAAGCACTCTACACAGCTTAAGCCACTCCATCCACCCTATGCATATGGACTGCTGCTGTCATTCCATAGAATAGATGGGGAAAGTGAGGTCCCATGAGATTGTGTACCTTGTATAAACTGGCACAAGGCTCATCGGTGGAGTTAGGACTGTACCTCATACAGTGCGGGTCCAGAGTCCCCCTCTCAGCCCAGGCGCTCCCCTGCAATGTCTGGACAGGATGCTCCAGGACACTCGCCACGGCTGACCAAGGGCACTGGTGCTCCCACTCTCAAGGCTCTCCAGCTGACCCCATGGCACAAGGGCCCTGTGCCTACTTAAAAAAAAGCACACTGCCCCTCTGTAAGGGTTGGTGGCGGTTGTATCTATGAAGTCTCATGGGTTTGTAACCCTCTTGACAAGGCCAGGCTCATCGACTGAGCCACCCCGGTGCCCCAGGCCAGTGTGCTTTACGACCAGCAAGGTACTTCCGATCCCAGGGCTCCCTTCCTCTCCTTGTTGCAATTCACAGTTTTTTAAAAGCCCTGTCAGAATTGCCTAGAACACAAAGGTGGGACACCAAGGTGTCACAGGAGCAGAATCAGCCATCTCCTTCCAGACCCCATCATGACTCAGGTAGCAGTAGGGATGGAGGCCGTCCCGCTGAAACCCTCCTGGCTCATGCCTCCCCCAGACCAGTGCAACCCACACTGACCCCATGCGCTGTTACCCCTACCTTAGTCTGCAAGAGATCAGGAGAAATGAATCGCCTTGCTTAAGATAACGGAGAATGGGTCCCAGAACCTAGAGAGACTCAGATAAATGGCAACAACAACTGTGAATGAGTCAGTGCCCGGGAGAAAGGAGGCTGTTGCAGGGAGGAGGGCAGGGACAGGACAAAAACCGTTACATGTGGCTCTCAGCCACTTGCCGAGGACAGTTCAATGGAACATGTGACGGACAAAAATGGAGCAGTCTTACTCAGGGCTCAGCTGTAGAAAAAAACAAAAACAAAAACGCACAAGTTTTTATTTGTCTAGTTTTACAGTTTCCTTTAAAGAGTTTCCCCCCTTGCTTGTCCTGAATGTAATGTATATGTGTGAGTATATAAAGGAGAAACAAAATGACAATTCAAAAAAAAAGAATCTTTTAATAAAAATTACTCATAAAAATCCTAATAAATTTCAAAGAACAAGATATTTCTTAGTACATTTATAAAAGAACATTTGGTCCTTTTACAAAAAGCTCCCTCTTAATTTAAATACATTTCTTATTTACAGATTAAACATAAAATATCATCTATAGTTGCAAAGCATATTGCACATTACAGAGAGAGAAGCATGTGTATTATCTCAATAGGTTTTCCCAGAGTTTCCAACTCCAGATTTTTTTTTTGTAAAAACAGATTTACCTTTCTTGTGCATAATAAATAAAAATGCAGCTTGTGTTTTGCTATTTAAAACTAAAACAAAATACCTTTTAAAAATATTATTTCTCTGCCTCTCAGAAAGAGGGAAAGGGGGTAATGAATCAGGAAGGTCCACAGGTAGATTTTCCCGGATTCACATCCAAACTCCAGCAGGAACAGAATCCTAAGCCCTGCAAACCTGGGGACACACAGCCCAGCCAGCCCACCTTCCCTCTTTCACAAGGGTCCCTGCCCTGCAGGGAAGAGGCACTAGAGAAGGAGCTGGATGCCTGGGAATGGAAAAGGAAAGACCAAGATTTCCTTCAAAAGTCCCTGCTCAGGTACTCTGGTGAGAGCAATCATTCAGCCCTACCTTTTCACCAGCATTAAATTTGAAAGCCTCAAAAGAGGAAGACCTCTGGGGCCCTCCAGAGAGAAGAAAAAGATGCCTGATGTTCAGTCCACAAGATCTGAAGCCAAGGATTACAGTTTGCAATCACCCAGTAAACTGAGCTAAGGAAATAGCTAAGAGGGTATTTTTCTTGGGGGGGGGGGGGGGAGGGGAGAGAAGGAGGGGGAGCCACGTTCAGGCCCTCAGATTGCACACAGAGCCTCCTCTAAAATCCACCTGCACAGACACCACATAATCACTTTAGTGACCTGTGCATGCCCCCCGATCCGGGACAAGCTGGGAACCTGCGATTAGGAATTCGGGTAGAAGAGCTGGAACAAACTGCAGGCAAGATGTGAACACTGGAAGCTGGTTCTTCACAAAGGCCAGCACAGCTGGACGCCAGCCAACACTTCCCCTGTCACCTACTATTCCAGAAATGGAGCTCCTCGGTCACATCACCGAAGGCAGCAAAGCCTGCCCTGTACCGACTGAGAATTCTGTGGTAGGAGATTTACACTGCCTGGCCTAACTACAGGGCAGTTTTCTACAAGAGTTTTGCAAAACCACATTCCTCATGTCGACCAAAGCAGACTCCAGACACTAGCTATACAGGGGAACTAGAGGATGGCGCAGACTCACAGCTGTTCCAAAGGATGAGCTCTGTTCAGAATCAGGGCAGTCCTGGGGCAAAGCACTGAGCAAGGGAATCGCTTCAACACTCCCCTCCCTGACCCCTTCCTACCGGACATCCTGCAACACAGAATAGAAGAAAACAGCAAAAGCCCTGCAAGAGAGAACACAGTTGTTGACATTCTGATTTCCAAAAAGAAAACAAGCAAGCTTTGAACTTGGCTCTAAAGAACCTTCGTTTCATGACTGGCACTAGACGGTATTACTAGCCCCACAGATCACAGACTAGGCAGCATCGACTTTAGACCGGGGAGTCTGGAAGCTCAACCACCAGGATTGGTCTGCAGTAACGCCCTCACCTTCAGTCTCACCAACTGGTACAAGTCAGTGCCCACAAGTCAAGGGGGATTTGGACTTCATACAAAACACATCTCACGCCAGCCTGCGGCCCCTGGCGTGCGTCAGTGGCCCTGGGGCACAGGTCCTTATTCCTGAGCATGAGGGGGATGGAATGCCAGAGCAGGGGACAGGTTAAGGACCCAGACAAGAGGGTGGTGTTGGAATGCTACACATCGATGTTGTCCCAGAAGCTGGAGAGGGAACCCAGCAGGGCCACAAGACGGAACGGATGCCCGGAGGACCCATTTTCTTCCCTGACGTGCCTCATCCCCCAGATGGGACATTTATAGTCCCGCCTCGGCTTGCCTGGAGAAAAGGTATGGGGACTCTGCGCCTGGGTGCACATGCGTATGTCAAATGGAACATTTTGATTTTACCGAGTCGACGAAAACACCTAAAATATATTATATAGTGTTCTCAAAGGAAATGTTCTATTCAGGAGATGAGACAAGGTCGATAAAGAGAATGCTTCTGAAACGAAGAGAAAAGGTAAAACAGAAGCATTTGATTTTGTTTACTTAGAACAATTTGCATAGTAAATATTTAAAAGACAGAGGTGACACATTTATTACTGAAAATCCCTTTTTCAAAAATCTCCAAGAACTGAATTCTGTATCTATTTTTTAAAAAACAGTAACACTGAAATTTTCAAGAAGGAATAAAACTTCTCCCTTTGATTGGTATGCAATGGCTCAGACCACACTTCTGGTTTTAAAAAGATGAACAGGAAATCATTTGAAGTGTGCAAGCAGAGACAGGTGGGCAACAAGACAGGTAAGGTTGGAGGTTCTTAAGAGACTTCTACCCTTTGTACCAGGATTCATTTCAACCTCAGACGTTATACGGAAGTCAGGCTGAGGGTTCAAATCCACCTCTGCTCTGGAGGAATATTCAGCCTAAGTTCAAAGAGAGACGCTTCTGTTCTGGCTAAGAATATAACAACAAAGAAAGAAGGCAATGTAGCACAACTTCCTCCTAATGCAGGTTTGCTTAAAATACCATGCTGAAAGGCAAGGACTGGCCAAGAATTTTCCAGAATCTTATTAATACTCATCCCTTCCCCCTTTTCACTGTGGTCCCACCCTGTGACAATTCAAAACAAGGCTGCTAAAACCAGAGCAGCAGCTGTGACAAGCAGCGGCCCCAACCAAAATCCTCTAAGGCACTAAGCTAAAGCCTCTAGTACAGAGAAATGGCTCAGGGATGCCAGAGAGTCATCTGATCATTTCTTTCTCCCTGACTTAGCTAACTGGCACTAGACACAGAAAACAAAAACAAAACAAAATTCTAACCCAAACACGGTCAGAATTGAGAATCCTTGGTTAGTAAATATGAGATAGATGGAAGCTCAGACATTCTTAGGTATTTTTCTCTCCCTAAAAGGCACCTGGTTCTGGAACTATGGGAGTTCCTCAGGTAAGTTCAAATTAAATGTAATATACCATCCAAAAGATCTGTGTGACAATTTAAGAGACTGCCTTTTGAAATTCAGATAAAAATTATTCATAAGCAATTAACTTGTAACACTGTGAAGATTATGTGGGATGCAAATGAAAAACTGAATGATTATCCCCCCTGTGATCCAAAATCATGGGTGGGAGAGCCAATTATCTAATGAGAGAAAGGATAACAAAATGCAATAAATAGGGATGAACCTCAGGCCCTTTGCATGGAAATTTCATTCACAGTCCTCTAACAGAGAGGTAGCAATACTGCAGTCACGGCAAGTGCCGGAGACAGGAACACACTTGTCGGATTCCAAAGTGGGAAGCTATGAAGCTCCATCCAAAGATGCCCTATCCACACTGTGCTTATAAAATCAGCATGTCTTAAGAAGCCAACTTCTATGTACCTTCTTACTTCAAATTATATCCTTAAGAAAAATAGGGCATTTTATTGAACAGAAGAGAAACACTAATGTATGCAAGAATCTGCTAGATGTGTGTGAGGAGCTGGACAGGAATTCCTACACCATCACGGATGGCCAGACTTCCATCCTCTTCCGCTTCAGACTGGTCTCTGCACAGCATGGGTTCGGCTGTTTCCATCCGGTTTCAGATGAGGCCACACGGAGGAGAGTAGATCAAATCAAGCCAACCATCTGGTCAATCTGCCGCATGTAGATGCTCTTTAAGGGCAGGGAGTATCTCCTCTCGTCAGGAACACGATTGCACTAGAAAGAATACAAAGAGGAAAAATACAAACTTTGAATTAAAAATCCAAGTATTAATTGCTCAGGGAATAAATGGGGGTTTCTTCACCTGAGCACTGTTGACAGGTGGGGCCCTCCTGTGCACTGCAGGATGCTTAGCAGCATCCCTGGTCTCTCCCACTAGATGCCCCCTCAACCCCTACTCCCCCAGTCGTGACAACCAAGAGTGTTTCCACACATTGTTCAATGTTCTTTGAGGAGCAAACCACTCCCCCAGCTGAGGACCATTGACTTTTTTTTTACCACTGACATCATTTAATACCTTCACTTCACAGGTGAAGAAATGGAGACCCAGGCAGGCTAAAAGACATCCACTCAAGGGCAGAGTGATCAGGACAAGAAGCTCATCCTTCAGGTTCTTAACTTAATCCACCCGGAATTTCAGAAAACACCTTAGCTATTTGAAAATACAGCTGGCCTTTGAACAATGCAGGGGTTGGGGCACTGACCCCCAGTGCAGCTGAAAACCCACATATAATTCTGACTCCCTAAAAACTACTGATGGCCTGCTGCTGACCGGAACCCTTACCAAGAACATCAACAGCCGGTTAACTCGTATTTTGTATGCTGTATTTTTTTTTTTAAGGTTTTATTTATTTATTTGACAGAGAGAGAGATAGCGAGAGAGGGAACACAAGCAGGGGGAGTGGGAGAGAGAGAAAAGCAGGTTTCCCACTGAGCAGGAAGCCCAATGCGGGGCTCGATCCCAGGACCCTGGGATCATGACCTGAGCCGAAGGCAGATGCTTAACCGACTGAGCCACCCAGGCGCCCCTGTATGCTGTATGTATTATATACTGTATTCTTACAATAGAGTCAGCTAGAGAAAAGAAAATGTTATTAAGAAAATCATAAGGAAGAGAAAAATACATTTACAGGACTGCAATGTATTTATTAAAAAACATCCACATGCATCTCAGACCCGCATTGTTCAAGCGTCAACTATACTGTGGTTTTTCTGAGTTTATGGTTCTTTCCATCCACACCTAAAACCTAAATGCTTGACAGAGCTCTTTTTTTTTTTTTTTTTTTTTTAAAGAAAAGCCCCTTTCCCCCCTCAAGGGCTGCCCGAACGGCCTTTCCTGGGAAGCTCCTCCTCATCCCCTCACGCATCTTCTGAAAAGTGACCTTGGCAATGAAGCCCTTTATCTCCGCTGGCAGATTAACTCCTCGCTCCTCTGTGTTTCAGCAGCACTGCACGCAGCGCCTTACTAACAAATACCCGGCGAGGAGCCGGGTTCCCCACGAGACCCCTCTGATGGACCCACATCGCTAGAGCCCTAAGAGGAGTGTCTCCTTCCAGTCCACCTCCCGGCTTCAACACGGGACCGGAAGCTCTCTGCGCCTCCCTTTCCCCACGTGTAACATGAGGAGACCAAAGGCACCTACCCTCGCGGGGCCGCTGTGAGACGTTACTGCACATGACCAGTTGGAAAAGGGGCCTGGGCTGTGGGAGGTGTTATACACAAATGTTGACTGTAATTACTATTTCTCTGCCCCTAACTCTCCTCCTTCCCTTTTCATCTCAATTAGGCTGTGTTCACCTAGTCTACACTGCATGGCCTTATGGAGATTTGGGGGACCGATCTCTGCTCCGGTCTGTCAACGTAGTTCACAGACTGACGGTAAAGACCTTCAATGGGACACTGACAGTCAAGTACAGAAGCACAGCCGGGGACCACGGGGCGTCCCCTAGCCACGGCAGTTTGGAAGTGGGTGGCAGGCATCTCGACAACAGAGGCTTTTTCTGAGCAGAGAGATGGCATTCAATGCATGGTGGGATAACCCGGTTTAATATTTCAACTGATGCGGGGTCTCTTTCCCCATCCTCACTTCCAAACCGTCCTATTTGACTCAAATCAATACAACTACCTAGGACTCCTACCAGAAACCCCAGGACTTGTTTCTAAATCTTTCCCAGTGTTTATCAGGACAGTCGAGGTGTGCTCAGTGAACCCTGCCTTAAATGAAACTTCGTTCTTCTGCACTTTCAAGAGCATTTCATTAAAAATCACAATGACTGATGACTGCTCTTTTCTCCCTCTCCTGCTGCTGGGTGATTTGGCTGGATCTCTTCCATTTGTTCCTCCAGATCCACTCTCTGCCCTTCCCCATCCTGCTCTGGCCCCAGAGGCCAACTCGACAGATTATACCAAAAGGTCCCCGTGGCCTCTGACCCCTGGTGAGCATCGCCAGTGAGAAGCTCCAGCAGAGGAGAAGGTAGAAGGACGGTCGAGTGTTTACTCTGCTGGTTCCCTTCCGCAAGCTCACTGGAGCTGGCTCAGAACAAGGCTTCTGCCAGGAGCCCCCCGCTCCAGCACGCCTCTCCCCACCCAGGTTCCTGTGACAAGCCCCTGCAGCTAGGACGGACAGTGGCACTGCTCCCGTGGGTCCCCACACCCTGACGATATCCACGTCGATGGTCTTTTGTGAAACCTTCTCCAATGACCCAGTCTGGATGCCACCAATTTTCTGTCAGGGACTCTGGATGACAAGTTTGTATTATTTTCTCCTCGTCCACATGCCAACCACCCCTGAAGAAAGCAACTTACGTTGGAGCTGGAGTTGATGACTTTTAACTCGGGTGATTTAGGCCTGTGCATAGACTTCCCCTCTTGTTCCTGCCCTCCCTCTTCAGAAAAGAATTCCTTCCAGGGTGATTCCCGAAGATGTTTATCCACAGATACAATGTGTCCCTCAGTGGTAAACATGTATTTGGTTCCAGATTTGTGGACTGGATTCTCCTCATCAAATAGCTAGTAGGAAAAGAAAAAAAAGAAAAGAAAAAAGATACAACTGGTAACTGTAGCACATTTGGAACAAACTCGGTCGAGTATGTCCCAGACTATTCAGGAAGTAGAATTTGCTGGGTCCGCAGGCTTTTCAGTGACAAATGGGTGAAAAGATGGTTCCCAACTCTGGCTGCAAAGCAGAATCACCAATTTTGTTTAAATCCAAATGCCTGAATTTCCCCCATCCCAACCCACCCCGCTTGGACCTAAAGAGTCAGAAATCCCAGGGCTGAGCCCAAACTTGCATAGTCTATAAAAGCTCTTCCCTGAGAGTTGTGGCACTAGAATTCTAGAACTATCCCCTCCTCGCACACACCTAGGTCCTACACTGGAAAATGCTGGAAGGAAAGAAGCAAACGCTTTCTCCTTCACCATATCCAGGGCCTGGCACAGAGCATACTGTGCCATCATCCCATTGACTCCTGTCAGAACACAGGCAGGGCTCTGAGGACAGAGGGCAGTCCTTTCCTTCAACAGGAGGAATGTGGCAGGAGCATCCAGAAAGAACACCTAACTGAATACAGGACAGGTTGGTTAGGGGAGGAGCCAGGGGTCTAGTAAATGTTAAATGAGCAAACATTCAGAACAGAAATCTCAGTGATGGAAGAAACCTTACAGCCACCTGAAGTACTGTACAGATGAGGAAAAACGTGACTCAGCACAACTTGTGTTAACAGGAGGTCTAGGTTTTCTCGCCCCAGACACTATGGTCTCTCCTCTAGAACAGCCTAGGACATCTCCTTCACTCGCTCTAGAATTCACCCTGCGAACACCCCAGGCGCCACGGGCTGCTGAACGGGGATTCACGCCAGGCTCCTATCAGCCTGCAGCGGCCACCCTGGCCCGGAGGCACACACCGAGAGGGAGGCCTAGGCCCCCACGGGGACCTGACGGCAGGCCGGCCAGCTTCCCGTGGGCTGGACTAGGTGCGCGGCTGGTGGGCTCGCCTCCTCTGCAGTGTCCTGTGAAGAGTCACACCAGATTGGACTGGTAATTCCAAACCCTGGCTCTGTAGAGAATCACAAGTCACTTGTCAGAATTACAGATTCCTGAACCCACTTTCTGTCGATTCTGATTCAAGAGGGCTGTAATTTTAACAAGGGCCCTAGGGTGATTCTGATCCAGCTGGCCCCCGGGCCTGGGAACCAGGAACCTCAATAACGCAGCCTATCACTACTCCCCTCTTGCCTTTGAACCTCAGCTTCCACACTGCTTTCCCACCAGGAAGCCCTGCCCCGGTGTGCCTGGGAAGCATCCTGTTGTACATAGCCATACCGAGTACAGCCGTAGAGAAGGTAGGAGAGTAGCTGCGTGCACAAGCCACGGACACGATGTGTGCACGCTGCACAGCAGGGGAGTGGAAAGAGCATTGCAGAAGGAATCAGGACCAGGACTGAAGCCTCAGCTCTGCCCTGCAGTCACCCTGAAAACCCAGGTTAAGTCACCTGACATCTCCATGTAGACAGCAGCTCCCACAAGGGGAAGAATGAATGCTGACAAACAATCCCTTAAAGGTTTCCTCCAGGTTCCGTGACTCTCTCTCTCTCCACACACCTGGGAATGTGTGCGTGGACAGAGAGCCAAACGGGCTGGGGTCTCGGCCAAACTCACATGCATCAGAAGACATAAGAGCTGCAGACACTGCTCTCTTCCTCAGAGACGCCTTCCCCGACCACCACAACTCATGTGCACAGGTCCTCCAGGAACCGTGACCAGCACTTCAGACCGGTTGTAACTGTTAAGTTCCTTTGTTTGTTTACTTGACGACGCCTCCCCCACGAGGTTAGAAACCTCGGCAGACGACAGCAATACACTCTTGTTTTGATAGCACTGTGTCCCTGGGCCAGCACATGTCCAGCACAGAGCCGTGCTGGACATGTGCTAGACAGAAGACCGAATGAATGCATGCTCCGAGCACTAATCAACATTTCTTGGGTTAGCCTTCTAACACACATACCAGATACAAGTATTTACAGGTCTCACTGAGAAAGAAGCTCTCCATCCGGTCCTCTTTGGATTTATCTATGACGTGATGCAACGTCGCATATCCACACCTACAAAACAAGTTTCAGGTTAGTCCTGCCTCCGCGCCTTCCTACCTGCTTATTAATTTAAGAAGCGGAAATAGTCTATTAACAGAATAATTAGCCAAATTATCAAATGCCATATGAAAAACAAATTAGTTTAGGTTTAAGAGCTATCCTTTTTCAGCCTAGATTATTTGCAAATTTATGAAAAAGTGGTTTGGCTGCTAAATCATCAGGTTAGTTATAGGGGGAAAGAAGAGGGGGCTGGTGGAAGGTATTTGCCAAGCACTTAACATGACACCAAGAAAATGACTGGCAACAAATTTAGGACAGAAATTTTTTGTCCAAATATCTGTAGAAGTGACTTATCATTGGATAGCCTAAAATACTATTTTGTAAGAAAATACTTAAGATACACTGCTAGGTGAAAAAAGCAGGTCACAAAATTGAAATATAATTTTTTTAACATATATGTATATACACACATTATATATACAAATATATGAAAATGATCATAAGTATATAAACTTAAATGTTGACTGTGGTTATCTACACATGGAGATTACAATGATAATATTCTATCTCCATATCCTCTGTACTCCCTAAACTTTTTTAGTACATGTATTATTTGTACAACTAGGAAAAATAAGTTACTTAAAAAAAAATACACAGGAAACAAAGGTGAAAAAAAATAAATAGCAATCCCCACTATAAGGGACTGGTCCTGCTCTACAAAAAGTAAGCAATTTCCCCACAGAACTAACATTAATGACCTGTTCTATAAATTAAAGTGCAAAACAGAATATTTCCCCAGAACTAAAAATAAATCAAAAGTGGCCAACAGAAAAAGGAAGGAACTTAGGAAACTAACTTGACTTTTGTGTACTTTTCCAGACTCTGCAGAATATCCATTCCTACATGGAGGTAGAAGGGATTCTTGGTTGCCTAGAGAGAACATGAGAGAACATGATCCAGCAAGGGCCTGGAAAACATGCCGTCAACGAACATCACGGTGACTGCAGGAATCCCCCGAGGAGGAGAGTCACTGGCCAAAGGCAGGCCAGTGCCCAGCTCACGTTACCCTGGAGGGGCACAAATGTTAAAGAACTACGGTGTTCTGTTGGTTCACGTCAAAGTACCTGTACCGTCTGTTTAACCGTAACCAGGGCTGAGACAATCCACTCCAGGGCAGAACGATAACCTGCTCTGGCTCTCCTGATCCCCGTCATGATCAGAAGCGAAATAACAGTACCGTGTGTGAGAACAAATCTAGTTTCTCTCTCGCCTTCGAACTCTCTAGAAACTTAAGATGCAGGCCCAAGGACGCAGGACATTGCCCCCATTCCACTTACAGAGCCTTTCGAGGAAAAGCTAAGAGGAACAGGAAGACTTTCAAACAGGAGGCCCCCACACTTTCCTCTCGAACTGCCCTATGAACTCAGTCCTTAGGGTTGCTTACTCTGCTGTCACGTGCTCTTACACAGTTTCACTAGGAAACCAATTCTCTGCAAAGATGAGACCAGTACTCCACAAACAATTTAAAAGCTGGGGATCATCTTGAAGTCACGCCTAGTGCCCGCCTGCAGCGGCAAATGCAAACTCCTATGTCTGAGGGCAGCGATCTGTGTGGGAAGAGAGCACAGGGAGTGGCCTCCGAAGGTGGGGCCAGGAAGCTCTAAGAAAATAGTCAACGGGAAGCAGCAGCTGAAAATAGGAAAGAAGAAGTGACAGAAATGAAGAGGTATGAACCCAAAGACAACAGATCTAAGCTTAAGAGGAGACTCAGCAGCACCCAGGTGTGGCCTCCTTGGAGCGCCTGGAGCCGGGCTGTCCATCCAGCTCAGAGAAGCAAACTCGGAGGCTATCTGTGCCCTCTTCTGAGAGGTTATCTAAAACTCACAAGGTCTCTCTTTGCACGTGAGGACTAGGACCAGTTTCATAGGATTTCTCCCTTTTTCATCTAGAAGCAAATGGCACAATTCAGCGTTAACTTTTTCTTTAATAAATCCTAACCACAGTACTAATCCTACTACGAGAACTCATAAAAGTGTATCTTCTTGTGCAGGCTTGCCCCCTGCAGGCATTTGTCACAGGTCCACTGAGGTGCACTGAAGGCCGGCTTTGCAGAAAGCTGCTGTATTTGTGAATGGATGCAGACTCTCCATGTGTATAGATGGAGGGCACGCCCAGAGGTAAAAATATCTGCCTTAGACTGCGGGGGAGACTTCACAGTTAAAGTGACAATCCCTCTGGCATTAAATTTCATGGGAAAATGAACACTGTACTTTTTTTTTTTTTTAAGCGTTAAACAGAAATAGACATTCAGATAAATTCCAGATGATTTCCTTTACCCAGAAAAAGAATTCCTTTGGTCTGAATGATGATTACACAGACCAGGGTTCCACAGTGCATAAGAACAGAACTGTAACTCAAAAAGAGTTCTTTGGCCAAACACATCTGGAAAATATGGAGTAGTAAGTCCTCTTTCATGGTTAAGGATGTGAGAGAGAAAAGCCCTATGGTGCAGGCACGATGGGCTTTGCAGAAGGTTAGGTTCAACACCTCCATGTGTGACCGCAGATGCCTTCTCTCTTCTGTGGAACCAGGAATCACACTCAACACCAACAAGCCTATGGTTAGGCAGCATCCACCTCCTAGTCACTAGCAAACACCACAGTTCTACCCCAATCAGCTAATGTCTGCTAAAAACCAACCACTACAGGTCCTGCTAGCATTGAAACACAAAGTCTAGCACCTGGTAAAGGAGATATGTAGACTCCACTAACTCCGGTCTCAGCGGGTAGAAGAGCACGTCGGGGGCCTGGAGCTGCCAGTTATACCTCTCAGGGAGGGCCCCGTAGCGTTTCCAGATGGCGTAGTAAAAGGCATGGAGGCAGATGGCATCTTCCACATCTCCGATCAGAACCTAAGGAGAAGACGCTTTTCTCAGAGTGGTAAGACGTGACACAAAGGCCCTGGGCTCTCCCTCTGCCCCCCAGTTCTTATCTGACCTGGTTGGAGATAAAACCAACCCGGAAGTAGCAAGCCAGAAAAAAGGATGCCCTCCCTAACAGACTGTCCATGCCAAACTCATGTGAACTGCATAGGACAAGAGGTTAACTACACTTAGGAGCGAAGAATAAACAAGAAACAGATGATCCAAAAATCACATATGGTCACTTTTCAACCATGCTTTTACCCTTATTTAGTATGGCTCTGTTCCAGATCCTGAGGACTAATGTCACAAACAGAATAATCAAGACATACTGTGCTACCAACCTCCCAAATCCGGAGGAGCCAGAGAATGCTCTGGTATCACAAAAAGAAAAGAGAAAACACACAAACCCTTGGCAATGATTGCGTTTTCTTGGCAAACATGGCTGCTGAATACCTGCAGTCCAGGGAAGAAGGCCTGCAGAGAGTCAATCCAAGTGTTCATTAGCTGCCCGCTGAACATGTTCACGTTCACGTACAGTGGAGGGTCTCCTTCTCCTTCGTTACAGGCTTCCCGACTAACGGGTGAGCAGAGCAGGCAAAGGTGAGAAGAAAGATCGCTGACAGCGCTCCAGCCCTACTCCTCCCGCAGCCCCTGGTCCTTTAACTTCAATGGCATCAACATTAACATTTTCCCCTAACTCATTCTTTCCAACCTTTGGAGATAAACTGCCTCTACCTGTGGATACCAGACTCTAGCATAAGGACACATCTGCCATAGAATAAAAGTTCTGAACTTAGCCGTCGTAACTGATCAGGGCTTTCACTGTGTTTTGCAGAAGGCACTTGGACATTCCAAATGGCTTACAAATACTGCCACGTAATGCGGTATGTAGCAGGGTCTTTGTTGGATTTGACCTGAGTGGAAAAGCCTGGTTTCTTCTATACAAAAAAAGAATCTCTTTTAAGGTCCTACACCAGGGGCCTGAAGGAATACATCAGAGCAGGATGCTTAGGGATTATTGCTCAATTTAGATTGGGACTTTAAAAAGCAAAAATGACTGAACCCTGGACAAACGGCCTCTACTAAAACACAGCACTCACATAAAGGGTTCCTACAACAGCTACCATAGAAATGGGTCCAAGAAAATCCCAACATGCAGAAACTCAGTAGTTATCACCTGCATTGGACATTTAATATACAAAAGCATACAAAGAAAGACCTAAGGAAGTGAGGTGACATCGAGGTAGAAGCCACTGTAGCTCTGAATGGCACTTCTCCCCTGCCCTCCTGATTGTACAACTGGGTAGTAGCAAATAATGCTGTTTTAAACTACAGCGCGGGGAAATGTGGTAACTGTCCTTTCTCTCATGAGGTATAAAGACCAATCCGAACGATTCTTTGGAAAGTAAAAGAACCGAAATAACTCAGTAATGGTCCCGTATTACAACTCTATATGCGATGAAAGCCACAGTGAAACACAGGCACGTGTCACTCCTTGTGGCAACCAGTGTCCACCATGGCCCCCGAAGATCCCTGACTCTTGGCAGTCACAAAGGCTGTGATATGTACGGCCCCCTCCCACACCGGACCGCGGCTGATCTGTGGGACCTACAGAGCCGGGCAGAAATGTTGGTTCATCATTCCAAACTTGGGTCATGAAAGCACACTTTTGGCCTCTCTTTCTATCTCTCTCAGATCACTCACTCTGGGGGAAGCCGGCTGCCATGACCTGCCTACAAAGGGGTCCACGTGGCGAGGAACTGAAACCCGCCAACCACCACAGGAGTGAGCTTAGAAGGGGGTCCTCCAGCCCTGACCAAGCCTTGACACAGCTATAGTCCCTGCCAATAGCCTGGTGACAACCTTGCGAGACCCTGGGTCCACTCAGTGGCTCTTGGCTTACTGACCCTCAGAAACTGTGGAAGATAATGTTTGTTGTTTTAAGCCACTAAGTGCTAGGGTAATTTGCTATGCTGCAGTAGAAGGCTAAAACAGATCTTCACCCCCAAATGTCTGCCCAACAACTAGGAAGTGGGAAGATGAATGCAGAGACCACAAGACGCTGTGGATTCATGTTGAGAACACACCCTACTTGTTTTACAGGGCAAGAGAGGAGACACACCCTCTTCTTAAGTAGTTCTGAATACTCCGGTACGCAGCATTAAACATCTCGAGGTCTTCCTTTTCTCCAAAGAGAATATAAGATTTCAAGAGGTATTCATAGAAGGAGTCCAGGCCAGCGCCCAAGCCGCTCTGCTTTCCAACCCAGCGGCCTGTCTGAATGTTCACCACATTGCCTGCAAAAACAAAGTCTATCAGGCCCCAGGTATCTGGGGACGGCTCCTCCTCCAGGGTGCCCTCCAACTCTGGCCCCACCGATCTCCCACACCCTGGGCCTTGGCAGAAAAGGAATGAATGCTTGGCCCTCGTGTTTTTATCAGTCCCATCAGCAGCACAGAGAGGCAGGAAATCTTTCTCAATATACGGTGCTTAAACACTGGGACAAAACTGGGGAAAACACTTGAGGCAAGGGAAAAGTAAATTTGTCATTTTGCCTTTCCAGATTAACAGTGCATTTCAAATGCCAAAGGAGTGTTCAAACCTTTGATTCAGTAATGCCATTCCTGGAAATTTATCCTTGATGAAAAAAAACGTTTTTAAGAAAAAGTATTGTGTTGTTCATCAAGAATTATGAACTGTATGATTTATATTATCTGTAAAATGGGGGGAGAAAAGAAAAAACAGAAATAATGCAGGTGTCCAACACTGGAAGAGTTAATGGACTCTATGTAGATTTTAAAGACGGTAGCTATGAAAACAAGATAACAACCTGAAAAACCTGAACTGCCAAATGCAAGGCAGAGTAAAAACGCTTATTTATATTATAAGTTGAAGGTATATAAAAAAAATAAATAAAATAAGTTGAAGGTATATAAACATTGCACATGCCAGACTGAAAGGGCCTATGGGAAATTTAAAAGGTGACAATTTGTGGTGACCCTGGCAAACCATTTGGTGGTGGGGTGGCAATTTGGGCAACTTGTTTATTTCTACCAGTGTTGCAAAACACAACAAATATGTAAATAAATTTAATAATTTAAGGAATAATCAAAAATCACTTGTGCGGCGCCTGGCTGGCTCAGTCAGTGGAGCACGAAACTCCTGATCTTGGGGTTGCAAGTTTGAGCCCCATGCTGGGCACAGAGATTACTTATTAAAAAAAAAAAAAAAATCACCTTTAAAAAGCAGTGTTCTTGCAGTGATACTCCACAGCTCTAGGACAACTAATCAAGGTACTTCTCAATGACAAAAAAAATTTTTCTGGGGCACCTGGGTGGCTCAGTCGGTTAAGCATCTGCCTTTGGCTCAGGTCAGGATCCCAGGGTCCTGGGATCGAGCCCCACGTCTGGCTCCCTGCTCAGCAGGGAGTCTGCCCCTCCCCCCTTGCTCATGCTCTCCCGAAGGAATAAATTTAAAAAAATTTTTTTTAATTTTTCTCAGTGTAAGACAGTTTAAAATAGTATCTTGAATTAGCAAAAAACTAGTAATTATTAAAGATGAATGATGAGTACACAGAGATTCATTATTCATTATACTTTCTCCCTACTTCTATAGGTTTGAAATGTTCCATAATAATTTTTTTAATAACATCTTGACCAAACATTCTCAAGAGGAAAAAAAAAAAAATCCCTCCTAATATAGGTTTAACCTGGCCTTTCAACCTACTACCACATGCCTAGAGTTTTTTTAAAGGAAAAAGCCACTCCACCAGTAACTCCAAATGCCTTATATTGAAACAATATAATCTGCCTCAGAGGCGGTTCTTTTTATAGCATTTCCATTAACAATTATTTTCAAGTGGAATATGCCAAGGGATTCAAATCAGAAGGGAACCCTCAAACAGCAAAAGCATTATTCTTTCCCATCAGACATTACAGTCTCACTCTAGGCAGAAAGTCCCGCAGAGAAATTAGACATGGCAGACACGAAGGGCCATTCTCCCCGAGTTGTCCATTGTCAGGTTCAGGGGTACAGACAGAAGGAGTGGTGAGCAGGGAGAGCCCCAGAGAAAAGCAAAGGAAAGGGGGCCAGATGTACCCAGTACCAGTGGCCTGAGAAGGTGCGACCACACCTAATAATCCCGTATCATTGCTCCGCAGGTTCCAAAGGGCTTTCACAGCACGTCTGGCCACCCACTCAAATGTAGAATCCCCCAGGAGTCGGCTCAGAATCCCAAATTCCACCAGGAGGGAACCAGCGCCTGCTGTGCATGTCTCATTATTGCTGTCAGGAGGAACGCCTGTCTTTAGATTCACCTGGGGACAGGAAGAGACAAAGGATTTGTGGCAAGACTAGTGAGGAACCCTCGGGGCTAGAAGGCCAGGTCACAGCCACTAGACTCAACTACTGAACCAAACTTAACTGCAGTGTGACTCAGCTCACCGCCTTCCATGTCACACCTGAGATAGATATGGGAGTTAAGCTTAAGCGACATAAAGAAGACAATAAGAACACCACACCTTGTTTTAATAAGAGCAAGTCTTAGGGGGATGGTTACAATGCTGTGCTCTAATCCACCTCTTTCCAGCACTAGGCTTTGGCATTAGAAACAAAGGCCAGCTGTGGAATGCCTTATCAGTTTTAAGTGAGCTGCTAGGAACTCACCCCTGCTCAGCGAACATAAACAAATCACAGACAAGGGAGACACAGGAAGAATGTGACAGCCTGTTTCATCACTGAGGCTCTGTGGGCTGGCAATTCTCTGCTGGTTACCTAAAAGGCTGACTCAATTCCCAAGGGAGTTCTGAGCTCAGCAAATCGGGTGCCACAAAGACAGAATCGCATTCCAGATCTTGCAGTTAAATCAGCAGCTCACTGGCTGGGCTGGGCAGGCTTTTATTTGAAAGATCCACGTGAAGCACTCCCAAGAACAGTCGCCAGGATCCTACAGTACACACATGAGGGTCTTTGGGGGAATGTACTCGAGTCAGAAATAAAGACAAATTCCCCATGCTATTTGGTAGCAGGGGATACAAATCTCACATGCAGAAGAACTTCAGGATACTGAGCACAGGAACCTAGTAAGTTCCTTAAGGGGAAGAATCAAATGTGTCAACCGTATGCCTGGCACACAGTAGGTGCTTGGTAAATGCTGAATGAATTAAAAAAACATCCTGCATCACATTTTGGGACAAATTCTCTCAAGGACACAGCTTTCCTCTTTCACATCACCTCCCCACTTGCCCCAAATAAATGAATCAAAAAAGAGTTTTAATTCAGGAAGATGCTGACATGTCCAACTAGTCTACCTACCCGAGGATAGGGGATCCCTGTCTTGGTGTTTTCAAAGGCCGGCAGGAGCCGCACAGCCAGGTCGTGGGCCATGTGCAACAATTCGTTATCATAATCCTTAATTGTCATGTCACCAAAGGGCTGCTTGGAGTCAGTTATTATTCTGTGGGCAGAGAGGAGACTTCCTAGGACCCTAAAAGACAGGATGACAAGAAGAACACACAAAAACAATACAATCATGTTGCTTGTCAATGCATACAATCCGGTTCAGACTGAAAGAAGCAGCCTCAAATCCCTTGAACTCAGAGCTGCCTGGAATCAGAGCGACTGAGCTTAATGGCTTCTCGAAGTTCCTTCCAGCCCTGATAAATGACTGATACTTTATTAACCACATCACTGAAGAGTGGGGAAGAGAACCATTCACCTGAGGCCGCCAAGAATAATCTCACTTAAAGTAGTTAACTAATGGCCGGCAGTCTCAATCATCTCATCGGAAGGGAGGGTACTAGCCAGTCTCAGAATAAACATTACCTTTCAGTATTAATAAATGACTCTTGCTTTCTCTCACATGGGGAAAACACTTAACCATATCAGAAACAGGAAACGGCAAGACAACAAACACTAAGTAGCTTTCCTAGTCTGGGCTGCCAAACAGCTGAGAAATTCTCCACGTTCTGGTGAGGAGGCAAGGTGAGGATGAGGAGAAGGTGAGGAGGAGGAAAAGACCTGCTCAGAGGCAGAAGGCCACGAGCTCAGATCTACGAACCTACCGAGCCAGGAATCATGCACCACTCCAATGACCTCAAGCTGACTGCGATGTTTGTCGGCACAAATGTTTTCATAGCTTTAATTTTAAATAAATAAATGATACATCTGGAATGGTATGCAGTAACACAGTTTTCAAAAAGTTTAAATAGTAAAATAGTCACAACATATCAACTAGAGAGGCAAGATACAAAACTGTGTATGGAACATACACCCAATACCTTGGTGGGGGGAGGCGGGGAGGGGGGCATCAGGCACGGGTGGAGGGTGGGGAGAGAAGAGAGAGTCGCACATGAGGGGGAAATAGACCCAAATGGTAAGCAGTCAGTGGTAGGTAAGATGGGAAACTTTCATTTCCTTCAGAAATGTGTAGGGGTTTTCCTAGGACACAGTGAAGGAAGGAAATGAGACCAGACACCAAGTGACAGTGAAAATCTGCATTAAAAGGACACCCATCTCCAACCTTCATTAAAGCTCAAGTGAGTCTTTTCAGCAATGTAATTACTCTGAAATGTCAATTGTTCCACTGTTGATAAAGCCCAAAAGGGAGAGGAAAAATGGACACAGCGCCCATTAGGTCCCCCACAGACTCTCTATCTGGATCTTGCAGCTGGGAGAGCCTCACAGGAATTTTGCTGCTCACACACACAAAAGAAGGCTTCAATCCATTTCATGTACTATTTTACCTTATTGTGGCCTCAAAGACTTGGACGGTGGAATCTTTGTCAAATGAAACTGTGTCGATCACTAACTTGACTGCTTTCTGGAACTCAGATGAATTTCCCATTATCTTTAAAAAGAGGAACACAAACCATTACAACAGCTTGAAATGACACTGAGGGACCACTTAATCTAAATGTCTGTACGAGGTTTTGCCACCCATGGGAGGAGCGGAAACACAAAAGGTAGAAAAGCACAGTTATCTCTTAGAATATATTCCAGGACAGATGGCAAGCCCATCTCCCGCAACTCAAGAATCCTATCTCCAAATAGTCAAACTGTGAAATAATTCCTCATGAATCATTAGTACCCCTCACCTTCCCACTAGACTCTCCCTCAAACTTCAGTCTGATCTGATTTAGCATGCAAGGCACTAGAGTTCCTAAAATTCTTGAAATGAGTAAAAATAAATCCAAAAACCAAAGAAACAAAAATATAACTTCCCCTATGCTCCTCAAATAAATCGACAGCTTGGGTGCTTGGCTCCCAGGAGACCAAAACATCTGGAAAATGGACTTGCTGCTGGTTATCCAGATGTCTAAACACTTTGAGAAATAGTAGCATTTTCTTTTGGAGCACAGCATAAAACCAGTGGCATTCAAATCAAACAAGACATACAAATAATCAGCTCCGTGTCCTTTTTTAAAGAGTGATCTAAAATTATAATTCCTATTTTGGGTGCATGAATATGATCTCATACTAAGCTGCTCTCTCCTATAAGAAGTGCAAATTGGGAATAAAATTTTACAGATTAACCGAACCAAAATGCTTTCATTCTGTTCAAAAATTTAGGACAATCCTGGGACTTTAAGGACATCATAATGATACACACACAAAGGAAAAACAAATAATTTCATCCAGACACTATTTCTTTCAAGTGTGCCTTATTTCCTAGTATTTATTGGTCTAGCGCATCTTTTTATTCCCCTCTTCGTTGTTACTATTCCTAAGTACAGACGTTTCTTTCCTGGCCTTTAGTTCTTTGTTTTTAAAAGATTACGCAATAATGCTACAAGTTGCAGCCAATGGTCAGGGGACTGTTATCTTCTCAGTTTCCACAGCACATCTGTTAGAGCCTGTTTAAAATGTTAGCAAGAGAACAAGAAAACCTCAACTGAAATAACACCTGAAAAATAAGCCTGAAGTGCTAGCACACCGAAGACCGGATATTCTACAATGAAAACCACAGAAGTGGCTTTGTTTCCTTACAGATGCTCACCAGCAACAATATCTGTTAGCAGCTGCAGAGGCTGATATAATCTCAGATCAAGTGGAGGATGGTGAAGGAAGCTAGCAACTTTCAATTACATATTCTAATTTACCATTTTAGTCACACAGCTACAGCCAGAGTAAGCAGGCTGTAAATCATTCACTCAGGCTTAAGAAAACCTGGACTGAACAAAAGAGTTAAATTGGTTTCTTTACTGCAGGACTTCTCAGAGTCAGGGTACGTTGTAGCTCTCCAATAATGGGACGGGCATGCAGAATTTCTCAAGGTTCACTTGGGAACAGAATTCTTCTTTTGGGGAATATACCCTTGGAAACGGTGCTGGGAAATGCCGAATTTGGAGAAATTCATTTTTTGAACACATATTTGCACTCCTACTATGTGTGAGACACCATTAGGTGGAGAGTGCAATGAGTAATAGAAATGAGGTCTCTGTACTTACTGAGCATGGGGGAGGGATAAAAAGATACAATGAAGGCCAAAAAAGAGAGGTCAGGTGCGAGAGAGGTGCTCCTTCATAATGTATATGAGTCTGGGGAGACTCTTTAATCAACACCTATAAGGCTGAGTCAGCCTCCGGTATCTTCAACAAGCTAACTCTAATTAGGCTGAGCAGACTTGTCCAGGTACATTGTGATCGCCCATGATGGATGACTGAAGTGGAGCAGCAAGAACCCCAGAAGGAGAAATTGGGCCACTAAAATGCTGTGCAGCCACAGGCTGGCAGAATGAAAGCCCGGGGCCCCCGCAGACCCTGGGCCCAGGAGGGCACAGAGAGATGAGAGAGAGGGCACACAGAGTCCTAGTGAGTCTTCGACCAGTGGGCTCCTGGGCAGCTGCAATACTAACTTAGCTAGCATTACCCACTTCCAACCCCTGACAGTTTTAAACTCTTCTCAGCGAAGTTAAAACAGACCAGAGGACATTATTAAATGCAGGATCTGGGCTCGACTACAGGAAGAATTCTCTAATGGTAAAGGCATGCTGGATAATGAAGCGGAGCAAAGAGGTTGTGCAATCACCTTCACGAGGGAGGATCTAACGTGCTACGCTGAAATACAGTGCCTTGGAAGCCAAGTGCCGAGAGGCAGACTGCGCGCATGGCGCGCACGGCGTGATGGTAAGTACCACACCACAGTGGCGTCCTGCTTGCAGTGTGCTTCTTCATACCCGTTCAGAGGTCTCCAGCTCCCAGACTCCACGAGGGAAACCACGGGGCGCTGGGGGAAAAAGGCAGCACCCAAGCTGGCAGCCCCAGTGGGGACAAAACATGGAGTGGCACGCAGAAAGGAGTGAAGAGAAGCTCTTCTCTTCTAGAAAAGAGCTTGCGCGATGGCCCGGGACCAGGGCTCAGGACACACTTTGGGGAGCACGTAGCCAGATGCTATTTCAGGAGCTTGTCTTTTACTTCTCAGATCTTAACTACAGTAACTGTCAACTTGAATGGAATGCTCCACTGATTCCTTTACCGAATAAAATAGTGGGAAACTGAGAGAAAAATAGGTTTCCCCCAAAACAATCATACTTTCTTCTCCATTTTATTTAGGGGAATCACATTTCCACTCCTTTAACCTTGAATGCTTTTCTCGCCCTCAGCATTAAGGTCATTGAAATAAACAATGGCTATCAAAGCTATGAATACATTTTGAGTATCAGTTTTCCTGGAACTCCCAACCCTGGTGGAAACTAGGGATAATCAACCCCAAAATATCTTAATTAATGAAAAAAATAATAAGGCTAAACACTTACTGCAAGTGTATCCAACGCATCAACAAGAGTCAATGAGTAATTCCCGAGCACATCATTGATGTTCAGATTTGAACTGAAAAAGAAACAAAATTAAAATTAAAGAAAGGTACTTTATTTTAAAAGAGAAAAGGACAATAAAACTAAACACCCATCAGAAACTAAAACTGTTGGCAACTCTTATTGATTCAGGGATGATTATAGGTGGGTCAGTATGGCAGTGGTCTTTCTATCTCCTAAGTGACCATTTCTAAAGTGTCTGCAAGTGGACTCAAGTCACCCAACATCAGAGACACACTGATGACGCTATTGTGGGAAGAACATGCAACAGGAAGTCTGGAGATGGTGAACCAGAGTTGTGCGCCCTCCCTGAGGTACAGTTTTATCACCACAAATCACCTCTCTGGTCAGCTTCAAAGAGCTCTGATTTCAAAATCATTAGGAATGGAAAAAAGAAAGACCCTGTCATGTGACCTGCCCATGACCCTTTATTTTATTTTTTTTTAAGATTTTATTTATTTGTTTGAGAGAGAGAGATAAAGAGTGCATGCACAAGCAGGGGGGAGGGCCAGAGGGAGCTGGAGAAGCAGACTCCCCACTAAGCAGGACTCCATCCCAGGACCCTGAGACCATGACCTGAGCCCACGGCAGATGCTTAACTGACTGCACCACCCAGGCGCGCCGCCCCACCCCCATCACCATGACCCTTTAATACAGAAATCAGCCGCTCCAGCAGGTTACACACAACAAAAAGCAAATACCTTCTGTGACGGCCTGATTACCACTCACTTGTGCTTTGGTTGGGGGAATAAATTAACCTCTTGATCTCATTTTCTCATTCACATCTCAATCAAAGAATGCCCATCCCCTCCACCAACTCTGAGGAGCTGAGCCAGGGCAGGACTGCTCTGCACTGGAGCTGCACCCTCGTTTCTGCCCACTGTCCCCACAGTCAACACGGATTTCCCTTCCTGAAGCAACCTTAAGACACCGACTTCAGGCCTGCAATGAGGAGAAAGCTCCCCAGTCACTGGGACAGCTCCTTACAACACTAAAACCGATGCCGAGGACAAGGAATAGGTCCGGGAAGGGCAGGGATGAAGCAATTGTGCAGCTTGCCAAACTGCGGGGACTTCAGTTATTCCCCGGTCTCATTCCCACAAGCCCAGAAAGGAAAGGGCAAAAGCCTGAAAAGACGGAAGTAAGGAGAGAAATAGGACACCTGTTTACTTTTATTAAAGACCAAAGTGAGAAGCCCCAACTTTATCTTCGACAGCAGATTCGCTGAAATGATGGCACCTTTCAGCACATCCGCAGACCACTGTAGCCAGTCCTTGAGTCACCCGAATGGGGCCTCGTCTTGCTTCCCCTGTTCTGGATGGCCCGCTCTGCTCTCTGAAAGCGTACCCTCCAATGTGCCTCGGTCGGGTGAATAGCCTTACATTACGCAGGCACACACAGCTTCAACACCTCACAGCTGATCCTGCGCGAGCCTTCCTATTGCTTTGTTGTGTGCTGTGTTACCCCCACTAAATCTAGGACAAAGAATTTAGAGCTAACTTTGAGATACATTGCCTCAAACAAGCTATATAGAAGGGGTTATCTAGGAACCAGGGTTATCTCGCCCCTCACAAGCCATGAGGCCAGCACACTGCATGGCTGAAAACTTTGCACCTGCTTCTTCTATTTGTAGATTCTTTCTAAATAAAGTTATATAATTGCAGAAGGTCCTCTAAAGATGAGAGTCATGGGTTAAAATAAGCACTTCAAGGGCAGTGCCAGCCAGAAAGAATACAGGAAATGCCGGAAGTTGGAGGAGAAGGTCAGAGTAGACAGGGAGATCCTCGTACTCAGTTCTGCCAACTCCAGAATATTCTGTCGGGTTTAAATATTTAACTGCATTGCTCTGTGGCTCAGAAACAAAGAGTGGGTTCCCACATCCCACCTCATTAGAAAATGGCTCCCTTGCCACTTAGCATCCAAGCTGGATGATGGATAAAACACCCCAACTGCCCTCTCCTGAACTGTACCCTCACCCTCTCCACCTGCACAGGCCTGTGGAAGGTAGTACGAATTCTGACCACTACACTCCTTCACCTGTTTTATAGTACTTTCCTGTTAGGCTATAACTAAAAAGGACCCAATTTTACACTACCTCTCAATACAGTGCCCAAGCAGTCACTCAGAATGAACAGTTGTAAGAAATGCCACAGTAAGGGCACCTGCGTGGCTCAGTCAGTTAAGCAGCTGCCTTCAGCTCAGGTTATTATCCCAGGGTCCTGGGATCGAGTCCCACATCGGGCTCCCTGCTCAGCGGGAAGCCTGCTTCTCCCTCTGCCTGCTGCTCCCCCTGCTTGTGTTCCCACTCTCGCTGTGTCTCTGTCAAATAAATAAATAAAATCTTAAAAAAAAAAAAAAAAGAAAAGAAAAAAGAAATGCCACAGTAAAAAAATAAAAATTTGGAATAACTGGGTGGGTTCCTTCTCTCTACTCAGACAAATCCCCTGAAAAATCTAAAGTGTGCATTAAAACACTTTTAATTATTTTCTACCAAGTAACTGCTATACACTCTTTCAAAATGTGCCATAATAGAAAGAAAAGAAAGAGGGGTGTGAAGGGAAATGTAGATTCCATAAAACCCTCTTGGCCTAACAGCACCATATTACTGTGATTCCATTTATGCCAGCCCACGATGTAGGTATAAGACTGTGGCCTTGTTCTTTGCAGATTGATCAATGGCCAGCCTGACTTACCTGCTAAGTGCCTCAAGCCAAAAGAACTCAATCTCCCAGTACAGGGCTAGGCCCACAAGTACACATCTTTCCACATCACCAGCTGGCTGAACCACGATGACCCAGAATTAAACTCTCCACTTAATTTACCACGTGTGCCTGTCCATGACATTCGCCCCAGTGTGAATTTATAAGGTTCTTATCACCCCAAAACACAGTTGAAAAAACTACAACCTTTGGCAGGCAATTTTTGACTACGTAACTAACAAAATCAAACATATGGTTTAAAAAAAAAAAATCTCCCACATATACTTAACCTGTACCAGCTGTTCAGAAATCTACCCGGTGCTGGGTAGGCACAGAGGTAATACAAGAAACAGTCTCTGTGTGAAGGGACGGATAATCCGGGGAGACACGACAAAGGGAAAGGAAGGTGAACACACAACAGTACTCAATTCTGAAGTGATGTGGAACAGCAGACCAAAGAAAGGAACTGAAAGGAGAACCAAGTAAAGCAAGGAAAATCGTCTTCAAATAGAAAAAGACTTAGGGGGGGCGCCTGGGTGGCTCAGTGGTTAAGCGTCTGCCTTCAGCTCAGGTCAGGATCCCAGGGTCCTGGGATCGAGCCCCGCATCAGGCTCCCTGCTCAGCGGGAAGCCTGCTTCTCCCTCTCCCACTCCCCCTGCTTGTGTTCCCTCTCTCACTGTCTCTCTCTCTGTCAAATAAATAAAATCTTTAAAAAAAAAGAAAAAGAAACAGACTTAGGTCTGACTCTGAAGTGGGACAGGAGGTTAGAAAGAAAGAAGAATGCACAGGAGGCCATCTTAGGCTAGGGGTGCCTAGGACTGGGTCGGTTTGGTGGCCAATATCGGTTGGGGTTGTTCATAGATTTGCTTTTTTACTTGAACAGCAAAATGGCTGGGGAGGAAGCAAAGAAGGATCATGTGCCCAAGGCCTGAACTACTGTTATCATTCACAAGATTACAAAAAATATAATATCCAAATTTATTTGAAGAAACTTTTGAATTCGGGGTGCCTGGGTGGCTCAGTTGGTTAAGCGACTGCCTTCGGCTCAGATCATGATCCCGGAGTCCCAGGATCGAGTCCCACGTCAGGCTCCCTGCTCAGCAGGGAGTCTGCTTCTCCCTCTGACCCTACCCCCTCCTGGGCGCTCTGTCTCAAATAAATAAATAAAATCTTTAAAAAAAAAAAAAAAAAAGGGAAAGAAAAGAAACTTTTGAATTCAGATCCTCCAATCCAAATTGAGGATATTATTATTATTATTAATATTAACCTGTAGCTAGGCCAAAAGATTTGCTACTATCAAGTATTCAGGTTTCATTTACTTCATGTTAACTCCTCACCCTACCTACAGTCAAACAAGACAGGCAAGACAAGCCTCAAGTAAATGTGACTAAAAAGAAAAGATACACAGGTTGAGTGCCCATATTTTGTTTCTGTACTTCCTACATAATATTCTAATGGTTTTGTCCTCTATATTTTAAATGCATCATTAGAATACACTTGACAACTATCATTAGAATACATTTGATTTTTTAAAATCTGAAAAATTTGGGGGGTCCTGGGTGGCTCCGTCAGTTAAGCATCTGCCTTCAGCTCAGGTCAGGATCTCAGGGTCGTGGGATGGACCCCACGTCAGGCTGCTCAGCTCCCTCTCCCTCTGTGTTCTCTCACTCTCACTCTTGCTCTCTCTCAAGTAAATAAATAAAATCTTTACCCCCAAAAAAAGATATTAAAAAAATAAAATCTGAGAAGTTTTTATTGCAGGTTATCTATTTTGGGGATGTAAACATATCCTATTGTTTCACAGCCAGAATGACAAAGCTCTGGTTCTAAACTATTCCTTGAAAATACTAGTCTGAAAGGAGTTAAGTTAAAGAAAGGAGAGTAAAAAAAAATTAACCTTTCCACTCTTTGGAAGCAGCCAGTGTGAGGATCTACTCAAGGCCATCATAACCCCAGAGTTCTTTCACCTCCTCAAAGACACCAAAGGTTTATCAACCGAAAGGTTTATTAACCTCTGGGCACAACCCTTCCCAAATGCCATCCCCCCAATATTTCAAACTCCATCTTTCCAACAGCAATACACCTGTCTCAAAGCAACCTGACCTCAGTTTACCCACACCGCCACTGTACAATCAAACCAAGACACTCATCAGCAGACCTCGTCCTGAAACAAAAGCCTACGGCACCAGGAACTACCACAGGGACCAGCAAGTTAACCAAGTGCCACGTCACCTTGCTGGAGAGGGGCTCCAACTCACCAAAGGGTTCCTAAGGTTCATTAAGAAAAGCATCAAAATGTCATCAACTCACTCTCCTGATTATCATATTCCCAACTGAAAGCGTTATCACAAGTCCTCATGAAACAGCTTTCCTTAGGTCCACACCATAAAAGGAAATCTGAGGAAAAAGTCTGTGACAGAGAATAGGGCACTTAACTCAAAGTATTCTCTCCCTCTTTATAATACCATGAGCATTAGTGAGAAAATACAAGTAAGATCCAAAATATGTACACACACTTTGGTTTCAACAATGTAAAATATGTGTAGGCATATGGGCGGGAGCTGGCAGGAAAAATAAATTAAGAATAACTGTCTGGGGGCGCCTGGGTGGCTCAGTCGTTAAGCGTCTGCCTTCGGCTGGGGTCATGATCCCAGGGTCCTGGGATCAAGCCCCGCATTGGGCTCACTGCTCGGCGGGAAGCCTGCTTCTCCCTCTCCCACTCCCCCTGCTTCTCCCTCTCCCACTTCCCTCCCTCGCTCTCTCTCTGTCAAATAAATAAATAAAATCTTCAAAAAAAAAAAAAAAACTGGTGGGGTTTAGGTTTTTTTATTTTTTTTCAAATTTTAATCTTTTTTCCTCCAATAACAAACAACAAAAAATGAGATCCAAAGAAAATACATAGGTATAAAGTCTATACAGTTAAGGACTAACAATTAACTCATTAATTTCCTAATATCTGGAAAGGCCACAGTAATTTGTAATCAAAACTTAATAGAAATTTTTCTCAAAAAAAAAAAAGTGAGATAGAAAATATTTATATGCATAAAGCCTGACATAATGAAGCAAGAAAAATAACTCATCAGTTTCCTATAATTTTTTTTAAAGATTTATTTATTTATTTGAGAGAGCGAGAATGAGAGAGAGAGAGAGAGTACATGAGAGGGGGGAGGGTTAGAGGGAGAAGCAGGCTCCTCGCCGAGCAGGGAGCCCGATGCAGGACTCGATCCCGCGACTCCAGGATCATGACCTGAGCCGAAGGCAGTCGCTTAACCAACTGAGCCACCCAGGCGCCCCCAGTTTCCTATAATTTTAAAAAGGCCCAGTCCTTTGAAACTAGCTTGGACTGTGCCCCTTGCTTCACTAAAACTCATGCTCCTCAAATTGTCATTTAAGAAAAGACTTTGTAGATAACCAAACCACTTCAAGCCCCTTTGATATAGGGGCTTCCTTTTCATAAGTTAAGGACTGGACTCTTCCTTTTACCAGATGAAGGACGATACATCCCCCTAAAGTCCAAAAGCACCCATAGAATGTGGGGCCAAGGCAATGGGCAGCCCATCTCCTCCACTCCCACCACCCAGAGGAAGGTAGTCACCTACCCGGTCCAACAGGGTCCGTGGCAAAACACACCCATTCCCTCCAGCTATAAGGTCTTTAGCTGGGTGTGCTGTCCTCTTGGACTCTGATGTCAACAGCAGTGACCCTGGAAGCTTGGCCTCCACAGACAAGGCTGGTGGAAGGGGAGGACGGGCTGACCTTACTGGACAGTCCTGCCACCAGAGTGGAGGAATTTATGGGACAGATAAAGGTGACAGTCAATTCAGCAGCCAAGGAATCAAACCCTGAGTATCAAGACCCCAAATCAGAGCCAGATATAGTCTGTGTGTGTGTCTCTCTCTCTCCTGTAAGTTTCCTCAGCCTAAAAAGCAGCCCCTGTAAATGAAGGAGAAATGTAGCCCCGCTCTGCCTCATGATGACGGGCTGGCTTTGGAGAAGTCCTTACCCGGAATCAACTCCTGAATTTTTATATGGGGCTGTGGGGCGCGGGGATGAGGGCTTCTTTTGAAGCTGCGTTTACAAGGGATTTCATTTTGATTATATATATATATATACATCTATATATATATATATATATTCATCTGGAGAAGGGGTTGTTGGAGATGAGTCTAAGGCCCCGGAAGCTACCCTTTGGTACTGCTACCATCCCTTCCTGTCTCTGAGCCTCAGTTTCCCCATCTGTAAAAGAGACTGCGCTGGACAGCTGTCGTGTAACTCAGAGATATCGGAAGAATCAAGAAAGAGAACAGCCACAGGCCCATCTACACACTCCGCAAGCCCAGGGGGACCCCCAGGGGGTAGGGCCAAGGCACTGCGCGGGAGGATGTGGTCCCAGGCCCCTAAACGCCGTGGCATCCCTTGGGGGACCCGGAGGTCAGAAGGCTGCATCCTGACCGGGAGGACGGAAGGAAGCGCGTGGGGCGCGCCGGCTACTCACGGGTCCCCGCGGTCAGGCCCTCGGCCGCGGCAGTGGATGGGGTTGAGCTCGTCCTGGGGAAAGGCGTGCGCCATGTAGTTGTCGTAGCCGAAGACGAACATGCCCCGCGCTAGGTCGCGCATCTGGGCGCGCAGCTGCGGCGGGAAGGCGCCGCTGTAGCGCTTCTCGTACTCGTCCGGGCCGCGGCCCCGGCCGCCCAGCACGTAGCCCCAGTGGGCCGGGCCGCACACGCCCGGCTCCGGCCGCCGCGGAGCTCGCCGCCGTCCAGCTGCTGCCGCCGCCCCGGGGCCCGGAGGCTGCAGCCACGACGGCCCCGACGGCCCCCCCGGGCGTCCCGGGCCGGCCCGCGGGCCCCGACGCAGGAGATTCGGGGCCGTCGGGGGCCCTCAGGCGCTGGAAGCCGAAGCTGAGCGGAAAACGCTGGTAGAAGCCCATGCTGGGCCCCAGCCCGAAGACGAGCCACAGCACTCCATGGAGGCCAAGCCGGAGGAGCACCAGCCCCAGGACGAGCGCTCGCCATTGCATGGTCGCGCGGGCGCCGCGGGCATTATTTTAAAGCGCGGGGGACCTCCCCCGCGGACCACCGCACCCCACACCCGCCCCGTAGCCCCGCTCACTTCCCCTTTAAGGAACTCCCCCGTGACGCACCAGGAACCGGCCCATTGTCCCCCACCCGCCGTCCCTCGGGCCGGGCGGCCCGGCCCCGCGTTCGCCCGCCCAGTCGCCCGGGATTGGCCCGGCCCGGCCCGGCCTCGTGGGGCGCGGCCGGGGACTCCCTCCCGCGCCATAGGCCGTCCGGACTTCCGCAGCGCCGCGAGGCCCGCCCCATCCCCCGCCCCGCCCTCGGGGCCCCGCCCCATCCTCTCGCCCCGCCCCCTGGGCGGTCGGAGTCCAGATGGGCTGGCGTGGCGAGTAGGGGCCGCTCGGGCTACTTGCGGAGGAAACTTCCAGCCAATGGGAGCGCAGCACGGGAGCACCAGTTGGACGCCGGACAGAGTCGTGGCCCCCAACCCGCCCGGCTTTGGGTAGAGCCTGTCTCCAGCCTAGCTGGGACCGCCAATCCAGATCTAGGTTAGGGATGGTGCCAGTTAAAAGACGTAAGGAAGAGGGAAACGGGCATTTCCTTACAAAAAGAGCTACTTTTGCATTGCAGGGGCAGGATTTTTAACAAGATCGTTGTTTACGGTGGGGGGTGGGATACTACCTCGTAGCTCCAGACAGCACAAAAAAAGGTATCCTGAATTCTACTTTTTATCAGAACACCATAATTTTAAGAATCGCTTACTGCGATTGTAAAACACATATTCCCGTATCTTGTACTAGACCTAGCAAATGCCATTGGAGGGTCCTGGGAATGTGTGTATAACAAGTGCTCCTGGGTGATTCTTAGCATCTGGCAATTTCAGAAATGCTGAATTAGGTTATACTGGCTTTGTCTCGGAAATAAGAGCTTTAAAAAAAAAAAAAAGGGGAAAAGTTAAGGTGGCTGCTACCACCGAATTATTTTTGCCAAATCTATTTAACCAGGTCCCCTCCCGCCTCTACTACTCCCACCATATCTTCTGTGCACCACAGTAGTGACCTAACCTTTGGGTTGTAGGACAGATTCCTGGTCAAAGCACTTTATCCATTCTGTATCTACTTTCTATAATTAAGAAGGTTGCAAATACCAGCTCTAAAGGGCTATGGCTCTCATGTAACAATTCAACAGTTTAGAGGTTTTGTTTTCGTTTGCTACATTTGTAGATGTCTGTTAAGGTGTTCCTCAAAGTTAGACCATGTGCTTGTTACACTAAGGTTTCTGAAAAGCGTGGGAAGCAAAGCCTGATGGATGGCCCAAATCAGAGATTGGCTGACTGACCAAAGGAGTGACTAAGAGGATGATAAATTTGTCATGTGGCACAATCATCCCATTTTCAGAGTCAGGGGACTTTTTTTTTTTAAGAGTTTATTTGACAGAGAGAAACAGTGAGAGAGGGAACACAAGCAGGGGGAGTGGGAGAGGGAGAAGCAGCCTTCCCGCTAAGCAGGGAGCCCGATGCCGGGCTAGATCCCAGGACCTTCAGGAGCCTTTTTGCAACACAGAGGAGGTGTATGTAATGGGGACGCAAGAGCCCAAAGAAACATTTTATTACAACTCAAGGTAACTGGCACCTGGTAAGACCCCCCTTTTTTTTTGGCTGAGTCTTATTCCTCCCCCCAAAATCCTGAGAGAGAGGCCTGCCCAAGCATCAGAGTATAAAGAGAGCTTGAACCAAGGTCTTTTGCCTACTTCGTTTACTCCTCTGTGAAAGGCAGCTGGGAACCCTGCTAGAAATCCAATCTTAGGGCTTGATCCTGGACTTTCAGGTCTGCCTTCCAAGGACTTGAAAACTGAATGTGAACATTAAGGTATGTGTTGTTCCCTTCGTAATCTATTTTATTGCAAATTTTAAAAGTTTTAAATTTGATCTTGCACCATGGTCAAGTGCAGTCCACATTAATGACAGCTCCTGTCCTCACATTTGGAGACAAGCTCTAATAAAAACAAAAACAAATTTCTTCTCATAACCAGAGAAAACCAACTTCTGAGAGATGCTTTTCCTGGTAAAACTGACAGTAGCTGCCAGTCGTGTAAGTCCTACGGTTTTTAAAATGTGTTCTTGTGGGGCACCTGGGTGGCTCAGTTGGTTAAACCTCTGCCTTCGGCTCGGGTCATGATCTCAGGGTCCGGGATTGAGCCCCACATCGGGCTCCCTGCTCGGCGGGAAGCCTGCTTCTCCCTCTCCTGCTCCCCCCGCTCATGTTCCCTCTCTCGCTCTCTGCCAAATAAATTAAAAATAAAATAAAATGTGTTTTTGTTTAATCTTCACAGAAAGCACTGTTAGGCCTATTCCACAAGCCCTAAGGGAAGAAATCGGTTGGAAGGTTCAAGTTCTCTGAGCTACTTACTGTAGGCAGAAAAAGGGCTACCACCCAGGTCTCCTGAACTTTAGCGGAATATACCAAAACTAGCTGGCCCTCAAAGCAACTGGTTTTTCTACTCTTCCCAAGCCACCCCACAGGCAACATTGTTGACATTAGAGCCCTGCAAGCACAGCCAAAGATTTGGGGGCCAGGTTCAGAAAGTGTTTTGTCTTGAATTAAATTGAACCAAAAGAACACGGAATATCTTGTGCTAGTCTTTTGGATTAGCCTAGGACTCCCCTCAAGGTAAATGCGGCTGTTAAGATTGGGACAACACCCCTATCCATTCAGAAAACCTCAACCTTAAAAATCAACTTTATGAAACTGTTTTCTGATAGGCTTTTCTGCACAGTCTCACAAGAGCATCAGGGGACTGATAAAAAAAGAATGAAATGTACTATGGTAAAAATGGCTTCACTCTGGGGGACGCCAAAGAGATGACAGCTAAGAACCCAGACTCAGAAGCTGATTGCCAGATGTTCAAATCATAGCTCTGGCCTCTCAGTGACCTTGGGAAGTTACTTAACTTTTCTGGACCTGGTTTTCCCATCTGTAAAATGAGGGTAATAAGAACAGTACTTAGAGCATATGGCAGTTGTGAGAACTAAATTATTGAATGTATTACCTACAACAGTGTTCCATAGTAAGCCCTTTTACTACTCATGAACTATGTGAACTGACCAGCATTTAGTAAAAGTACCTGGTTCATATGACCTGAGGTCTGTTGGATGAATTAAACAAGTAAGCCGCCTATTTTCAAAGCACTATTTTAGGAGAAAAATGTGTCTAAGGAAACCAAGTATGAGACTGGACAAGGACTAAAAACTCACCACAGTCCAAGATCAGCTGAAAGAGCTTTGAATCCTCACGTCTAATTCCAGTTCTACCTAACCTGTTCTAGCTTCTATACCTCATGGTCCTAAATCTCTGTAATTTGAAATTATATCCCACAAGGTGATCCCAATTCAATCTCCCTCTTAGATAGCTGAAAGAAGTGACCTAGGAGGTGTATTTTGGTGTTTAAAGATATCCGCCATTGTAAATAAATAGGTGGACATTCCAGTTTTCAGAATCAATCTTGTGAGTCTGAGTGAATCAGTGCACTAAGTTCCTAAAACTGCAAAGCCAGAAAATAGCTCTGGCCCTATAATGACCGCAAAGGGTATAAGGATACTTCCAGAGATTCCTATGTTAAATATCAGGGTTAAAATAGTCTCTTAAAAGGAGGATCTTTCTGCTCTAAGGAATTAAAAGGGATTTATTATCCAAAGCAACAATGTAAAACAAAACAAGTGACAAAATGATGACATTTAAAACTGAGTACTGCTTCTTTTTGAAGCAATATATACTTACTTTGTAAAAGGTGGGGGGGCAGACTTAAGGGGGACAAGGAGGAAATTACCTACAATCACATTAATTTGGGGCACCTGGGTGGCTCAGTGGTTAAGCATCTGCCTTCGGCTCAGGTCATGATCCCAGGGTCCTGGGATTGAGCCCCGCATCGGGCTCCCTGCTCGGGGGGAAGCCTGCTTCTCCCTCTCCCACTCCCCCTGCTTGTGTTCCCTCTCTCACTGTGTCGCTGTCAAATAAATCTTTGAAAAAAAAAAAAATCACATTAATTTGGTGGAAATCCAACTCCAGAATTAAGGTAATACTGTCTCTTCAGCAGGGTAAGAAAAGCTAAATTTCACGTTTAAAATTGTATGTAATTATCATTCCCACTTATTTGATGGGCAGATATCCAGAAGTTTGTCAACACACTCTGCTGACAAGACATGGGGGACAGGAACTGGTAGAAATAAAAACTGGCATATCCTCTGTGAAGGGAAGTTTGGCAACTCCTAGCCGAAGTACAAACCCATTTACCCTTTGACACAGATATGCTTCTGTGAATTGCTGCATACATACATGATTCACTGCAGTACTGGTCACAAAAGCAAAAGGTTATAAACAACCCAAATATCTATCAAAAGGAGACCAGTTAGGTAAACTATGGAATCTGGACCAGTGAAAACCACATACATAATGAAATGGGAACCATGCTGCTATGAAGGAGAATGAGGAACTCTCTATATATTGATATGGAAAGATTGCTAAGACAGTAATTGGATAAAGTCATGTTCAAATCAGTATACTACTTTCTGTGTAAGAAAGTGATTAAAAATATATATATTTCTATTGGCTTTTTGTATTTTGTATAAGGAAAACACTAGGAAAAAAAATAAGTGATGTAAGGATTACCTGTAAGACCAGAGTGGTGGTGGAAGGAAGGGTGGTTACTCAGTCATGGGTCAGACCGACTGGCATGTTTCTTTGGGTATTTTCAATTTTTGAATCATATGACTTACCTATTAAAAATCATTCAAAAAATAAATGGAACCTAGAAAAAAAAAGTGGTAAGTTTCCTTTCCCCACCTGGTCTACTAAACCACTAAGTCAAATGCGGTGATTATCCATCAAGAATTGATATTCACCATTCATATGCCATGCCCACCCTTTAGGTTATTGATGTTTCCAAAGAAAGTAGGTATCATAAAAATTCTTAACCTTCTTTGAAGGGTGAAGAGAGCTTGTGCTTTCATACATCAATTAGCGATATGATAAATATTAACAATTTCTTTTTCCTTAGAAAATGATACAAATAGAAAAAGGAGTTATTTAATTCAAATATTGGGTAACTGGTAGATAGAAATGGTGGACTTTTAATATGTAGAAACAAGATAGCACATTGTGTGATACAGACTGTACAAAAGAGTAGGCCAAAGCTGTATATAAAAGCTGGTTGGAGGAGATACCATAATTGGCAATCTATTGATGTTCTATATTCCATGTTCAAAAGGGATTACATTGATTTTGTTGGGGGTTTTTTTCCCCTCTCATTACTTTGAAAAGAAGTATTTTCTAACTGCTCCAGTTTTCTCCAAGCTCCAAATAAATTCTAGCAGAACCCAGTAACACGGCAGTTTATATAAAGTGTTAAACATTAGCTCTAAAATAGTTTGCCTCCAAATTGGTAGTAGGTATGTCTTTTTCCACACTGTATACCAGAATAAACATTTTTCTGCAGTCTGGGAGAGATACTCTAAATTTTTTAAATGGCTTTCAAATTATAGGCCTGTATGTTTTATAGCATTTCCCTCAAACAAAATATAAGTTATTGTATTATTCTGTAAAATGTCTGTGACCTCCAGCTTTTAACTGTGTTAAAGTGATAAAATGTAAATGTGCTTTTGGATTATTTCCAAGATGAAAAACATGCAAAGTTAACATAGTCACCAGGCCAAGTGGGCCTTGTCTCTGCTGCTAGAACAGTAGTCTGTTAGGAGAAATTATATTAGAAATCCTCTACTCTTCATTTTACAGATAGGGAAACTACAGAGCCAGAGGGAATTCAGCAACTCACCAATCAGTTAATAACAAAGAAAGGAACCCATTTTCTCAAATGTCAATCCAGCACTCAACAGAGCCAAACTACATTAGCATTTTAAACGGACAAATTATCTTCCTACATGGAGTGCCTGGGTGGCTCAGTTGTTAAGCGTCTGCCTTGGGCTCAGGTCGTGACCCCTGGGTCTTGGGATCGAGCCCCGCATCGGGCTCCCTGCTCGGCGGGAAGCCTGCTACTCCCTCTCCCACTCCCCCTGCTTGTGTTCCCTCTCACTGTGTCTGTCAAATAAATAAAATCTTTAAAAATATATACATATATATTTTCCTACCACATCCCTTTTATAAATGCAAGACCTGCAAACCCCAATAAAATGAAGTTAAAGGATCTTTTCCCCTCTGATTCCTGCTAGGAAATCTGCATTAACTAAGTTACCAGCTGCCTTGCAGTTTTTTTGTTTTTTTTAAAAGATTTTATTTATTTATTTGACAGAGAGAGACACAAGCAGGGGGAGGGGAGAGGGAGAAGCAGGCTTCCCTCAGAGCAGGGAGCCCGATGTGGGGCTCGATCCCAGGACCCTGAGATCATGACCTAAGCCGAAGGCAGACGCTTAACGACTGAGCCACCCAGACGCCCTGCCTTGCAGTTTTAAAATAGGAATTACTTTACTGAAGAGAGGGCTTGTTAATGAAATGGAATAATGAATGACTACTGCTATTGCTTAGATTAAGAAACTTCCCACTGCAATCTATCTAACATGTCAATGACTTGCTTCTCTTTCCCTAAGAACAGTCAAGCAGCAGCAATTACAAAAGCACCCATTTTTATTAATAGCTGCGTTTTAAACAGTAATTGCATGGAGGCTATTTACTAATCAACAGGAAACACCTGCAGCGGGCCACACGTTGTAGAACTGCAAGCTTAAGGGAAGTTGGCAAGGCTAGTGTTTGCTTTACTGTTTTCCTTTTCAAGCATCTTCACAAGCATATACGTTATTGAGGGCACAACAGTTAAAGTTTGTAAGGGAAAAAAATATTTCAAACACTCAACATGATGGTTTCCCCGCGATGGCATTTTTTAAGTATCTGGCCAAGTGGATGTTACATTATAATGCTGGCTACAGTAAATTCAGACTTCCACTCCAGTTCTCAATCTACCAGACAATGAGGCTGAAATTACCAAATCAACAGGATTTCAGTGTAACTGGATCCTGTATGGATAGAATTACACAAGGCAATTAGATCTTCAGTTAAAACAATGAGGACTAAAGTAGCCACAGTCCAACACATCCAATTTACTTGACAGAATCAAAGGAACCAATTTCAGAAGTCTCAATTTTTGAAAGCAAAGCAGTTATAAGCTTAAAATCAAGGATACAGTAAACTAACCTTATATCCTCCCCACCCCTTCCCCAGACATCACATTCCTCCTTCAAAAATCACTTTGGTAGGAAGGTGATAAGAAGACCAAGTTAACTGCTTGACTAAATGTCTCCACCAATTCCATACAAGAAATGAAACTGGATATCCTAGGGACTTCTGTCCTAGAAATGCTAAATCACACATCCAATTGGCCAACATGGTTTGGCTGTACAGAATAACCATACTGATACAGAGGAAAAGCCAAGTTGAACTTTTCTTGAGTAAAACTACATAAAGATCATTTCTGCAATAGCTTTGATGAGATAAATGTTCACTTTTATAATGCAAAATTTAACACACTAGCGAAGTAGGCCAAATGGCTTTACTTTAAAAATATGCTTCTTGGGGCACCTGGGTGGCTCAGTCTGTTAAGCATCTGCCTTCCGCTCAGGTCATGATCCCAGGGTCCTGGGATCAAGGCCCACACATTGGGCTCCCTGCTCCGCAGGAAGCCTGCTTCTCCCTCTCCCTCTCCCTCTCCCCCTGGCTTGTGTTCCCTCTCTTGCTGTGTCTCTGTCAAATAAAATCTTTAAAAGAATAAATAAAAATTAAAAATGTGCTTCTTAGGGAAAACCTAAGTATCAAACCATGTTTGATACTTAAAATCTTTTCATTCTGGAACTGAAGTAAGTAGGCCTGCCTTGCAATTTCAGTTTAATAGTACATTTGTTATAATTTTTAAAACAAATAGATTATAAAATGCCTAACCAACTAGCTCTTGCCACTTACAAAAGTCCTAAATTTGGTATATCAGCACAGTTTACAAGTCATACCATCTCCTCCACCCTATCCCCCCCAAAAAATCGCAGCATCAATCCTGTGGATATTTTAAAAGTTTATTTCTATTTTAACTAGCCCGCAGACCCAATTCTTTGAGAAGTGAGCTGATTTCTTTCTAGCACATTGTCTATGGACCTTGCTCATGGTAACTTTCCTCCCATCCCCTTCCAAAAAAGTCAGCACCTTCCATCATGATGCACATTTTAAGTTAAAATTGTCAATACAACCCTCAAAATGCAAGTTTATTGAATAAAGCTGAGAAGAGCAGTAAACAGACAAAAAAATGCATCACCTAAATAAAAAAATTCACGTATTTACAAAGTTCAGTAACTGTTTTCACATGCAGAAGTTAATGCACAGGAAAATGTTGGTAGTAGAGTTTGGATGTCTTGAAATGCTGAAAGCAATGAACAGACACACAAACACATTAAGTTTTAGCTATAGGGTCAATTAACGAACCAACACAGTCCCCACACAGTCACACACTTTAGTTCCAATTCCTTTTAGGCACAAGCAAATTGCCACACTCTTTGTAATGGTTCACAGTAACCATTAATGGTGTTGAGCTACAGTAGCAAGTTTAAATATCCCTTCATTTACAGAACCATCCATCCCACCAGGGAAGTATGCAACATGCTTCAAAGAATAAGAACAGAATTTTAAAAGCTGAGATTCTACTCATAAAAATGTGAATGGAGGAAAACAAGTAGTATCTGTGCAACACAGTGCAGTATTTTGTACAGAATATTGTTAAGGCCATGGCAGTCTATAAATTAAAACTGGTATTCATTAAAACAACTGTTGACTGCACTTTTGAGTGCTCAACATGTATGGAAACGCACTGTCTACATGAGTGCTGCTTAACAAAAGAAACAAAATCACACACAGTGTGAGGCAACACATAAGCAGGTGTAGCATAAAGTTTTATCTACTACAGTGGTTTATGTGAATAACAATTTACAAGTGAACCAGTATTAATGTGTCCCTTTATGTATATGGACATCACTAAACTACAAAACATGTTTGTTTTAAGTTTTTATACATCTCCGTATCGTAGAAGCAAACAATACACAGCATCAGTTCCTCAGTTCTCTGTGTGATTGATTATTAAACAACCTGTAGACGTTGCGCATGATTACACTAGACAGAGCAGGCAGGTCTAGAGTTGTCACAATAATCAAGATGTCTAATGGCACCAGACAAAAGAGTGCCAAACCTTACATCAGTAAGAGAGAAAAATAAGAATTTGTATTTGTTTCTAAGTATCTATTGTGCTGAACGTCTATGACTGGATATAAAAAGTCAAGAGTTAGAGTGTCATGCAGCAGCACTGATTTAATGACTAGAGATAGAAAGAACAAACAGGTGTTTGAACAAAGTCTGACATTCTTAACACATTTTATTATATTGGCTGGAATGCTCTAAATTCATGAAAGCCTTTGAGAAAATCTTCAATTCCCAACCCTTTAAAAAAGTGTGTTGAACCCCACCCTCTCCAAAAAAGAGAAAAAGAAAAAGAAAAAATAGAGAAGTAATGATCTGGACAGATACACAACAGCATGCCTTAGTTCCTCCCATATCCCCAACTGCTATCTGGTGATGAAGAATTCTTAGAAAGCAGTATTTTTAGAATTCATATACAATCTCACCAGTATAAAGAACCAATAACAACACTGATCTGGTGCCTCTGCTCACTCTTTGCAGACCATTTTTTAAATTCCTAAGGTGTAATTATACATTTCACATGCATTTGTGAGATATGTAAACATTATGTTTATATCCCACATGAATCAGGCTAAAGGTTTTCTAAATACTGTGTGTGGCACTAGAAACTTCATGCTGTATCAAGTCAGTATCAGTATTAAGCTAATGGACTCTATAAGGAAATATCTAGACATTTACTGAAAACCAATATAAAAATCTGGCCCAGAAAGACTAGAACAGAAATATGCAATTTTCTTGATTTAAGATGGTCAAGTGTGTGTTTAAAAAAAAAAAAGCTCTACACACTGTTTAAGACAAGTATGTATAAGAAGCTTTTTTTGTGTGTGCTGACTTTATCATGACAACTCTAGCTGATTCTTTATGAAGGATTAGGGATACACATCTTCAGCAGTGCACAAGAGAAATAAACTCTGAAAAAGGCAATTTCTCGGGTTTAGGAAGGACCGTATTCTGGGAAGTACTTCAGAGGAACGGACAATAATTCTAGGATTATAGCCAGGAAGGACTGGAAGACTTCAGGAGATGCTTCAGCTTCTTCTAGATTTTGAATGTTGAATAAGCCACTGAAGTGTGATATCTAAAGATGGAGGGAAAAAAATTGAAGGCATTAAGATATCAAAGTTAAGATACTAAACATGAGAGACAGCATTTAAAATGCAGCTAATTCAAAATACATGCTGTGCCTGCCCTCTTCTGCTTTTTGCATCTATATTATTCTCCATTACCTAAACTTCAAGAGGACATTCTAAGGAATTATGAAAGACTCAGCAGTCTCTGATTTAAAAGTTAAATTATGCTCAGGACAGCCTGTGCCATCTTTTATTTAAAAAAAAAAAAAAAAATTTACTGGCTGCCTGTTAAGATAAGTACTGTATGTGAAGTGCCAGGAATGCAAAGATATGGGAGAACCCCTCTCTCCCCTCAAGGAGCTTTTAGTATCAAACTTGGAAAACATAGAAGAACTCATTTCGGACTAGGAGGAGGGCTGCCCCATAGAATTCCAGGCAAAGGAGTATGGGGATTAACATAAGAATTAAAAAAAAAAAAAGAATTTCAACTAGTCAATAAAAGTCACTGAGATGTTTGGTTAACAAAAAAAAAAAAAAAAAAAAAAAAAGAATTCCAAGCAAAGGAAACAACAAAAGCAAAAGAATAAACAAAGGCATGAACAGTGTGGAGATCTGGATGGATTATATGTGGTAAGTTGTGGATGAAGCACAGGAATGGGGGAAGGTGCTGCCACTCATCGCTAAGGCTACAGCAGGGGTTCTCAACTTCACCTTTCTGACCTTTTGAACTGGGTAAATCTTTGCTGGGACAGGACCAAGGCCTTTCCTGTGCATGGCAGACTATTTTGCGGCATCCATGACCTCTACCCTAGATGCCATTATCACTTCCCCTACACACCCACAGTTGTGACAACCAATAATGTCTCCAGGGATTGCCAAATGTCCCCTGGGGAGCAAAAATGTCCTCAAGTGAGAACCACGGGCTAGAAGGAGCCAGATAACCTTGTATACCACTCTAAGATGCTCCTAAGTTTGGGTTTTATTCTCAAGTCAACTGGAAATTACTGGAGAATTTTAAGCAAGGAAATTATATTAGCTTATTTTAGGATGATCAATGGCAACAGAAGAGGACAACTTGGAGTTGTGAGTACAGACAGTGACTATCACAGCAGGAATAGGAAATGTGAAGGCACGAAGCAAACAAGTGCTGTAGGGATGGAAGAAGGAAAATGTGGAGTTGACCAAGATACGAACAGAGAAAGAATCTTCTGGCCTCAGTGAGTTGTGTTTGTCATGGAGCTGTTGACACAGTGGTTAAAGTAAGAACAGACTTAAGGAAAAAAAAAAAAAAGATAAAGAATTTAGTTATAGAGCACATCAGATTTGAGGTGCAGAAGGTAACAGACATGGAGATGTCCAGCAGATAGCTTTAGCTATACTGATCTCAGAAAGGGATGGGAACTGGTAAGATGTCACCATAGAGGTGGCAGCTGAAGCTATCACAGCTGAGATTAGCCAAAAAAAAGCACTTAGACTGACAAGAGATGGCAGCTAAGTCAAAACAGTGAATTACTGTCCTTGAGTTCTTTAAAAATGTGTCATCCATATGAAGAGTGTGTGAGCATCTATTAGAAGCAGCACTCAATTCTCCAAACCTGAAGATGAGTGCAAATTCAATTTCCAAGCTAATATGCGTTACAGAAACTGTAAGCCACACATATAAAGAATAGCCTAGAGCTGAGATGGAACCTGTTCAGAGTTGTGGAAAAAATGATTTAACCTGATTGTTGAACCAGATCATGTGCACTTTAAAAGGAGGACAGCAGTATGTAGTAAGAGCAAAGCCACATTCATTAGAATTGAATGGGGAGAAAGGTAAATCTGAGTGTGAAATGCCCAGGCTTAAATATTTAAGAAATTCACTTAAAAAAAACAAAGCTTGTGGACAGTGGACAGATGTTATATCCCAAAGACAAATGAATCCTTAAGACTAGATAAAAAAGCAGAAAAGAAATAAGATACTCAGATGGAGTCATCTTCCATGACAAAAAGGGCCACAAGTATGAGTCATCTTTGCAAAGATCATGTTCACAGAAGTAATCTGTTCTATGTGTGATTTGAGGACACATTACTAAAATATTTCATATACCACACTGGGAAGGTGGAAGGAGAATATACAACCCATGTGCACTGAGATACTTTTGGAACAATTTAGTAAATTCATAAATTTGGTTCTAAAATATGTTGTAAAAGGTGAAATTAGGGAGGATGTTCTGATTTGACTACCCAACAAGTCTAATCTACTTGGCCCTAAGTTGTATTTCTTGCTCCAAATAAACAGGCATTCTCATTTACAAACTACTTGTTTTGAATCTAGTTAGAGTGGATCCATTTCCTTGGGCTTGATACTACTACGTGAAGCAGGAGTTCTACAATCACAAACTGTGACTATGGAACTCTATGACAGACTATGAGGTCAGCCTCAAATAACAAAAGAAGTTCTCACCAACTCTCCCGCATTTACTTCTTAAATGAGCTCACAAGATTTTTTTCCAGGAAAGTATCCAGCTAGTTTGTCAAGGTAGTAAAACAAAGAATTTTTTTTTCTCCTTTCAGTAACTTTTTTCCCCTATTTTATGAAATACTAGAGAGAATATAAGGGAGTAAAATGGATTTACAGAATAGCATAATGCCCTACAATTATGGTTAATGTATGCAGAACAGGGTTTTTCAACCTCACCACTACTGATACTTTAGGCTGGACAATTCTTAGCTGTGGGGACTGTACCATGTTTAGAACATCCCTGGTCTTTACCCACTAAATGCCAGCAGCACACTCTTTGTTATGACAACATTTGGCAGTGTCTCCAAATATTGCCAAATGTATCCTGGGGGAAGATCCTTCAATGAGAACCAGTGGTGTATAAGTAAATGCTCTCTTGGGAACACAAGAATTCCTCCTAACATGGGGGTGGGGGGGGGATTTTTTTTTTTTAATGAACTCTAAGTAACCCTAAGTGCTTGAAGAGTCTGTTCTCAAATTAACTAAATGCTCACAATATAGCAAGTCACTTAGTCTACACCTTTAATAGAGGACAGTTTGTGTCCACCAGCAAAGTATTAGGCTCAGATTGCTTTTGGGTGCTCTTTAAAGGAAGCCCAGGAGTGCCTAACTGGTTCAGTGGGCAGAGCACGTGACTCCTGATCTCAGGGTTGTTAAGTTCAAGCCCCACATTGGGTGTAGTGTTACTTAAAAATAAAATAATAAAAATGAAAAATAAATAAAGGAAGCCCAGAATTAGCCAGAAAACTATCAACACTTTGAGCTCATCAGAGCATGTTTGAGGAGGGGTGAGGAAAGAGTTGATAGACTAGAACTGACTTGGGAAAAAAGTTAACTACGATGAGAACCAATACATATTGAATGAAAGCTAAAGGAAAAAAGATAACAGAATACCTTTTAAACACACTGTGTTGACACTATGTATTACATTCTACTCCAATACAAGTTTTTGGTCTGTTTGTTTCTTTCTTTTTAATTGGAGGTGTGACTATGGGAGAATGGTCAGAGATACCATGTTTTTGGCTTTGAAGATGGAGGAAGGAGCCATGCGCCAAGAATGCAGGTAGTATCTAAAAGCTGGAAAAGATAAGGAAATGGAGTCTCTCCTAGAGTCTCCAAAAAGAGTACAACCTGTCATTTTAGTCCTTGATTTCTAGCTCAGTGAGAACTATGACAGGCTTCTAACTGACAGCAGCAATAGAAAACTAATACACCCACATAACATCCACCATATGTCAAATGCTGCAATGCATTTTCACATTCCCTCTCACAAGAGAATTTCTAAATTGCTGCCATTATCACCATTTTATAGATGAGTAAAAAGTGGAGATTAGGGAGGTTACATGCTTTGTGCAAGGCCAGTCAGAAAATAAATTAGGACCAAGTGTTCTGGCCTGAGGCTGCCTGACTCCAAAGCCCATGCTGTTTGCAGCCCATTATGCGGCAATGATAGACAGCCTCATTTTTCTGTAGTGGCCCACAGAGTGATTTTTTTTCACCAGTGACCACCAAACTAGAAGAGGTGAAGGTGCCATGAAAATCTCTAGGCTCCTACCCAGCTGCTTCAAGGTACATGCATTAAACTCTCCTCTCACACTTTGGTTGAACCTGTCATGCCAGACAAGAACTGTGTGACTTAGCCTGAGTAGCTTTTTGTCATGAAGGTATACTTTACCAGTGAGTATGTTTTATTGCACTGTTAAAGGTCTTTTCACTCAAACAGCTAACAGGTTGAATAGTCTTTCATCTTGTCAAACGTTTCTATTCATCTTTCCTTTTTACCTTTTGATCCTTTTCACCCATTCCAATCCACTTTTATTAAATAACCTCTCACAAATTAGTTAAACTAAAGTTCAGCCAGATATACTTAAATTCTTTAAGGACACTGTGTTGGACTAACAGTGTCCCCCTAAAAATTCACACCTACCTAAAACCTCATAATTTATTCAAAAATTGTCTTTACAGATATGAGGTCATACTGAATGAAGGTAGGCCCTAATCCAATGATATGTATCTTTATAAGAGAAAATACACACAGAGACACACACACAGGAGAAGGCTATGTGAAGCCAGAGGCAAAAACCGGAGTAAGCATAGATATGTCAAAGAATGCCAAAGGCAGCCGGCAACCACAAGCTAAGAAAAGGCAAGGAAGGATATTCCCCAACAGCTTTCATGGCCCTGCTGACACCTTGTTTTTGGACGCCTAGCCTCCTGAACTTGAGAAATAAATTTCTGCTGTTTTAAACCACCCAGTTTGTGGTACTTTGCTATGGCAGTTCTAGGAAATTAATACGGACACTGAATAGATAAAGAATACTTTTGGCTTATATTTCCAATAGAGTACTAACATTACAGTAATATACTGGTTCAATAAATGAACAATTGTTTCAGTGCCTATAGACCAATTTTTGTAAAGTCTTATTTCAAAAACATTTTGTTATAAAGCACAGCTGGATACTAGCTCTGCCAAAATTAATACAATAAATTGATATCACATCATGTTTTAACTTCATGTCTATTTCATTTACTTCTTTAAAGAGCATAGAGCACATTCAGGATGTTGTATTTGCTGTCAAAAGATATAATGTCTATTCTTTTTCCTGAGGCAAAAAAACCAGTCCTCTATAAAGGAAGTCACTTAAACAGAAACGGAGATAATAAAGAATAAGATGCATTAAGACATCCCTTCCAGTGATACCCATTTCTTCCACAGTCATTTCTTACCTATATTATCCTTTTCTTTGCAAGAAATTGAATAGCAGCAAATTTCTCTATCCTGAATAGCAGACAGGTTCCTATAAGAAGCAGAATTAAGCCAATTAAGTCTGTGCTTAAAATAACTATCATACCTATCACACTCTGTTCAATTTTCTTATCTTTTTATACTGAAGAAATTATTTTACTACTACTAAAATTTTAGAAATTCACTTCTCTGGTAGGCCAAATTTACCATGTTTACCTAAAAACACGGCTATAATCATTACTAAATAACAGGAGGGCCAGGCTGGCTCAGTCGGAAGAGCATATGACTCTTGATCTCAGGGTTTTAAGTTCAAGCCCCACGCTGGGTGTAGAGATTAGTTAAAATCTTTAAAAAATAATAATATAATGATGCTAAACAAAGCAGTGGGCAAAACAGTATAATTTAGGGTTGCCTAGGTGGCTCAGTCGTTAAGCGTCTGCCTTCGGCTCAGGTCATGATCCCAGGGTCCTGGGACTGAGCGCCACATCGGGCTCCCTGCTCTGCGAGAAGCCTGCTTCTCTGTCTCCCTCTGCCCCTACTTGTGTTCCTTCGCTCGCTGTTTCTCTGTCAAATAAATAAAGTATTAAAAAAAAAAAAAACCAGTATAATTTAGAACTAATTTCTTTTAAACACCATCATTCATTCTTAAGACATACATTTTTTCAATTAGCTGTTTCTCATCCAAGGCATTAGGAAGATCTCTCTTGTTTCCAAGTACGAGCACCTTTAAAAAAGAAAAGATATTAACAATAAACTTTTATGTAAGAAAAGGTCACAGAAGCATATGATAGTCATATCTGTAGACATTAAAATTGGAATGCTACCACATGCCATAATATTGAGGCGTATTTGTATAACTGGTGGCCTATCTCATTTATTTAGTAATTCAAATTAGCATTCATTTCAACTTCTACCGCATAGATGCCCCTAATTCAATATGTGGCTGCCAATTTCTACTACAATGTTCTTAAGTCTATGGTATGTATTCTGCAATTTCTAAATAAATCTCTACCATATGTGAATATGATCTTAATACAACCAAGGGGGGGGGAGGGGAACAATTTTTTAACCACTTTTTATGTTAGCCATTAATCATATGAACACATAAATTTGCTTTTAAAATTCCTGATCCATCCTACAGAATATCATGTATAAATATTCTAAGACAATGGTTAAGTCTGGAAATCAGGATAAATATAGCAGTCATAAGCTCTACGAATAAACGGTATCATCTGGTTGCTAGATGTGCTTTGAAAAGGAAGAAGAGACAGGCTTTTCAATCACCACTCTACCTTTTCTCAGATAATATCGTTCTTTCTGCCTTAGAGAAAGCAAAGAATATGAGTACATATAACAAAATTTGAGAATATCCATACTCTCAATCAGTGTTCTCTAAGAACATGTAATCTTTGACCCATCTCAACAAAGTACATGCCATGTCTACCTTGCCATACCTATTTTCTTTCACTTAATACACCCCCACCCCCACCCTACCACATACACTTTGACCACTTATACTCATAGGACCTAGATTCTTACTTCGCACAAAGGACAAAGAGACAAGGACAGAGGCACAGAAGAGTCAGGGACACCGGGAGCTCACAGGACAATGTTAAACCAAAGCCTATCTCCCGTTCCCCAACTTTTACCCCTCTCCATATTCTTATTTAAATCATACTAGGTTCTGAAGCTGGACCTGCCTGAATTTCTAAAAATAATATCATGGCCATTTGTGATCAGCTGTCAGTTTGGGGGTTGCCTGGCATTTTAGTCCTCTTACTACATTTAAGAACTCTCCTCCTACCTTATGAACCTGCCTCCCAATAAGCTACTTGCTTCTATGGATAATTTTTTCCCCAGCTTTCCTTTCTGCTAGAGCATGGACACTTAATCTAGGATGAACCAAACCTTTCAATGCAGAGGCAATGATGCAAGAAAGCGGGAGAGAGAACCCATTCTGATAGAGAAAGGGAATCAGCTAGATGACTTTCCAATCAGAACAATTGTGTCTAGTGTTCAGAAACTGCATGTGGTCACCAGACTTACTCTGTGGTGTGAGTCTGGATGTGATCCTGGCAGCTGCTTAGCTTCCTTGTTCCAGCCTATTTCCTGAGCCTACTTATGTGCAGCCTTCTTCGGAGACTCTGTGAGCTACCCAATATCCTTTCATTGAATTCCTTTCTACTTATGTCAGCTTTCTATTGCTTGCAACTAAGAAGACTTATGGTGACCTTAAGGTAAGACTGATTTTTACCTATGGCAGGTATACAGAACTAAGTTTTAACACAGGAGACAAAGAATAGGCTTTGAAGACATGGATTCGAAACCTGGTTGCACAACAGGTAATGTTACCATGTAACCCTGAAGAACAACTGTTATAAAGGAGGGATAACCATGAACCTCATTATGTTGTAAGGAATACCTGAGATAATATACCTCAAGTATGACATTCATGAACTTGTGACGAGGCTAAAGCATGGTCCTTTTCCAACATTTGTCAGCTCAACAAATGGTACCCCTTCCACCTAACTTCATGAACCAGGAACTAGGAATTATATTCTTTACATCTCCTCTTCCAACCCATTACCAAGTCTGGTTGACAGCATTCCTAAATATCACTAAAATCGGTTTCCTTCTCACCATCTTGTCTACTACCACCCTAATCCAAGGTACTGTAATTTGCCAAGACAATTTCAAGAGCTTCCTAAAACTGCCCTCCTTATTTAAGGATTAAATTTAATCTTGCCAATTTAATCCATTGTCAAATTGAAATCAGAATAACTTAAATAATAAATCTGACACTTAAAACACTACAACAGTCAGTGCGTGGGTGGCTCAGTCAATTGAGCATCTGATTCTTGATTTTTGGCTCAGGTCATGCGGTCGTGCCCCCCCCACCCACCCACCCAGCGTGGATCTCTGCACTCAGGGCAGTCTGCTTCTGCCCCCTCTCCCCCCACCCCCACATACTCGCTCTAATAAATTAAATATTTAAAAAAAAAAAAAAAGGAAAGGAAAGAAAAAAGAAACACTTCAGAAATAAAGTTTTAAAACACTAGCAACAGCTTCCCACACAGTCCAGCCCAGCCTCCTCTAGTATCCTAGCCGCCGCATGGCTCACCACTCTCCCCACCCTCTCACTTTGCTTTTGCTCTAGGGAGACTGGCCTCCTCTTAGTGCCTTGCTTCCTCCTACCAAAAGGCCTTTGTCTACAACTCTCTTTTCCTCCAATCATCCCATCCCTCACATGTCTACATATCCCTCATAATTCAGCTCAAGCATCACTTCCTCAGGGAATCCTCCTTTCTTCCCTCAAACTAGGTCAAATCTCCCCTCTAATTTATAACTCTCATGGCCCCTGGTACCTCTCCTTCATAGCACTTATCGGAGCTGTATTATTCCAGTGATTTCATGGCATCTACCTTTCCTACTAAACCATAAGCTCCATGATGGCAGCATACTTCTATTCACTTTGTATCCCTAGGACTGAGCACTGCCCCTATTGTATATAGTTTAATAAATAGCTGGTTAAGAAATGAATAAATAGCACAGTGCCCAGTATACGGCTAGTATTCAGTAAAGATAAGCCTCTGAGGATTTTAAGACATTTAACTGATTTCAAACATAATAAATCATATAATTATAATTTTAATAATATAATTATAAATCTTATAATCATATAATATAAAATAACAAGAACTCCATACTTACCGGAATTCCTTGTAACTGTGGTTTATCTAGAAGATTATGTAGTTCATTTCGAGAGGCTTCTATCTTTTCACGATCGGCAGCATCTATCATGTAACTTAAAAAAAAAAAGCGATTTCAATATCTCGTCTCCGAATTCTCTGATAGTCACAATTAGGGATAAAGATTTTTAATTTTCAGATTTACACTACTAAGGGGCACCTGGTTGGCTCAATGGGAAGAGCATGCGACTCTTGGTGTTGGGGTCGTGAGTTTGGGCCCCACACTGGGTGTAGAGATTACTTAAATAAATAAATAAGCAAATAAATAAACTAAAAAAAGATTCACATCACTGAAATTGTTAATCAAAATAAAGACCTAAAGAAAAGCTCAGTACCCAAAAATACTTTTAAGTAGACTATTTAGATGCTAACACATGATAGTAAAACATTTACATCCCTTAGCTCTTAGCTGCTTAATAAAAAAAAATAAATAACTAATCTTTCATTTATGATTAAATTTGTTAAAGTTTCATATTAATGGGATTACACTAATAAAGACCGTTACTGGCGAAATAAAAATTGAGCCTTTGGAAGTATTAAAAACAACTTTTTTCCTGGAAACCTAAACTGACTTTTTTTAAGCAGCACTTACACAATGGCATTGACTCCTCTGCAGTACCGCTCCCACATGCTCCGGAACCGGGGTTGTCCTCCTATGTCCCAAATCTTTAAATCAAGACAGACAATTCTTAATGAAGGTATTTTAAGTAATATATTGAAAGAAAAAGTAGAAAAAGCAGAGAAAGATCAGGCAGATATGCCCATTTCCACAATGTTAGAGCCAAATTACTTCTGAAAAACTTGAGCTGAAACAAGTTCTTAATCTAGAAGCTCCTGGGTCCACTTCTAAACTTGAAATTCATATTTAATATGTTTACACTGTATCTAGTCAGTTCTACTAAAGAAAATTTTGTGCAATACTTTCTTTGCTTGTTAACCAATAAACTTCCGTACTGAAAATGTATCTTTAAGAGAAGTTTCAGCATGTACTGAATCACGCATCATCCAGATCTGAATGCCAAAAGAGAAAGAAACAGAAAAATTTGTATCTGTATATGCTAACAATTTAAATCAAGTATGGTAAAAAGATCACGTAAAAGATCACGTACCTTTATTGTGACGTTACCTTTAGTTACTTTCCTCATGTTGAAGCCCACCGTGGGTATCATATCTTCACTGAATTGACCTGACTGAACAAAAGAAAACACCTGAAGTTAGAATAATCAATATTTATTAAGACATATAACACGGCATAAACTTCAGGCATCAACAATGCTTTTATAACCATTTTAGTGTATTATATAACTAATTTTTTAGTGGCCGTAACAACCTGTCTTAAGAAAACATTCTTTATAGGTGCGCCTGGGTGGCTCAGTCAGTTAAGCGTCCACTCTTGATTTTGGCTCAGGTCATGATCTCAGGGTTGTGAGATCAAGCCCCTCTGCACTGGGCGTGGAGCCTGCTTAAGATTCTCTCTCTCCCTCTCCCCTTGCTCCTACCCACCCTCCTTTAAATAAAAAAAAAAAGAAAACATTCCTTTTAGCCACAGTTCTTGAAGAGATACATTATTTCCTTCATCCAAACACATTCCATTTTTTAAAAAAAGGATACTTTTAATAAGATTATAACTTTTTACATATTTCCTCCCTCTCCCTTTGCTGATCCCCCTGCTTGTGCTCTCACTCTGTCAAACACATAAAGTCTTAAAAATAAATTAAAAAGAAATATTATACTATAAATGAAAATTTATTAATTTCCCCACCTATACATAAATGTTCACACAAAGTAGGAAATCAGAAGTAAAACTTCAAAGTTTTCCCATTTTAGCATTTAAATTATTTTGACAATTTCAACTCACTGCTAAACAGCTTTTCCAAGTTTGTCTTTTAACAAGACTTATATTTTGTCATTGTACAGGTTTTCCTTTTATGTAATCCTGTTCTTTTTTAGCTTATGACCTTCTCATAAGACTAAAATATTTTCTAATAATATTTGAATGCCCTTTAAAATTTAAAATGTTCATCCATCTGGAATTTGATTTTACAGTGCAAGAAAGTTCCTTTTCTCAATCATCTCACTCCTCATTTAAAAATCTACACATTCCTAACTAATTTGAAGTGATATGCCAAATGCCATAAGAGACACTTCTATATCTGAGCCAATACTTTTCCATTAGTCTGTTTATTCCTAAATTAGGATTAAATGAATTACTGCAGCTTGTACAATTTCTTATTCTATAGAGAAGATCAAGAATTTGGAATGTTTTCAAAACTGTCTTAGTTCATCACTCACATTCCAAATAAACTTTAGAAATTCATATTTCAGTTAAAAATTGACTGGAATTATATTAACTGTATTAATTTGAGAAGGATTGTCCTATATCAATTCTTTATATTTAACCACGATCAAGTTTCTCCATCCAGGCACATGGTTTGTTCATTTAAACATTCAAATCTTTTATATCCTTCACTAAAGTATCATAATTCTCAGAAGCCTGGATGGCTCAGTCATTAAGCGTCTGCCTTCGGCTGGGGTCATGATCCCAGGTTCCTAGGATGGAGCCCCACATCAGTCTCCCTGCTCAGCGGGAAGCCTGCTTCTCCCTCCCCCACTCCCCCTGCTTGTGTTCCTCCTCCTCTCACTGTCGTCGTCTCTCTCTCTCTCTCTCTCTCTCTCTCTAATAAATAAATCTTAAAAAAAACAAAGTTTCATAATTCTCATAATAGCTCTCACATTTCTTATCATATTCTTTATTTTTTTTTAAGATTTTATTTATTTGAGAGAGAGAGAGCACAAGCAGGGAGCGTGGGAGAGGGGTGTGGGGGGTAGAGAGAGAACCTCAAGCAGACTCCACGCTGAGCACAGAATCTAGTGCAGGGCTCAATCACATGACCCTGAGATCATGATGTGAGCAGAAACCAAGAGTTGGACACCCAACCGACTTAGCCACCCAGGTGCCCCTCATATTCTTAATTCTGACTACAATTACAAAGTACATCTAATGAGTCACAGCTAATACTGACTTTATATATTTACATATTTATAAATTTTATTTACCAAATATTAATTTCTCAGTTGACCTGACTCTTATTTTTAGGTAAACAGCCCAGGATTATGAAATCTCTCAACAAAGGAATGGTTAAACAAATAGGACTATGTTCAAGGCCCTAAGACTGGCTGATTGTTTGCTGTGACCTTAGGCTAGCCACACATGATTCTAAAACTGTCTACAAGTCCTGAGCACAATGAATTCCAATTTTACAAATTAATTTCCTCTACGCAACTCCAAAGTTCTCTGTTCCCCCCCCACCCTGCCCCACATTCAGTGGTGTTCAAGCTGATTTCAGAAAAAAGATGCTAACCACAATCACTACTTTCATTTATATTAAACATTATAATTCTCAGAACTTTCACATATGATTTATATGTGGAAATCTAGTCATGACATCAAAACCATATGTATCAAAACTAGTAATGATACAACAACAAAAATATAACCTAATTAGAAGGGGAGAAAAGGCAACAACAAAGGCAATATCCATAAAGCAACAATAAGGTGGGCTTCATTAAAATTAAAAACTGCCATGTGAACAAGATTTAGAAGAGTTACAGAGTTAGAAAAGAGGCAAGAGTAAGAGAAAATATTTGTAAAAAGATACATCTAATAAAGGACTATTAGACAAAATATACAAAAAACTCTTAAAACATCAATATGAAAAAAAAACCCAATTAAAAAATGAGCCACAGACCTCAACCAATACTTCACCAAAGAAGATACACAGATGGCAAATAAGCATATGAAAAGATACTGCACATCATATGTCATCAGGAAAACGCAAATTAAAATGAGATACCACTGGGATGCCTGGGTGGCTCAGTCGTTAAGCGTCTGCCTTCGGCTCAGGTCATGATCCCAGGGTCCTGGGATCGAGTCCCACATCGGGCTCCCTGCTCTGCGGGAAGCCTGCTTCTCCCTCTCCCACTCCCCCTGCTTGTGTTCCTGCTCTCGCTATGTCACTCTCTGTCAAATAAATAAATAAAATCTTAAAAAAAAAAAAAAATGAGATACCACTGGTACACTTATTAGAGTGGCCAAAATCTGGTACACCGATAATACCAAATGCTGATAAGGAGGTGGGACAACAGCAATTCTCACTCATTACTGGTGGGAATGCAAAATGGTACAGCCACTTTCGAAGACAGTGGCGAGGTTTCTTACAAAACCAAATACACTCTTACCGTTCGTTCAATCCAGCAATCATGCTCCTTCATATTTATCCAAAGATGTTGAACTTAAGTCCACACAAAAACCTGCACATTAATGCTTACAGCATCTTTATGCATAACTGGTAAAACTTGGAAGCAACCAAAGTGTCCTTCAGTAAGTAAATGTATAAAAAGACTGTATCATATCCAGGAAATGGATTATTATTCAATATTAAAAAGAAATGAGCTACCAAGCCACAAAAAGATATGAAGGAATCTTAAAAACATATCTAAATGAAAGACTCAATCTGGGGGCGCCTGGGTGGCTCAGATGGTTAGGCGTCTGCCTTCGGCTCAGGTCATGATCCCAGGGTCCTGGGATCGAGCCCCACATCGGGCTCCCTGCTCCTTGGGAGCCTGCTTCTCCCTCTGCCTCTCTCTCTCTCTCATGAATAAATATATTTTTAAAAAATTAAAAAAAAAAAAAGAAAGACTCAATCTGAAAGAATTACTTAACTCTGATTCCAACAAAATGAAAACATGACTCTAGCAATATTCTGAAAAAGGCAAAACTATGGAAACAGTAAGAAGATCAGTGGTTGATAGGAATTGAAGGGGTGGGGGAGGAAATGAATAGGCAGAGCAGAGGATTTTTAGGCAATAAAAAACTGTATGATACTACAGTGATGGATATATGTCATTATACATTTGTCCAAACTTATAGAATGTACAACACATAGAGTGAAAAAATAATGTAAACTATGGACTTTGGGTGATTATTATGTGTCAGTGTAAGTGCATCAATTGTAACAAATGTACCACTCTTCTGTGGGATGTTGATAATGGGGGAAGCTGTGAGTGTAGGGGCAGGAGGTATATGGATAACTCTACCTTCCCCTCCTCGATTATGCTGTGAACCTAAAACTGCTCTTAAAAAAAAATTTTGCTTTTTTTTTTTTTTTTTTTTTTTTAAAGAGAGAGAAGCAGGCTCCCC